>NW_027556098.1:242678871-243278871 GCF_003287225.1 Phascolarctos cinereus
CCAAGGCAGCTGAATGTCAAAAGGTACATTCCACACCATCTGATCTTCGCACTTACTCTGAGGGGGGTATATTTAGGGCCCAGAAGGCCCAGGTTTCATCAAGCTGCAGAGAATGTGCCTGCCTTGATGTACAGGTGGCTCCTGCTTTTTAAATATGCAGAACTTCAATTTGTTTATGCAGATTTGGTAATTGTCTATTTAATCACCTATTTGCATGCACGATTACTCAGTCTGGGCACCCAGTGCTTATTTGCATATATAAATCCCAGTTTAGGCTCCTGTGAAATAACTGCACCTGCAGGTGCAGTGGGCCCAGTTTAGAAGCTCCCAGAGAAACTGGCCCAGGCTCTTAGACATCATGCAGAGATTCCAGGGAAAATATTGTCAAATGACTTAGAAATAAAAAATATTGGCCATTAATTTTATTTGTAGCTGAGCTGATTGATTTTATTCATTGAAAGCCCAAGAGAGAAAGAGGTTAGAAAGTGCATCCATTACTTCCTGACAGGGAAGGGCATTAAGATTGAGAGGTTTAATTGGGAAATAAGAAGGAAAGGAAAAGAAGGTATGGAAGAAAGGCAAGCTAATATCGGGGTAAAATACCCCTAGACAGTTCACTCTATATCAACAAAAGCCCCTTTGTACTTTCAGTGAAAAGAGAAAAACATAGTAAAGGAGAAAGAAGAGACTGGACAGTGGAAATGATGATAGAAATATCATCTCTTCTTCAATAGAAGATGGAGCAGGAGACACAAATACATCAGAGTTTTATCAAGCATCCTCAAAGGCTGCTTTCTTCCCGCTAATTACAGCCTTCAGGGACATAGCAGCTAATCTTATTTTTTTTTTCCTGCCCCTAGGTCCATATCTTCCCTACCTCCTTCCCTATTTCATACAAATGCATTCACACAGAGAGATCCTACTTAAAACCAGGAATCCAGCATCCTTAGAAAGGCTTCTTTTTTTTTCTGTTGCTGAATGGCAAACATAAATTATCCATGGAAGTCAGTGATAGGCAGTCAGTCCATCAACCAACCAGCTGAGCCCCAATATTGTTACCACTGAAGTGCTCTAAGGTTGACTAGCAGGATCATGAGTGAGAGTGCCACCGACATAGATTGAGGATGGGGCCAGGATGGTGAAAAGACAAAGGGTCTGAGGAGCCAATGTTTATTTAGGTCTAGTGGAGAACAGTTACTTCCATAGCAATCCTGAAAGGCTGAATCCAAGGTATTTGTAGGTGGTCAAAGCCCCAATTAAGCGCGAGGCATTATGTGGTTTGCTCAAATTTTTTTTTCTTAACTTAATATGAGACAGCAGTACAACTAAATAAGCATGATTTGTAATGATTCACATTCAGATAAATTAACTTGAATTCATAAAGGGTCAAAACAACTTTTTAGTTCCCTTCCTGTAAGTTTTCATTAGGATTTTTTGTTCATATAGTCTTTACCTACCCCACCCCCACAATTGTTAGTATATACTCTGTTCTGATTTTTTTCTTTCTCCCTTGCTTTCCTTCCTTCCTTCCTTTATTTTTCTTTCTTCTTTTTGTTCCTTCCTTCTTTTTTCTTTCTTTCTTTCCTTCTTTCTTTCGTTCCATCCTCCCTCCCTCTCTCTCTTCTTTCTTTCTTTATTTCCTTCCTTCTTTCCTTCCTTCCTCCCTTCCTTCTCAGTTTCTTTCCTTTCCTTCTCTCTTTCTTTCTCTTTGCATTTATAAAGCTCTTTCCAGATTTCTTCATTCCTCCTACTTGTCAATCTTAACTGCACTACAGTATTCCATTACAAGAACATTCTCCAATTCATTCAGCCTTTCCTTAATTACCAGACATTTTGAATGCTTTCCTTTTGTTCCCCACCTCACCTCCAAAGACAAATAATGATGCCATGAAAATTCTTGAAAAGACAGCTCTTTATTTTCTTTTTTGATAATACCTTCAGTATAGATTCCTGATAATTAAATGATTAGATCAAAGGGTATGATTATTTTTGTAATTTTTACTGCATTTTTGCAGATATTCCCCCCCCAAAATGATTCTATCAATTTTCAATTCCACCAGCAAAAACAAGTGTACCTCTTTTTCTCTACAATCCTTTTAGTGTTGAATTTTGTTGCTGTTAATCATTTTTCACCAAATTGGTAGGCATGAGGATACATCAAAGTTGTTTTAATTTGCATCACTTTGATTAGCGTGGTTAAATATTTTTCAGATGTTTATCAACAATTTGTAGTTCCTCTTTTGTAAATGGTTTATTCATATCCTTTGACCTTTTGGTATAGATTTCTTGGTAATGATTTTCTTTGCCAAAGTGCACTTAATATATCTGGCTTTTTAAATGTCTGCTAAATACAGTTATTTTGAAATGTTAGAGTAACTAATAGTAACCATAAACTAACAAATCCCACAATTACTTATTCAAAGTCATAAACAAAGACAATTCTTTTATATAAAATACTGGGCCTGAGGGACACATCTGGTGCCCACTGTCAATTGGTCATTTGGTCTAAGATCATAGAAGCTCAGAGTTGAAAGAGAGACTTCAACCCATGCATGAACACTCACATTTGCTCTGTTACTTCTAAGCATATTGGTCATACAAGCTGTGCTTGAAGACTTCCAGAGAGAAGGAAAATCTATTTACCTTCCAAGGTAGCATACTCTACTTTTATTAGGAGATTTGTGCTGACTTAAATTCTAAAACTGTTTCTTATTCATTTGGATTCTTTGCTCTTCTGAGTTCTGTCCTAAAAGCTGAAGCAGAAAAAGTCTTAATTTCCCACTAAAATCCTTCAGATATTTGAAGAAAGCGATAATGTCCAACTAAGTGTTCCTTTCTCCTTGTTAAACACCATTAGTTTTTTTGACTTATTCACAAGTGGCAAAATTTCCAGTGCTCCTCACCACAGTGGTCATCTTCCTTCGAGCCTGGTCCAATTTGTAGAAGCTAAGATTCCACTGGGTAAGTAGGAAAAGCACAACATACTGCATCATGGTGGGGTTTTTTTTTCACTTTCAACCAGATTTAAAAATGGATATCTTCCTTATCATTACTGGTTGTTCTTTGCCATTTTCCCTTCCTATGGCCTTAACCTTTCTCCCTAAGGAAAGGCTTCAGTTCCCTTTTCTCAAACCATCCTTGACAACCATCCATTTCTTCCATGTACAGTAATTGGTGAGATAAAAGGGGTGAAGCCAGCTGCCTCCCTTGAGTTGTTTTAGTTCAACCTCATAAAGGCCAGATTTGTACAATAGAAGCTGTTATCTGCCTCTTCCTTCCTCTTATCTCTCTACACAGATCCCAAGAGCAAGATTCTTGTTACCAGCTGCTATCCCCAGTGAGCAAAAGTACTTGCAAAAATTCAAGCATTAAAAACAAGAGTATATGCAATAATTCGGAGGTCTACTATGAGCTGAATTTTTTTCCTCCTCTTCCCTTTCATGAACCTAAGGAAAATACCCTAAAAGGGGATCTAACAGGGTGCTCTTGATCTAGCAGGTTAACTAAGCTGCTAGACAAAAGTAAGAAAAGAACGAATGGGTTGACATTGGCCAAACCAGGGAGGTGGTGATCAAATCAATATTTAAACATGAATTAAAATATAAATTTAAGGAATTGGGGAAGTCGTCTCCTTCTACTGTTGTTCAGTTGTGTCTGACTCTTCATGATCCCATTTGGGATTTTTTTTTTTGCCTTTTGGTGAGGCAATTGGGGTCAAGTGACTTGGCCAGGGTCACACAGCTAGTAAGTGTCATGTATCTGAGGTCAGATTTGAATTCTGGTCCTCCTGACTCCAAGGCTGGAGCTCTATCCACTGTACCATCTAGCTGCCCCCCAGTTTGGGATTTTCTTGGCAAAGAGACTAGAGTGGTTTACTGTTTCCTTCCCCAGCTCATTTTACAGATGAGGAAACTGAGGTACACAGGGTGAAGTGACTTCCCCAGGGTCACTCAGCTAGTAAGTGACTGAGGTCAGAATTGAACTCAGGTCTTCCTGACTCTGGCTCAGCACTTCTATCCATCCGCTGCACCAAATAGCTGTCCATTTCCCTCTATATGCCTTAGTTTTTTTCTTTGTAAAATGTGGAATTGGACTAGAAGCTGTTTAAGCTCTCTTTTAGTTCTAAATTGATAATCCTATAAACCAATATTTAGATTGGAAGAAAAAATTCCCAGGAAGGGCAGGATAGTTAGTTTTCAGGTATTCAATTTTTTCCCTCTTATTTTAAAAGGGCCAGGCCACCTATTATCAAGACAAAAATGTTCTCTTCCTCTCTACAGAAGACAGCAGTTTTATCTTAAGGAAAGGCCCAGATCTGGTACTGATGCTATTTACCATTTTTTCCAATTTAAAAAATATTTTTTAAAGAGGCAATCAAGGTTAAATGACTTGCCCAGGGTCACACAGCTAGTAAGTATCTGAGGCCAGACTTGAATTCAGGTCCTCCTGACTCCAGGGCCAGTTCTCTATCCCCTATGCCACCTAGCTCCCCTTATATTTATGTTTCACTATCCAGAGCGAAGGGAAAGAAGATAACCCTCCTCACTGGCCAATGAGCATTGAATGTACCAGACACAAGCCTAACATAATGTTAGCTTGGGGCATGCAACTAAGTAAAGGCATTTTTTCAAGACTGACCAATTATCATAGTAATAAGTGATACAGACTAGTTAAGGCTGCCTTTTGGGACACTTCTTTCTCCAGGAAACTGTGAGATATGAGCAATGAAGGGAAGGGGCAGGGTTAGGAGGGACAGCATCTTATATGTCTCCATAAACATGATCTCACTGGAGCCCAATTGCATACATTAATGTATAGGAAGCTAAAAGCCAAGACCAGCCGTGCTGAACAGGACAAGCACTTCAGAGCTAGTGGAATTGGACTTGATCATGCATGTACTTAAATATCTCAAGCCTTGTAATTAGAAAACTTTCTCATGTAGTCATTTCTAGCACCTTATAATTTGAAACAGGAGCAGCTAGGTGGCACAGCGCATAGAGCATTGGGCTTAGAATCAGGAAGACTCATGTTCATGAATTCAGATCTTGCCTCAGACACTCATTAGCCATGTGATGCTGGGCAAGTCACTTAACCTGTTTGCCTCAGGTTCCTCATCTGTAAAAATGATCTGGAGAAGGAAATGGCAAATCACTCCATTATCTTTGCCAAGAAAACCCTAGATGGGGTCACAAATATTTGGACATCACTGAAATGACTGAACAGCATTAAACCTGAAGACTGATTGGCTGGGCATGAGAATAAGACAAATTTCAACCAAATTCTTTGAAACTGGGGCTAGCTAGCCATGTTGACACATTTTTAAATATTGTGATTGTGCAGAAATGATGGTCATATGCTTGAGTGGGAGATAGATTCTTTATCAGGGTCAGACAACCCCAATATAATGAAGAGACTTCATGGCCTTAAGGAGGTAGGATTAAATCCAGGATCTCTTTTTTGATAGATTAAAACCTGAAAAATTCCTCTCTGTAAGGAGACCATTCTGTAATGAATTGAAGGGAATGTAACCTAGGTCCCACCCAAGTGAAATGGGGGCAGGGCAGCTCTGCACTGCACACTGTATGCAGAAGCAAACAACTCTGTATTAGCAAAGAAAACGTTGTGCGGTGTGATGCTATGTACCTTAGTAAGGGATGTATGGAGCTGAGGACAGAGCTTCTTGGGGGAGAAACACACATGGTTCCAGAGAACCTTCAGGAGACAAATGGAGAAAAAAAAACTGCAGACATATAGGTGAAGCTGGCTCTTCAACATGTCCCTGATTTCTAGTCTGTCTCCCTAGAGGTTGCTAGAATGGACCTCCTTGGGTGAGATTAGGCCCTGCTACTCTACTGTTGGACGAGGAGTCCAAGGACTAGTGTCTTTGCACTACATCAAAATGTAAGATTTTTATTAGACAAATTGTAGTGCAACCATACTTCCTCTGTCTTGTACTTGTAAAACAGATTTTTTTGAATCTAAATGTAAGACTTAACATTTATCCCTATTTAATTTTATCTTATTAAATTTGGCCCAGGGGTCTACCTTTTCAAGATCCTTTTTGATCCTAACTCCGTCATTCAATGTATTATTAGCTTATTTCCCTTTCAGCTTTGTGACATTTGCAGATTGGATATGCATGCAATCTATGCTTTTATCCAAGTCATTATTTAAAAATATCCAACCTAACAGGGCCCAATACATTTGCCAAGGGCATTCTACTAGAGACCTTTCAGAGTGCCAATGAACTATCAATGACTACTCTTTGGACCTGACCATTCATCCAATTTTGAATCCACCTAATTATATACAATTGCTTAACTTTCATCTTTCCATTTCCCCCCCCCCAAAGAATAGCATAAAAAAACTTTGGTAAGCATTTTGCTAAAATCTAGATAAGCTTTACCATTAGCATCAACTTGATCTACTAGTTTAGCAACCATGTTAAAAATTAAGGAAATAAGGTTTGTCTGGTATTGCATGTTTTTTCTTCCTGTTCACTAACCACCTCTTTAATAATATGTTTTAGAATTTTGTCAGAAATCAGTTTTGCAGAGTCCTTTTCCTGATTTTTATTTTTAATTCAGAACTTTGGCATTTCTATAATCCTGTGCTCTCACTCCCCATACTCCACCACTGAACTCTAGTCCATTAGATTCTATTTGTTCCATCTCTGAACTCTCATAAATCTACTTTCAAAACCATAGGAACATCCAAATCGTTCCTTCCCTTTACACTTAGATTTTGTCATTCAAAGCTCTTTCCTTCAAGGGACAGGCATGGAGGAATGCTCCCCCAAGGCATGCTGGCTCACTCTGGCCAGACTCTAGTTCTGAGCAGTTTATGGGTTTATGTGTGAATGCTCACTCTGCTTGCTGCCCCTTATCTATCACAGATTTTAGTAGGAAAGACTTCGCTTAATCATTTCAGTCACATCTAACTCTTTGTGACCCCATTTGGGGTTTTCTTGCAAAGATACTAGAGTGGTTTGCTATTTCTTTCTTCAGTTCATTTGACAGATGAGGAAACTGAGGCAAACAGTATTAAGTGACTTACCCAGGGTTACACAACTAGTAAGTGTCTGAAGCCAGATTTGAACTCAGGAAGAGGAGTCTCCCTGACTCCAGGCCCCTCACTTTATCTACTGTGCCACACAGCTGCTAGGAAATGCTTACTTTCTCTGAAAAGTTCTCACTATTTTCATCCCAGCAACCAATATTTTCTTGTTGGTGAGAATTAGATTCAGAATATTATTTCCCCTTGTTGGTTCTTCCACCTATTAAAGGATGAATTTATTATTAAGGTAATACATTATGATCTGTGTTCTGCTTTTGGCAAAGATAATTTCAAAAGCTGTCTAATTAAATGAAGTTCTCTAGTGCTACACTATATCATACTTCTGTGACAAGCTTGTGATCAACATATTTCCTGAGCTCTTCATCTATTGTTTCTTTCTGACTAAGTGGTCTGTAGTATATAACAATGACAAAGTCACTTATATTTCTGTTTCCATTGCTTTCTCACTTAATACCTCTTTACAATGGTTACAATACATGGATTTCTTCACAGAAGTTTATCTTTTTAATATGCAATGGTACCTTCTAAACCTCTTTTTACCTCTCTTTTAAAAAAATAATATATTCCTATCCAGAACCTTATTCTAGTCATCAGTTTCATTCCCCCAAGTCTCAGTGATGCCTACAAATTCAATAACACCTGTGAATTAGGGCTTCCTGTACAATTTTCTTGTGGTTTTGACTTAGTGAATTTGTATGTAGTCATTTACGGCTGTAGTCTTTACAATTCGCTTCTTACTGGACTGTGTCTCCATGAGTTTCTCAGTGTTTCAAGTGCCATTTTTTTTCCACATTGTGACTACTCTCTATTACATTTTACTTGATATAAAGAGATAATTTTCTCTTCCCCCCTTCCTTTTCAGTTTAAATGCAAAATGTCAAACATATATTCTTATTGTCCCTTATTAGATTCACCATACCTGTCCATTGATTGTCATTCCCTTATTTTAAGCCATGGTCTAGAAATTCACATCTCATCTTCTTACCCAGCTGTTCATGTCCCAGATAAACTTTTCTCCTCCAAATTCCTTACTTTCCATGGGTAACAGTGACAAAAAACATAGCTTGTGCCTCTGTGGTGTTTAGTTTCTTTCCCAAGACTTCACAATCTTTATCAGGGCCTTTCGAATCTGTTCTACAAGTACCATTTGTACCCACATAAGCCAACAGATATATTAGTAGTCATACTTTTGAGAAGACTGGGGAACTTCTCTGTCCTGGCTTAAACACAAGCTGTCGGATGACAAACAACCTTCTCTGTGGTTGTTATTAGGTTAACAAAGTGGCTGCCTCAGTACCCCTCGCAAGAAAGTCATCAGACAATGTCATTCTCCTATGCTTACTCTGACCCCTATTGAATGACATATGCCTAAATGTGGACTAGCAACTTTCAAACACTTACTAGCTGCGTGCCCCTTGGCAAGTCATTTAACCTGTTTCCTTAGCCTCAGTTTCCCCATCTGTAAAATGGGTATAATAATAACACCTACCTCTCAGGGTTGCTGTGAGGATTAAATGAGATAATGTTTGTAAAATTCTTTGCAAATTAGGCAATGCTATATAAATGCTACTTATTATTAAATGTAAAAACCCTTACATAAAGTACTTCTTGGTCCAAGTCTCAATCTAGCCCTGTTTTCTAAAATATAATCCTAGAAATGACTTCTTTTTACTTTGAGCCTCTTACCCCTCAGTCAGTGTTGCAGAGGCCTGCTTTATTGGATCTCAATGAAACTTGTAAATAACTACCACCACTGCCACCACAGCCAAAGAAACCAAAAACACTCTCATTGAAACAGTCTTCCATTCAAAGGCCTGCAGAGGCTCTGGATGGCTGCTGTAATCAATAACACTATCAGTACCTCATCGATTGCTGCTAAGTGAGTGTCAGAAAAGTGGAAAATGGAAGATACCTTAGATACATCTAAATTCCATGCCCCTTAGCTCTATGACTCTGTGCTCCCAGTGGGCATTGCTTAAGTGAAATTGGAAACAAAGTGTTAGACTAATAAGGATCAAGCAAGCAGCTGTGAACACTGCCTAATATTCATCAATCAGTCTAGCAATCATGATAATATATTTTTTGCCCAGAGGAGCAGAATAAAATGGGTTTTTAATAACTGTGTAGCATGTTATTACAAAGCAAATCCAGATGTATCATTTCTGATGATCCTTTTAGGGGTAATATATAATGCCATGAAACTCAAATAACAAGAAAAATATCATGCCAACTAAAATGATGCTGCCGTATGTTTGTGCATTCTTGCTCCTCACACTTCACTGTTTAATTGTCTATGCTTCATAAATGGTTTGTTAGGCTCTTTTCTTAGCTTGCATATCACCTCCAATCCCCTTATTAAGTACTGACCACTCCCTGTTTTGCTCACGTTTAATATTTGACTGGTCTTATCAAGATGACAATCTGCACAGTGACCCAATAGTCATGGCCCACATGGTATCTTTGTGATTACATATTTCAGTCAGTAGAAGTTGATCAGGTCAAAATTAGACATGCAGAATATAAACCAAATAGTAAATAAGCATTCCTAGACCATTGCCTTTTAAGAGACTGATGCTATCATCTTCCTAGACCATACCCTTATTAAAGAGAGAGAGAGAGAGAGAGAGAGAGAGAGAGAGAGAGAGAGAGAGAGAGAGAGAGAGAGAGAGAGAGAGAGAGAGATCCCTTGGAGGCAAGTGACGATTATAAAATTTCAAGGATTCATAATAATAGTAATAATAATAATAATTCATAACAATAACTAGTAATTATATAGTTCCTACTATTTGCTAGTCACTGTGCCTGCTAATGGCTCAAGAATTATTATCTCATTTGAACCCTCACAACAACCCTGAGAGGCAGGTGCTATTATTTTCCTTATTTTACAGATGAGGAAACTGAGGCAAACAGATTACATGGCTTTCCCAGGGTCACATAGTTAGTGAGTGTTTGAGGCCAAATTTGAACTCAGGAAGTTGTGTCTTCTTGACTCCAGGCCCAGCACTCTATCCATTGTACCACCTAGTCGCTCTTTGTTGCCAAGGATGAAGAATCATCATAAATTTAAAGGAAATCTTTTTTTTTTGATTGTTTGTTTTGTTTTAGATTTTCTCTTGTCTCTAATAGAGGCAACATTGTGTGGCGGATAGAGAACTGGTTTCAGAGCCAGTAAGTTCTGAGTTCAAATTCTGCCTCTGACACATACTGGTTGTGTAAATCCTTGGAAAGTCACTTAACCTCAGTGCTCTAGGTGTTTTAAGACTATAAATGCAAGAGAGATGCCAACTAGGATAAGTAAGGTAAGTATTTTTATGAGAAGTTCTCTATGCCAATGAAACAATCCCTATCCCTATCTACTTTGGTATGCCTAATCAATGGGAAAACAGGTTTGATGAATTGTGGTCTTGATAGACACTTTCCATTCCAGCCTTCATACAATTCTGGTGCTATGAGAGACCTAAAAAGTTAACGTTGTAAGGCTATACACACTGCAGAAAAGATGTCATCACTTACAGGTAGAATATAGATTTCCTCATCGACTTTTGTCTTGACTACAGCAATAGCCTTTGATTGTTATCCCTGCCTCAAGGCTTTCCTTACTCCAAATCATTTTCTACTCATTTGCTAAAGTGAGTTTACTACATTTCTCACTCAATAAATGTCAGTGACTCTCTGTCACATCTAGGATCAAATTTTTTTAAAAAATCCTCAGTTCGATATTTAAAGCCCTTCATAACCTGGCTCCTTCCTACCTTGTCTGCTCTCTCCCACTTTATTTCCTTCCTTATATTCCGTCCTAAGTGAGTGATTATAAACAGTGAAGGCGAGGCATAAATCTGTTCGATTTATCTCTTTTAAGAAGTAGTTTAGAGTTCTTTGGTAAAAAGAAGGGGAAGAAATTAGAAATAGATATTTGGGTTTTGTGGGCAGTTGGGTATTGCAGTGGATAGAGTGCGGGACCTGGAGTCAGGAAGACCTGAATTCAAATCTGACCTTAAATACTAACTGTGTGAACCTGTGCAAGTCATTTAACCCTATTTGCCTCGTTTCCTCACCTATAAAGTGAGCTGGAGAAGAAAATGGAAAACTACTACAGTATCTTTGCCAAGAAGATCCCAAATGGGGTCATGAAGAGTTGGACATGACTGAAAAACAATTGAACAACAACAAATTTGGGCTTCAGGTGACAGGGGACATGGTTTAGGCCAACATAAGCTCAAAAGCAAAGAAGATATTAAGTGTTCAAACAATATAGCAAGCAAGAGTTGATTCATTAATGTGTATTCTATATAGAAGCACAGTATGAACTGAAACCATGAAAAGGGCTGGGAATAATTCATATATGGGAGATATTTTTTTCTAACTATTTTGAAATATTTAGAAGTAGAGATTATACAGTGAAATTCATAAAGATATTTTACAGGTACTTCTAAAAATGTCAATTTTCTCAGCTTATAAGAAGAAATAACCAATTAATGTGCTATAATCTAAACTTTTTTTTTCTCTCACATATTTGCGTGTATGTACAAAGCAAAAAAGACTTAGTGAGATATCTATTAGAGGCCTGGGTTAAAGTCCTGGCCTGATCCCAGAGGACAAATTGGAGAGGGATTCCTGAATTTCAGGTACTTGCTGACCAGAAGTAGGAGTGAGGGGAGGACTAATAGAGCTAAAACCCCAGTGTAGTAACTCCTATTCTCTCCTGATAAACCAGCTCCTCAAGATTAGGACAGGCTGTTCCAAAGGAGAACTCTCTGCGATGCTTGGAGCTCTGTCATGAAAACACAGCATTTGTTAGCAGCCTTCTGCTGGTACATTTTGTTCCTTTGAGTATAATCACCTCTTATTCTGGCTCCCTCTCACCTTGTTTAACATTTTCGTCATCCTGGTTCAAACTGTGGCCACTCAATGATGCATTTTTTTTTATCTTTTTTCCCGCAAAGGGTAAAATCATTTTCTTTCTGAGGAAGGTCACTCATGCTGCACATTTTCCAGTAGCTGTCACATAGTCTAAAGTAAGAAATTTCTCCTTCCCGCATCCTGAGAACACAGGATTATCAAAAGGAAAAAAAAAATTAAACCATATCTGTAAAGGTTTAGCACCAGCACAAAAATAAAAACAAAAACAACACATTTACTATAATTTCTTTGGTTGGGCTCCATCCCTTTAGAGTTGGTGCCAAAATTTTCTCTTTCAATTCATAATAGCAAAATGGTAAAGCCAGAAAAAACCCACAACTGCTGCTGAAATTGAGGAGACTGTTTCTTTTCTTTCTATTATCTTTTGTGTAGACGTTCCTGGGATCTCAATTTGCTGGTAAGGGTGTTTTGTTTTTTTCATGTTTTTAATGTAAGAATAAAAAAGTTCTGATTTTCTCAAAAATCTTGGCTAGATTATTGGATGTTTCTTTGGTGTTGGAAAAGTGTTTAAGGTTTCATTTGTTTGTTTGTTTTAGTACACCTGTAATGGTAAACGTGCCTACAGAGAGCCAGACCTCACTTAGCACTGCCCTGCTGAGTAGACAGAGCAGGGTTTTCAGTTGCTGCTGCAGCCACCTCTTTGCTATCTTGGGAAGAAGCAATTGGAGGATGTGGTCAGCAACAATAGTTGTATTAGTGCCAGTGACCACATGAGCTGATGGCTGTTGTAGACCATTGACCTGGTACTGGTTCTCCTTGTCTTTTGCCTCTTCAATAGCTGTGATGAGGCATAATCAAGAAAGGCCCCTTCAGCATCATTGACCATTGGTGGGGTTCTGGTGTTCTGATGATGACTGAAGTTGTGTTCCTTCTAAGACTCTATCTTTCATCTCCTCCATCTAAACATTTGGTTTCTATTTGTAGCTTCTGCTTCTTTAGCCTACCTGCTCTAGTCAATACTTCCTATTTAAATTGCTGACCCAGACCATGTGACTAGTCCACAACCCAGGTTTGACCCCAACTATGTGCTCTAGTCCTGGCCCGGTTATCTATTCTAACTACATGTGTCACCTGTATATTACTTAGGATCAAAGATAATGGCCTCAGAAGCAATTAGGGGCCTGAGGAGCCTTCGTGGTTTCCTTGGGCTGAACCAAATGGAAGCTTTATATCCTCTTCTACTCAGCCCAAGAGGAGAGCTCTTGATTGGATTTTGCCTTTCTTTTTCCCTGTCTGAGATTAGTTTAGAGATCAGAGACCCAAGGGTGGATTTTTGAGATGGTTAAAACCAAGGAAAGCCCAGATTATCAAAGAACTCCTTCTGAAGCACCAGAAAAAGGCAGATGAGTGCTTGACCACATTATATCTAAGAAGGGAGTTCATGGACAATATTCCTGAACACCAGTATCCTGTGTTGGTGAGGAGTGGTCTTGATTTCCTAGGCAGCATTACACAAGAATTCAGCGTTTAAGACAAAGAAGAATTTTTTTTTGCACAGTATTAATATAGGGGATTACCTTGAACATAATTCCAAGAGTTTGAGATTTAGTCTTTTGTAGAGACAGAAAGGGAGTTCCTGTGCACCTCTTGGAGAGTGAAGAACATTACATATGTGCTACCCACACCTCAGTCTTTGAGGATGGGAGCCCTTTGGCTGTGATATGTGATTAAAGACACAACATGGGGAAACAGAAAACCTATATTTGTTACTCCATACTTTTTTCAGTGACTTGTTTAAACAGTGCAGGACCATCGTGAAGGGACAGTGCCCTTCTAATTCTGAAGTTTGCTGTTTTTCAGCTATGCAAATTATAATACCTCCATTCCTTCTTACACTACATAATTCTTATCCATATCCTTCTATAGAAGATCTATCTACAAAATGTGCTGGGGTCTTATATCTGGATCTTTTAACTTATCTCAGATAATAATAGCTAGCTTTAATAATTATATATAGTAATAATATAGAGATTTTCATATGTCACAAAAACACTGTGAGATAAATTTTATAAGTGAGGAAACTGAGGTACTAAGAGGTTCAGTGACTTAACCAGGACTGCATAGTTAGTAAGTGTCTGAGGCGGAACTTGAATTTGGGTCTTCTTGACTCCAACCAATAGATATCAATCAATAAACATTTGTTAAGCACCTACTATGTGCCAGGCATTCCCACCCTCCGCAATTTCCCAGCTGCCTGTACCATCCCCAGTTCCATTGCAGGATTCAAAGTGTTCATCTGTTGTCTTTCATTTTTGCTGCTTAACCAGCTTACCTCTCTTCCCAGACATGCATATCTTCTGGTTTTATTTATGATGAGAATGCCAGTATAGAGATGATTCTTTTTCCTCCAGTCTACGCCTTGGTCATTGGGGAAAAGCATGAGGAGTATCAATAATTTAATTAATATTCTAGTAGTTTAAGGACTGTGTGATTCTTAGCACTTTAGCTCCTTTTTCTGCTCCTCATATTGTGGAATTAGGAGGGGGTCACAAAGGATTGATGGCCATTTTGTATTTTTGTCCACTGGACACGATTAACAACAACAACAACCATTACAAATTGTCTGTGGCCAAAAATAATTAATCTCTCGGTTACCAGCCTTCTGGTGACGAGCTTATCTGTACCAACTACACTGAGCTTTCTTTGGACAGAAGACAGAGAGTCAGTCACTGGGGTTTATACAAGAAGCCTCTCTAGTTTGGTGTGCCAAAGTTTCCACTCCATTGATATGACTTTCTGGAACTAAATCCACGATAAAGCTTAGGATAGGATTGTTATAGAGGAGGTAGAGAGTAACAGATTCACAGATCTAGAGCTAGATGGGACCTAAGAAGTTATATGGGCTCATTTTGCAGGTAAGGAAACTGAGGCCCAGAGAGTTTGAGAGGCTTATCCAAGGTAATACAGGAAATTAGGGGAAGACAATGGGATTTAAATTCAGATCCATTGTTTCCAAGGACTCTTTCAGTGCACCTTCCTGCCCCAGTCTCCGCCCAAATGAAAAACAAACAGGTAAATAATGTTTTGAACTAGTAGTAGACAAAAGATACAGGTATTTTAGGTACTTAGAAATGTGTTCTTATCTTCCAATCAGCACTCTTGTTTTAATGCTTTGGGGTGTAATATAAACAATAGCAATGGACAATTTTATAGTGCTCTAAGATTTGCAAAACAATATGTACAAATTATTTCACTTGATAGCAAGATATTATTAGTACAAGTGCCAGAGAAAAATAATTTGACTTTACTGGGCATCAAAAAATCACACTTAAAAAACAAGCACTTTTTCTTGAAGAACTACTTTCTAGATACAACATAAGATATTTATTTCATCTCAGAGACTGAAAATTACATGTTGAATCTGGAAGGCTTATTCTCTGAGGCATACCATACTTTCCAAAGGGAAATTGTGACTAGAAATGTGCATCATGAATGCCTATGGATATGGGGTAAAGCCTGTTTCTATATGTTAGTAGCAACACTAAGCTCAAAGGAGATCAAAGCTCCATGAGCAAGAATATATTTTCCAGTTATATAAAAAGAGAAAAGTTGATAAACAAAAGCATTCGGACTCATGTCACATAGTGAGAAATGGAGCCGTAAACCCTGGCTCTAAAAAGTCTACTAGTGATTTCCCCATAACAGTAGACTTTCAACTATGTAAAAAAGTGTCACAAAACTGCCAGTGCAAAAGTCCAAGAATAAAATAAAGATATGTTGTATGCCACTTCCCCTCCTGGATCACTGCCTGTCATGGCAGAGGGGTTGCATAGCTCATTGAGACTATGAACTATGCCATGCAGGATTATCCAAGACAGACTGGTGGAGATTTCTGACAAGAGGTGATCCACTAAGGTAGGAAATGGTAAGCCTCTCCAATATGTTTGCTAAGAAAATCCCATGGGAAGTATTAAAATGATAAAAAACAAACATGACACTGGAAGATGAGCCCCTCAGGTCAGAAGGTCTCTAACACATCACTAGGAAGGAATGTAGGACAACCACAAGTAGCTCCAGTACTAATGAAGTGGCTGGGTCAAAGATAAAAGGAAGCTCAGCTGTGGTTATGTCTGGTGATGAAAGGAAAGTCTGATGTTGTAAAGATCAATGTTGTACAGGATCCTGGAATGTAAGATGTATGAACCAAGTAAGTTGGATGTGGTCAAACAGGAGGTGGGTTAACCATTGACATCTTGGGTATCAGTGAACTTAAACTGATGAGAATGGGTTAATTTAATCCAGGTGATCACTACATATACTACTGTGTGCAAACACATTATATACTGTGCTAAAATAAGACCTGGAGCTGACTATGGCTCAGATCATGAGTTTATTATTGCAAAATTCAAACTTAAATAGAAGAAAGTAGGGAAAGCCATCAGACCATATAGATATGACCTAAATAACATCCCTTATGAATATGAAATGGAAGTGATGAATAGATTTGAGGGATTAGATATGGTAGATAGAACACCTGAAGAACTATGGAGAGAGGTTCACAATATTGTACAGGAGACAACAACAAAACATTTCAAAGAAAAAGAAGAGAAAGAAAGCAAAATAGCTGTCTGATGAAGCCTTACAAATAGGTGAGGAAAGAAGGAAAGTGAAAGAGAAAAGAGGAAGGGAAAGATCTACCCAACTGAATGGAGAATTCCAGAGAATGGCAAGGAGAGATATACAGAGTTTCTTAAATGAGCAATGCAAAGAAATAAAAGAAAACAATAGAATGGGAAAGAGATCTCTTCAAGAAAATTAAAGATGTCAAGGGAGTGTTTCATACAAAGATGGGCATGATAAAAGACAAAGATGGCAGTGACTTAATAGAAGTAGAAGAAATTAAGAAGAGGTGGTAAGAATACATAGAAAAACTATACAAGAAAGATCTTAATGCAACTGACCACCACAGAATGTGTAGTTACTGATCTAGAGCCAGACGTTCTGGAGAATGAAGTCAAGTGGATTTTAGGAAGCATTTCTAACAATAAGGCTAGTGGAGATGATGGAATTCAAGCTGAGCTATTGAAAATCCTCAAAGATGATTAAAGTGCTGCACTCAATATGCCAACAAATTTTGAAAACTCAAGACTGGCCACTGGATTAGTTCTAAAGAAAGGCAATGCCAAAGAATGTTCAAATTGTTCAAGTGTTCAAAGCAAATGTTCCAATGTTTCCCATGCCAGCAAGGTTATGCTTGAGATTCTGCAAGCTAGAATTCAGCAATATGTGAATCTAGAATTACCAGAAGTGCAGGCTGGTTTTGAAGAGGCAGAGGAACTGAAGACCAAATTGCCAACATTCGCTGGATTGTGGAGAAAGCAAGGGAGTTCCAGGGAAAAAAAATCTACTTTTGCTTCATTGACTGCACTAAAGCCTTTGACTGTGAGGATCACAGCAAAATGTGATGAGTCCTCAAAAAGATGGGAGTGCCCAATCATCTTGTCTCCTGAAAAACCTGTATACAGGCCAAGAAGCAACAGTCAGATGGAGATGATTACAGAAAAAGGAAAATAACCTGTATGTTCTAAAATGTTTATAGCAGCTTTCTTTGTGGTAGCAAAGAACTGGAAATTGTGAGCATGCCTATCAATTGGGGAGTGGCTGAAAAGCTGTGGTATATGATTGTGATGGAATACTCTTGTACTGTAAGAAATGATGAGCTCAATGAGCTTAGTGTAACATGGATAGAATTGCATGAAACAATAAAGAGTGAAATGAGCAGAACCAAGAGAACATTGTACACAGTTTTAAGCACAACTTTGAGTTGTTTTAAGAACAACTTTGAATGAGTAAGTAATTTTGACTATTATAAATACTCAAATTAACTATACAGGACATATGAAGGAAGATACTATTTATACCCAGAGAAAGAACTGATAAATAGAAATATGTATAGAATGGTTTTACATACACACATGTATATACAAACATACATATATACATATATACACACATATATATGCACATGCACACACACACATATATTTGTATTTAACGGTAGCCATCTCTAGGGTGGAGGGGGAAGGAAGGAAAAAGGGAAAAAAGTTAAATGATAATTTTATTACATATTTAAAAGGAATAACAAGTTGTACATAATAGATTTGCAAACCCATTTTTTCTATTCTACTATGTTATGTAAACGCTTGTTTTCTTTCTTTTTTTTTTTAAGGGATTAAATATGGTAGATAGAGCACCTGAAGAACTATAGAGAGGGGTTCACAATACTGTACAGGAGTCAGCAACAAAAACATTTCAAAGAAAAAGCACAACTCAAAGTTGTGCTTAAAACTGTGTGCAATGTTCTCTTGGTTCTGCTCATTTCACTCTTCATTGTTTCATGCAATTCTTTCCATGTTACACTAAGCTCATTGAGCTGATCATTTCTTACAGTACAAGAGTATTTCATCACAATCGTATACCACAGCTTGTTCAGACATTCCCCAATTGCTCTTCTTTAGAACTAATCCAGTGGCCACTCTTGAGTTTTCAAAATTTGTTGGCATATTGAGGCATTTGGGATTAAATGACTTGCTGAGAGTCATACAGCTAGTGAGTGTTATGGGCCTGAGACCGGAATTGAACTCAGGTCCTCCTGACTCCACAGCCATTGCTCTATCCACTTCACCACCTAGTTGCCCCTTTGGTTTGTTTTTTAAGTTCAGAATAATATAAATTAAAATTTTAAAAAAGCCTTGGAAAGTAGTATGACAAGGCTGTATCTTGTCACCTTATTTATTTAACTTATATGCAGAGTACATTATGCAAAAAGCCAGGCTGGACAAATCAAAAGCTGGAATTAAGGTTACCTGGAGAAATATCAGCAATCTCACATATTTAGATGATACAATTTTGATGGCAGAAAGTGAAGAAGAATTAAGAAGCCTCTTAATGAGAGTGAAAGAGAGTGTAAAAGCTGCTTTGAAGCTTAACATAAAAATAAAACCTAAGATCATGATAACTGGTCCCATCGCTTCCTGGCAAATAGAGGGAAAAGAAATGAAAGTACTGTCAGATTTCATATTCTTGGGCTCAAAGATCACTGCAGACAGCAACTGCAACCATGAAATTAAAAGATGCTTGCTCCTTGGAAGAAAAGCTATGGCAGATCTGGACAGCATACTACAAAGCAGAGACATCACCTTGCTGACAAAAGTCGGTATGGTCAAAGCTATGATTTTTCCAGTAGCAATATATGGCTGTAAGACCTGGACAGTAAAGAAAGCTGATTGCTGTAGAATTGATGATTTTGAATTATGGTGAACAAGAGTCTTGAGAGACCCTTGGATGGCAAGGGGGTCAAATCCATTAATACTTATAAAAATTAATTCAGACTTTTCACTGGTAGGTCAAATACTGAAGTTAAGGCTTAAATACTTTGGCCACTTGTCTCTAATGAGACAGGGCTCATTGGAAAAGACCGGACATTGGGAAAGATTGAAGGCAAAAGGAAAAGAGGATGGCAGAGGATGAGATGAATAGATAGTGTCATGGAAGCAATGAACATGAGCTTGGACAGACTTCAGGAGATAGTAGAGGACAGGAGAGCCTGGAGTGTTATGTTCGTGGGGTCACAGAGAGTCAGACGTGATTGAACAACTGAACAACAACAACAACAACAAAGCACTTTGCAAATATTATCTCATTTAACCCTTTGAGGTGGGTGCTATTATTATCTCTATTTTTATAGATGAAGAAACTGAGGCAGATAGAGGTTAAGTCACTTGCTCAGGGTCACACAGCATGTAAGTGTGTCTGAGGCAGAATCTGAATTTGCATATTCCTGAACTCATGTCCATTGCTTTATCCCCTATGCCTCCTGGCTGCTGAGACACTGTGATTAGCACTGGGAATATAATGAAAAGCAAAAATTGAAAACAAAACAAAAAAAAAAACAGCCCCTGCCTCCAAGGACCTCACATTCTATTGGAGGAAAGAGCATTTTAATAAGCAGGTATGTTGAAAATAGGTATAAAGTAATAAAGTTAATCTATCAGAGGAAGGCATTAGCAGCTAAGGGGACTGGGAAAGTCTTCCTACAGAAAGTGAATTTGGGCTTCATCTTGAAGGAATCCAAGGAAGCTAGGTGGCAGAAGTAAGGGGGCAGAGTATTCTGGGAATGGGAAGTAGCCAGTGGAAAGGCATGAAAATGGGAGGTAGAACGTCCTGTTGAAGTAACTACAACTAAGTTGGATAGTAGAAAGTACGGGAAAGAGTAAAGCTTAAGAATGTTGGAAGGGCAGAAAGGCGGCAGGGTATGGAGAGCTTCAAATGCCAATCAGGGGACTTTATATTTGATCCTGGGGGAACTGGGAGCCACTGGTGTTCATTCAATAGTGGGTAACATGGCCAGATTTATGCTTTTGAAAAAAACACCTTGGTAGCTTAGTGATTGATGGATTATTGTGGAGAGAAACTTGGGGCAGGAAGAAACACAGATGTAAAGATCATAGGGAGCCACTGGAATTCAGAGGGATAAAAAAAGCAATGACATGGTCAGACCTGTGCTTTAGGAAAATCACTTTGGCAGCTCTGTGGAGAATGGATTGGAGTGGGGAGAGACTTGAAGAAGGGATACCCATTTTCAGGCTGTGACAATAGTCTAAGAAAATGTGTGTAGTACCTATAGTACCTACCTTTCCTTTAAATGCAAAGGAGTTATGTTTGAGTGAAGACAGCTAGAGCCTCTGAGGACTACAACACACACACACACATACACAAACACACATACATGCACAAACACTTTTTTCTGTTTTTGTTTTTGTCAGGATTTAAACCCAAATTATTCTAATTTCAAGTCCAATGTTTATTCCTCACATCACTGCAATGTCACCATTCAGGGAAGGTTTTGTAGAGTAAATAATTAGTGCTTAATACATCTGTATTTCCTCCTTTGACTTCACTTAACGTTGGCATATTTCCAATCCAATCCAATCCAATTCAATCAACATTCTCTAAGGGCCTAGAAGGTCCTGGAGCCACGATGATAAAATGATGGCCTCTGTCCTTAAGAAGCTGACCTTTTATTGAGACAGAATCACAGAGTGTTAGAATTAGACAAGCCCTGGATTTTAAAAGTGAGGAATTCTGGCTCAAAGCAAGGAGATGCCTCTCTTGCCCAAGACCACCCAGCAATTAAGTGAAAGACTTAATCGTGAAGTATATTTTTTCCCTACTCTGTACCTACCTCAGGATTTTTAAGGAGTTGACCCATTGCTATCAACAAAACACAATCCCTAAGCCCGAGAGAGCCCTATTTAGCAGGAGTCAAGAAGTCTGGGAAAGATATTGCCAGTTTTATGTAGCAACTTTCTTTGTCAAGAAAGGGTAGATGCTACAGACATGCCAAGTGTTTTCCTCTCTTCTTATTGAATGTTCTTGTGCTTCTTGAATTCCTGATGGGAACATTCCAGCGTTTTAGTGCCAGTGCACTGGCGTGAGAATCAGGGTTCTTTGATCCTCTTTGTGGATCTGTTGTTGATTTGGGTTCTTTTTATCTATTCTCTGTACTTGAATTATATGCTAATGTGATTATTGATATTCTTATCACTTAGCTACTATTAACAAGGAAAAATTTTGCTCCATGTGGGGCATGCAAAAAAAAAAAAAAGGCAAAACCTGCAAAGACTCTTGGCAATTGCCTTGAACTGAGGGGCTCTGAGGATCTCCCTCCTTCCTGCTTCCAACAGACTCTAAATTGCCATTTAAATGAATCCTTTCCCCAAAATTGTAATATGCAATATCTTCTTTTGATGAAATTGGAGTGCTCACAGCAGAATATCGTGCAGGGAACCCAGTGAAGTCAAGGTAATTGTGCATTTTTCTCATCAACTCCCCCCCAAAAAAAAAAAAAGTTGTTCTCATAAAAGTGGATTTGGGAGAACAATTTTGCAATTTTGCTTTTCTTGGCTCCTTTTGTAGCCAGCTAAGGGCTGATTCAAACTGTCACCCATGACTTGGAAAACTTTTCCTAAGAAGGCAATAAGAGCATTGTAAAATGAAGCTTGTGCATTGTGAGATTCCAAGTGCTTTTATAGGTTTCTTATTAATTGATCACTAGCTGTGAGATTTTCATCTAGAGGTAGTTTTCTAAGTGCTCTATCATAGCTCATACAAAGTACTTACGTAGGTCAGTCACAGGGCTTCATCTTAGAACAAATGAATTATTTTCATATGAATAAATCGAGTTCATTAAATAATAGCTTATTCTTAATAAATACATATTGTACAATAATAATTTCAATGTCATTTTTAGAATCCATAGTGAGAAGAAAGGATTTAAAAATTTAAAAACATTTATATTTATACTCTTTGTTCATTTCTGCATGTATCCTTCCCCCACGTTTCTATTCAGTGAGGTATCCTTTGTAATAATGGAGAAAGAGAAAGAAAGAAAGAAAGAAAGAAAGAAAGAAAGAAAGAAAGAAAGAAAGAAAGAAAGAAAGAAAGAAAGAAAGAAAGAAAGAAAGAAAGAAAGAAAAAGAGGGAAGGAAGGAAAAAGAAAGAAAGAAAGAAAGAAAGAAAAGAGGGAAGGAAGGAAAGAAAGAAAGAAAAAGAGGGAAGGAAGGAAAGAAAGAAAGAAAGAAAGAAAGAAAGAAAGAAAGAAAGAAAGAAAAAGAAAGAAAGAAAGAAAGAAAGAAAGAAAGAAAGAAAGAAAGAAAGAAAGAAAGAAAAAGAGTTAACATATCAGCAGAACTAACCAACACTTCCACCAAGTCTGAGAGTACTACCCTGTGAAGGAAATGGACTGGATGCTCTCTGAAATCCTTTCCATCTTTGAAATTCAGTAAAGCATACATTTTTTGCATATTGGTGGGAACAGGTTTAAGTCATTTTTCAGTCATGTTTGACACTTTGTAACCCCATTTGGGGTTTGCTTGCAAATGGAATGGTTTGCCATTTCCTTCTCCAGCTCATTTTATGAAGAGGAACTGAGGCAAACAGAGATAAATGACTTGCCCAGGGTCACATAGCTCGTGTCTGAGGCTGGATTTGAATCCCAGAAGATGAAGCTTCCCGACTTCAAGCCTAGTGCTCTGTCCACTGTGCTATCTAGCTGTCCTTGGGAACTACTAATGCACCTCCTTGTCCAGAGACCTATATTCTTGGAGAGGTGATGTAAATACATTAGCAGTGGGAATAGGTTACATCACTTCTCCAAGAATATAGGTCTCATGATAAAGAGGGTCAAACTGCCAAATTTGTTTTTCAAGCTCATGTATACAGGAAGCCCCTAGATAACAGATATCTTCTCAGATGTGGCAGAAACCAGAGATTTTTAGGAGTTATCATAATCTTTCAAGAGAGGTTTCAAAATTAAGTTGGAACCAAGCAGACTTAAAAAGGTCATCCATGTTGGCTAATGAAATCTCCTGATATCTTTTTTCATGTGGACAAAGCAGCCTGTGCACGTCGGGCTTGAAAACCACACCATGTAGATAATTGTGTCCTCCTTCTCTGAGACCTTCAAGGCATGGGACACTTTCTTCCACAGAGGTCCTTGTCCTCCATTTAAAGAGACTTATGAAGTTCCTCATCAGACAGGAAAATAAGGCCTTTGAATTGAATGAAAGAGTGTGGCAGGCTATTGATCTGACAGAATTTCATTTTACACAGCATAATGATGATAATATAGCATATTAATGTTTGTAAAGCACTTTACATATGTTATCTCATTTGATCCTTGTAACAATCCTATGAAATATGTGCTATTATTATCCCTACTTTGTGGATGAGAAAACTGAGGCTGAAAGAGATTAAGTGACTTGCCCAAGGTTACAAACATAAAAAGTATCTGAGGTAGTATTCAAACTCGGGTCTTCCTGACTCTAAGTTCAGTAGTCTACCCACTATACCACCTGTGAAGCAAGGGATGTTTTTAATTATGTACACACAGCATCATCCCTTAAATTGCCTATGCATAAAAAGCCTCCATATGGATCTCTAGCCACTGTTAAAACCATGACATTTTAAAGGAGTCTCTGATGAGCAAAACATACATGCTCCTAGGGCTGGGCTCAAAGCTTTTTTCTTTAGTCTGAAGTATAATTTTCTTGAGTGCCCACTGAAGTGATAGCTGCACTGTGTGAGATTTCTATTGCCTTGCAGAATGTCATAATGGCAAAGGTTACTGCAGTGTACAAAAAAGGAACAAGGAACAGGTAGAAAGTGTGTTGTAGTGGAAGTCAGATCTGGGTTTGAATTGCAGATTTACTGCTTGTTACCTGTATAAATGCAGGCAAGTCATTTCAACTGGTCAGTCAAATCAAGTATTTATAACATGCCTACTATGTGCCAGGCACTGTGGTAAGCACCAGAGATGCAAAGAAAGGGGAAAAAAAACCAGTTGCTGTGCTCAAGTAATGCACAGTCTAATGGTGAAGGCCACATGCAAATATCTAGGTACATGCAAGACATATACAAAGGAAATGGAAGGGAATATGAGAGGGGAACACATTAGAAAGCTGGGGATGCTGCAGAAAGTTTCTTGCTGACAGTAGCATTGGAGTTGAGTCTTGAAGGGAGTCAAGGCAGAAGCAAGGGGACAGAGCATTTCAGGTACAACAGATGGCCAGTACAAAGGAACAGAGATGGAGTGTTTTGTGCAAGGAGCTACAAGGAGGTCGGCATGATGAGATCACAGAGTCCATAAAATGATGAGGTCAGAGCAGATGACCTTGGAGGTCTCTTCCAGCTCCTTTGATCATTATGAATATGAATCAATTCTATGCCTGCCAATACCTTCACTGCCTAAACAGGTGCACAGAGCTTTAGTGAACATCTTCTTGTTCTCAGAGGGGATCGTGATATGTATGCCCCATTCTAATCCATCTCAAGCTCCCCACTCAGGGTATTGGGATGACATCAGTATTCCAGAACGAGAGAAAAGTTTAAGAGAGACATAAGATAATTATTTTAAAATATTATAAGAGATATCAAAAGGAAGTAGGATTAAAATTATTCTATTTGACTAAAGATGGAAGAATTAGGGTCATTGGTCAGTGCAGGGAAGATCGAAGAACACTGGTTTGGGGCCATCTTTGAATCATGGCTCTGATGCTTATGTGACCTGAGACAAATCAATAAATCCCCTCGCACCTCAGTTTCCACACCATAAAGTGAGGGAGCCCAGATGCTTCAGTTTCTACAACTATAAAGTGAGAGAATTAAGGTTCTTTCTAATCTTAGAGAACAAGGATATAGAGGGAGATCTGCAGTACTCTGCATTAGAAGTAAGGTAGCAAGCTGATTTCATTACCACTAAGATGATTAACAGGGTTGGTTCCAGCTCTAAATTCTATGATCTTAAAATAAAGGGAGGGAATTTTTAGCTCAACATAAGGAAAGGGGGAAAAAAACCCCAATCCTTAATACTTTAAGCTGTCCAAAAATAGAATGTGTTACCTCATGACACCCTCATTATTGATATAGAAGAGATTCTTGCTTCAGGGTATGGTTGGATTAGATGACCTCAGGGGTCCTGTTCAATGCTTTAAGAATTTAAGTGACTTCAGGGAAAGAAGGAGACACTAGCTAAGTGCAGTTATATCTCCACCCCACATCACTACATCATAGAAAGTATCTGTTGCCCTGGGCTATGGGATGACTCCTATCGACATCGAGCCCCATAGCAACAGCTTCCCGTGCCCTGAGCCATGTTAGAATGGAGGCGGCATGGGATAGTGGACAGAATTCTTGACTTAAAAGCAGTATTTGAACCCATGTCTTCTGACTCTGACACTTACTAGGTGTGTTACCACACACAAGGCACTTAGCCTTTCTGATCCACAGTTACCTCATCTGTAAAAATGGAGATTTGAAGCATCTATTTGCCAAGGCTTTTTTGAGGCTCAAATAATAAGATACTATAGCATATTATATGTAGAGAGAGATATATAATATACATATATTATATATAAGCTGTTGTTATTATTGCAAACATATTCTGGTCTTTTATAGCAAATGTTAGTTATGCCCATTGCCTTCTACATTACCTCTCCTTCTAACCCTGGAGAAGAGGGAGAGAGAGGGAGGGAAGGGGAGAAAAAGAGAGAGAGACAGAGAGACAGAGAGAAAGAGAAGAAGGAGGAGAGGAAAGAAGACAGACAGGGACAGAGAGAGACACAGAGAGAAAGAGACAGAGGGATCAGTAGTATCCTGTATTAGAAATAAAGTATAATCTGACTTCGTAACTATTAACAATACATTTTGTATATGGAGATGATGTTATTGACCCATTCGTAGTAGGCATGATTTTGAGTCATTTTTCTACTTGTAGAGATGAATTTTTAATCCCACTATTTCAGACTGCTGAGGTTAAGAGTAAAGGCTGTGGCTGGACAACAGAATAAAACAGAAGGATCCCTTTGGAGACTGAATTCTGAACCTTGGCCTTGTTAGCGCTGCACCTTAACCAGCTGAGCTTACCAGACAGAATTCTCAAAGACAAGAAATTTATCCCAACTCCCAGGTGTTTGAGCTACTTTTCAACTCTACATTTGCCTCTAAGGCAGACTTTGGCCAAGCAGTCATCTGTCAGTTGGAAGAATCTGAAGGATCATCTATTCAGGAAGGCTCTAATGTGCTATTTCTAGGCTATCTTGGGCAAACCCTTTAGCCTCTCTGTTGTGCTTCCATTTCATGAACTACGACAAATACTTCTTCCAGGTATGTTGCATGGATTTAGTTTATTCCTGAAAAGCATGCTGGCAAAAGTCAAAACTTATAAATGTCTCAGCCAGTGTCTCAGTCATATGAATGGATGAATGAATGAGTGAATGAATTCACAGTGCCTGGCACATAGTAGGTGCTTAATGAATATTTCTTGATTAAATGAATAAATGAAAATTTCAACATTAATTAAGTGTTCCTGCCACTGTGCTAAACAATGGGGGTACAAAGAAAGGCAAAAGTAGCCCCTGTCTTCAAGGAACTCCTAGTCTAATGGGGAGATGAAAGGGGGAAGAAACCCTTAAAAATGGTTCCAGGTCTACTCAGCGCCCTTGGGTACTGTCTTTCCTTTAGAAGCAGCCAGACCAAAAATTGTTACTCCTGAACCCTGTGTAGCACTTCACTCAGAACAGTCTAGCAGACTCTTGTGAGATCCTCCAGGAAATCCTCCCCTCTCCTCCAGCTTCTCCACTTAACTCTGATGCCTCTGGTAGGGAAGACTCCTGTTCACCAATCTCACTGAACTGTACTGATTAAAGATCTGTAATCACTAAAAGAGCTGTGTTGCTCTGATGCCTGTCTCATGTGGGAACAAGTCCTAGGCTGAAGACACATGCAAACAAATAAGTATAGGGAGTATGTACAGGACAAGTTGAAGATAATCTGAAGAGAAAGACACTAGCACTAAGGGACTTTGGAAAAGGCTTCACTTACCAGCTGGATTTTTAGTTTATCTTTGAAGGATTCCAGAGAAGTCAACAGGTAGGATGAGAGGTGAAGAGAGAGAGAATTCCAGGCACGGAGGCCAACCGGCCAACCAATCAGTAAGCATGTACACTGTGCCAGGCACAGTGCTAAGCACAGGATACAAAAAGAGGCAAAAGACAGTCTGATCCTCAAAGAGCTCACAATCTAAGGGGGAGGAAAACAAATAAGGAAACATTTACAGAGAAGCTATATAGAGGATAAATAGGAAATAATTAACAGAGGGAAATACTAGAATTAAGAGGAGCTGGGGAAGGCCTCTTGTAGAAGACGGGATTTTAATTGGGACTTAAAGGAAGCTAAAGAAAATAGTAGGAAGTGAGGAGGAGGAGAGCATTCCAGGCACGGGGGACAACCAAAGAAAATTCTGGGAGAAGAGAGATTCAGGGTCTTGTCCCTGCAACAGCAAAAAGTCCAGTGTCACTGCATCAAAGTGAACCTGGAGGTGAGTAAGGTGTAAAGAGATGGAAAGGTAGGAAAGAGCTAGGTTATGAAGGGCCATGAATGTCAAGCAGAGGCTTTTGAGTTTGATGCTGGAGGCAACAGGGAGACACTGGAGTTTACTAAGTGGGAGAGAGGGAAAGACATAACTGGACCTCAATTTAGAAAAATAACTTTAGTGGCTGGATGGAGGATGGATCGAAGTGGTGAGGGACTTGACTTAGGCAGATCCACCAGCAGGCTCTTGCAATAGTTGCAGTGAAAACAAGCATCTTATGCAAGTAAAAGCAAGATTGTTGTAGAATATTTTCAGTTGTGTCTGACTTTTCATGACCCCCATTTGGGGTTTTCTTATTAAAGATACTGGAGTTGTTTGCCATTTCTTTCTCCAGCTCATTTGACAGGCGAGGAAACTGAGGCAAACAGGGTTAAGTGACTTGTCCAGGGTCACACACCTAGTAAGAGTCTGAGGTATGATTTGAATTTAGGTCTTCCTGATGCCAGGCCTGGTGTGCTATCCACTGGGCTACCTAGCTGCCCAACAGCAAGGAGGCCAGTGCTTACATATGCCAGGTACTTACTAAATGTTTGGATTGCAAATATATAAAAAAATCCAAATTTTACTAGCATTCGAAGCAGATGTTTTTCGATAGCCAGATGTTCACAAATTATCATGTATTTAGCAGTACATAGGCAAAGCCAGAGCATACCTATACCCTTAACAAACATGAGACAAAAATAAAATGACTGTGTTCTTAGGGATATTAAACTTAATCTTTAAATGCAATAGAATAAATTTGCTGGAAAAGTTCCAATATTTTTCATCCTCTCTTGCTTTGAGTTATTTGTATAGCATTCACCCATCATTTATCATATATACCATCCAATGTGATGCTTTTATTGTAGTCATTCCTCACTCCTCTGGCCTTGGCTCCCCTACTAACTTTTCAGTTCATTGGGGTCAGTCCAGTTCTGCCACTAATTGTGTGACCTTGGGCAAGTCACTTCAATCTGGATTTCAGTTTTCTCAACTGTGAAATTAAAAGGTTGGACTAGATAATCTCTAGGGTCCCTTCTGTCTCTGAACTTCTGTCATTGATGACAATAACAATAATTCTTTGTTGCTGACTGTGCCTTTCATATTCATATTCCCAACAGTTCCTATGTAATGTTTTACATACAAGAAGTGCTGAGCTAGTAATTATTGAATAGAGGCCATGGAAAAGAATCATTGAGGGATTGTAAGTTGCATTTGACTTTAACATATTTTGAAAAAAGTGCTTTCCATAGAAATATTTATTAAAAACCTCTACCATCCCAAATTTGTGAAACATATTTTTCTTCTCTGTGAATTACTAGGCAAGTTCTTGCTGAATGCCAAGGGTATACTCAAATTTCTTTGACTCTACCCAAAATAGGCACTTAGGGGTGGCTGGACTTGCTATCATGTTAGCCATGGCCCTGCACTGGTTTATGCAGATAATATCCTCAGCCCATCTTTTAAGTCTTTGAAGCCCCTTTCATTTATCCGCCTTTAATAACCAAGTTCTATTATTGCTCTGACTTGCTTTTTAACTGCCTCTGAGTTGGACAATGCTACTGATCTGGAGAACAAGATTGGTGTGGGAAGAAAATGAAAATCCATTCATGCTGTCAGAAAGTTCAAGCTTGTCAACTGATTTCTTATGAAGAAACACAAGTCCCCCCCCTTACACCAGACTGACATGACAGCAGGAAAGGGTACACAGTCCATGCTAGCTTCCTAAAACCTTTTGCATAAATTTCAGGTAAATCCCACCAATCACCAGAGTGGGTTAAAATAATTGTGATGTGACATGAGATCACAAGTTTTAATTCGTTACCAAAGCAGCTTGTTATCTTTAAAAGCTGCCTTAGAAGAATCAAAAAGAAGAAAGTTTGAAGTTTTCGGGAATGCATGTTTTTGCAACCAGGCTACTTACTTCATTCAGTTCCTCAAACATGTTAACATTTCTCTGTGACTAATATCTACACAGTGCAAGCATGTCATACTCTTTAGCTGAGATTTCTCTTTTTCACTGTTTCAATCATCTCCACAGCATGCAAGTGAACAGAGCACAGACCTAGACATATCTGGTAACATGGGTGTAATTGTGCTACTGCCCAGTTTCACAGATATCTGTCCACAACACATTCATTAATCCTCACCCCTGCCTGATGCCAGCACCTATGCCATTGTTGTTGGATTTCCAAAGTTTCCGTGGGTTATGTAAGGGAAAGATGGTAGGGGCCAACAACTGTCCCCATTTAAAGCACATTAGACTGGAGCTTTTATCTATGTTTTCTGAGTAGTCTAGATGGATATAGATATAGATGGACATAGATACATATAGAGATGTAGCTAGATATAGATATAGGATAGATAGACATAGATAATAGATATAGCTAGATATAGAGATATAGATGTAGATATAGATAGATAGATAGATAGATAGATAGATAGATAGATAGACAGATAGATAGATAGATAGAGGATAGATAGAGATATAGACACAGAGATATAGAAATGATTCAATTACATATGACACATTGGTAGTTCATAACTACATTATCTTTAACAGCAAATTTTGGAAACTAACACACTAAAGAGATTTTATTGATCATCTAATCCAGCTAATTGATTGTACAGATGAGGATATGAAGTCAAAGAAAGGGTGAGTGATTTGCCCCCAAGTCACATTATGATGGAACTCAGCCTCAAATCTAGGCCTTCTGGCTCCAAGTTCACTTCTTTGTCCACTACATCATAATAACTCCTGTTTATTGAGAACCTCCTATATTTAGATAGAACCTTCATATCAAGAAGACCTGGGTCCAATTCCTACCAAAGAGACACCAGCTGTGTTTTTATGGGCAAGCCACATTAACTTTAAGCAAGTCTCTAAGACTATAGTCATAGACCTGTTGTTGATCTGCATCTGCGGAGGGAGTTTCTACAATGAGAATTCCTTATATGGGTAAAATTACAGTGCTGGTCCAAAACAAAAGTATTCAGAACACTGAACTAGGTATTGGTGATAGAAAGAAGCAAAAAAAAAGTGGTTCCCACTTTCTCTTGGTTTACGTTCTCACTGGGGCACAGTGAGAATGAGCCACATTAAAAAGTTTAACAACAGAAAAAAAGTGTGCCCAAAAAGTAATAAAGGAAATGAAGACCATTTTGATCTAGAGGCAGACTTTGTGTCTATGCAGGAGAGCAAAGAAGTACCAAGATGTCCTCCAAATGATCACCTTGGTTGTTCTCATAACCTCCAAATGAACCATTTGAACCAAAAAGTTTTTCATTAGAACTCACCTGAGCAGATCAAATAGCACATTTTAGCTGACATACCTTCATAGGACATAGTCCAATTTCCTCATGAATGAGTCCAATGACAATAGGAATCCTTTTGTTCTTTCTCCCACTCCCAAAGATCCCAATCTCTGTAGATAAATGGTCTGTGAGTCATTTCATGAAAGATCAAATATCTTCATCAAGAATGTAAAGCTCAAAGATAAACAAGTGTGTAGAAACATGACCCATGAACAGTTCCAGCCCAAGGCATTCTATCATGGTATCTTGTAGGAGACAAACAGTGGAGCGGGGGGTGGGGGGAGAACAGGGACTGATCAGAGATTGCCTACCATAGGGATTATGGAATATCGCATTTCCTATCTAGCCCAAAGATTACTTGAAGGGGAAGTTTGAAGCTGGCTTGAGGCATGAGAGTAGGAGATGGGTTGAAGGAGGGATTGGAGATTTCTTGGAAGCTGATTCCTGCTGGGCCTTCTGAGAATGAATGAAGTATTTATTAATCATTTATTAGTCATTGTGCTAAGTGATAGAGACACAATTAGAAAGATGGTTCCTATTCTCAAGGAGCTTACATTCTAATGAGAGAGAAAATACATATGGAAGGTTTGAGCTGCAAGTCAAATAGAAAAATCCATAGGGTACAATGGCATATCTGATGATAATGCCTCTTTTTTAATGTAATTTCAACTCAAAAAATCATATCAGTTTCTAGTATTGAACCATTTGATGGTACCAAGGACTTGGGTGGTAAAAATTCCCACTCCTGCATCTTCAGTAGCTATGGCTGTAGCCCCATCAGGAACAGTTGAAAGGCAGCATCTCTATAGGGGTTGCTTCCTAGGATGATGCCTGAGGGAAGTAGGCTAGAAGTATTTCTATTCCCAAGGCTCTTAGGTTCAGGGACCTGACATATTTCCAGCAGGATTAGAGGGGAGATGGTGGTTGAGGTGCTGGTGATGGCTTCTCTTGCTTTGTACACACATGCTGTCTGTCTTCAAAGGTTCCTTGCTGCTTTAGGTAAGCTACCTGGCCTACCCTATAGATAGTAGTTGCTTGATAGTGGTGGAGATGGCTGCCCCCTTCATATTCAGAAAGCAAAGCTTATGGCAAAGAGTACTCTGAATGCATCATAGCAATCTAATAGTTCTACATTGGGCTGATCACAAATGATTAATCTCAGATCCTCAGTTCTGTAGCTCTGCTCAAAAGAGCCTTTGGATTGAATTGGTAAGTTTAAGCCTCTGAGGGCCTTGAATCTGACAACTCCTTATTTCTTTTTTGCCTCAATGAAAATATAAAACAAAACTACTCAGTAAAATTTTCTGTCCTTCCCTCCTCTTTTTCTTTCCTTCTTCCTCCATTTTCCATGCTTCCCTCTCTCTCCCTGTTCCCCCTACCCCCAACCTCCACCACCATTTTATCATTCTTGGACTTCTTTCAGATTTCAGAGACTTTTTCATTTCCCTAAAGAACAGGGACTTATTTAATTCCCTACACCTGTACTGAATTCTAACTTCTATTTAAAATAAATGCCAGGTTGAGTAGGCAAGTACAGTTTTCTTCTAAAGCAATAAAGAGAATCCAAACACCTTTCCCATAAGCAATTAGGCAAGTAAGGTTTGTTTGATTAAAAGGAAAGAGCAATGCCAGGTATGGTTGTTTTTATGGACCTAGCATATTTTAATAAAGTCTAACCCAACCAGAAGCTTGGCTGCTTCCTCAAGCCATTCACTTAATTAAATGGCTTCACTCATTTTACAAACAGTAACTTGATATCTGTTCTTTTGCTAAGTCCTGGGCTGTGACCCCAATTTCAAAAATTAATCGTGGGCAGTCTGAAGAAGGGATGAGCACAGTAAGTACATAACTCTTTGTTGTGTCTCGTCTGTAACATTTTTTTTCCTTTAGGACAAATATGGAATGTGCCTGAACAAGTGTCTTTTGAACATGAACATCCTGAGGCAAAAATATGCTGAAACAATTTTCCTTGTCCCATTCATCTTCCCCGTGGCCATTCTAAAGTGAAGGATCACTGTACAATCCAAATTAATCAGAGGATCCCAGAGTTGGAAGAAACCTCTCAGACTAGCCAGTCCAACCTATACCTGTATAAGACTCCCCCTAAAATATACTCAAAAAATATGCATCAAGCTTTTGCTTGAAAACATCTAGGGAAATGGGAATCCATTACCTGCTAAAAAAGAGCCCAATCCCCTTTGAAAGGGCTCTCATGTTGAAGAAAGGAGCATGGCCCTTCTGAGAAGCTGTGTCTCTAGGGACTTGAATGTATGAATGAACAGAAACTAACTTTAGACCCACCTTCTCTTGTGGCTGTTAAATGCAACACAGAAAAACATGAAGAAAATGCTCTCCTTATAAAAGTGGACCTTGCTCATTCAGAAATTTAACCTTAAGAAAAAGAAAACATTTGAACTTTTTCCTTAGAAAGCCCTTCTTTATATGAATCCTAATTTTCCTCTTTTGCAAATAGCACCATCACTCCTTGTTCAGTTTCCTGAGACTAAACAGAAAAAATAAATGCTTTTCTCTTCTCTCTCTCCATGCCCATGACTGCCCTTCAAATATCTGAAGACACATGGCATGTTCCCTTCTAAATCTCCTTTTTACTATCACCAGTTGCTTCAGTTGATCCCTATATGGCATGAACTTGAAGGCCTTTCACCATTCTTCCTTTGGATGTTTTCCAACCATTTTCCTTCCTAAAAGAAGGCACCTAGAGTTAATCACAGCACTTTAGATGTAGTCTGAACAGAGCAGAATATTAACAATATTAAGAGGAACAAGAAGAATGAGTATGTGTATAATCCTATAAGGGTGCAAAGTATTTTACCAATATTATATTATTTGATCCTTACAACAACTTTGGGAAATTGGTGCTATTATTATTATGACAGTTTTATAGATGAAGAAATTGAAACAAACAGAGGTCATGATTTGCCCAAGTTCCCAGAGCTAATCAATATCTAAGGTCAGATTCAAAGTCTGAACTTCTTGACTTCAGACCCAAAACTTATTGAACCACCAGATGCCTCTGTGTAGTAGAGTACAGGACTCAGGTACAGCAAGATTTAGGTTGGAATCTGACTTATGAAATCTATACTCTGTGTGACTATGTCACTTTCATCTGTAAAATGGGAATGACAATACTCCTTGTGACTACCTTAGAGGGTTGTTGCTAGGTTCACATGGGGTAATGTGTGTAAAGCTTAAAGGCTAATATCAATGTAAATTGTTTATAGCATTGTAGATTTAGAGCTGGAAGAGACCTTGGAGGCCATTTAGTTTGGACTCTTCATTTACAGTCGAGGAAAGTGAGGCCCAGAGAAGTTAAGGGTCTTGGCCAAGGTCATACAGGTAGTAAGCATCAGAAATAGAATTTGACCTCAAGGTTTGTTGACTCTAGAACCAATGTTCTTCCCATTCTAACATGCTACCTTGTTGCTGTTATTCCCAGCCACAGCTCCTCCAGACCCTCCACTAGAGTATACTTATAAATTGATGAAGAGTCATCAAATGACTACTCTTTGGATCTGGCCATTCATAATACTGATAAAAACAAACTACCACTTTTCAAAATGTAGCTAAGTCATACTTCTACTCAGGACTCAACAAACTGTGGATGTGGTAACTATCTGTCCTCTCCTTTTCATTGCTGCAATTAAAATAGACTAGGCCATCATTATTTATTGTCATAGCTCCCTAATTGGTCTCCCTGCCTCTATGTTGCCCCCTCAGGAATTCATATTTTACATAGACACCAAAGTCAACTTCCCAATACGTTGGTCAGATGATAGAAATCTGCCACTTAAAAACCTTCAGAGGTCCCCATTGCTTTTAATCAAATACCAAATCTTGAACCTGACATTTGAGGTTCTACTTGGCTTCAACTTACCTTTCCAACATTATCATCCTCTTCTCTTCTCTACTCATTGTCTTTTCCAGCCAAACTGGACTTCTCCCTATTCCCCAATTTTCTCTTGCCTTTGCCTTCCTGCATGTACTTTGGGTCTAAGAATGGATTCACAGCACATCTACAATCTGCTGAAATTCTTCCTTGCTTGAAGGCAGGAAGTTTCTTGTGGTTCTTTGACCTTTCTTATGCACTAATCACATTCTAACTAAAGTTATAACTTTAGGTTATAGTTATATAGTATATAACTGTAGCTATCTTATTCCCCTGCCAGATTTTAAGCACATTGATTATAATGACCGTTTCATTCCTATATTTATAATCTTAGCACCACATAGTAACTTGTACATGGAAAGTGTTTTTTAAGTATTTGTTGAATTAGATTTGAGCATTATAGATGGCAGCAATAGCCCAAATGGGTTTCATATTTATAATCATATTTTGTTTAGCCAAATCCAGTAACAACACTATCTAGAAAATTACCAACATTCTCATTCTTTTTGCACTGTGTGGATGCTACCATTTTCCCCCCATTAAGTAAAAACTGCTGTACTAATCACAAAATGAACTAAAAATGCTTTACAAAATAATGAAAGAATGAAACAAATTCTTTGGAAGACCTGAGCTGGGATATTTCCATACAATCCAATTACAAAAAATGTGCATAGTTCTTTCAGAAAGTATGTTTGTTTAACTTGGTCTAGAGAGTAGGTGGCTAGCAGATGGAGACTATAAGGCAGTTGGCTGACATGCTTATTGAGACTAGCATAAAAAGTAAACTGAGATTTGGTGATGAGGGTGGAAAGCGAAGTTCAGGGCTGAGCAAGAAGGCAAAATATTCCAAACAGAGCAGCTGTTTTCTTGTACTCTTTCATTCTCATTAAGTATTGGAATTTGGCATGAGAAATTTAAATCCAAACAATGTTGGTTTTTATCTATTAGTCAAGAAGGAAAGCAGAGGCCAAACGTAGATTTATTAGCCATGCTCATTTCAAGCAAAGGTATTTGGGAATAAGGTTTCTTAAAATTATTTATTTAAATTATTTAATAAGTAATATGTCCCCCATAGCCTCTTCCTCAAGACAGACACTTATGAAAACTTGTATAAAACATCAAATCTATTATGGTTTTTTCTATAATTATTTGATATTTTCACTTTAATTCTCAGCATTTAGGCTGAGTAATAAGCATTATATAGTTATAACTTCTTTTGAAATTTAATGGATACTCACATTTTCCCCATTCCACATGCCAGTGTATCTTCATGTTCAAATGGTATCCATAAATTTGGTTAATAGACTTCAAATAATAAATAGTCTGTGGGGAAAATTTCCTGAAATTCTAAACCTCATAAATTCCTTTCTGCTTAGAAATGGATTCAAATTTGGAAATAGACCAAGTATTCAATGGTTGTGGCTTTTATCAAGTATGCCACTTGCTGTACTTGTAGAATCTTAATATATCAGAGGCAGAAAAGACTTCATAGATTGTCTGTCTAATTCAACCACCTCCTTTTAGATATTAAGAAACTGAAACCTAATAAAGTAAAGGATTTGCTCAAGGACACGTGGCTAACTTGTCTCTTGACTCTCAAATGAGAGAATAGAGATCTCTTGATTCCTAGTCTAGTGATTTCCCAGAAAACCATGCTGTAAAGTCATATTGATGGACCATGCAAGTCACAGCAGCAATCTTCCTGTGATATTGATTCTTCTGAGGGAACAGCAACACAATCTCACAGTTTTCTGAAATGTGTTTTTATAAATGCATTCAAGCCAGTGAAGTTAAATTCAGTTTAATAGGATATTTAATTCATTCAAACTATTAAGTCTTTTGTTCTAGGTGATATAAAGGGCTGCACTTAATTTTTCACTGTGCCACTCTTGTTTTATTATTGTGTAGACACAGCTACCTATCTTTGAAAATATGTGTTTGTTACCCAAACATAACACTAAAGTTCATATCTCATTAGTTGGTTCAGTGCCCAACAGAGGGATGCTCAGTGTCGTCCTGCCCATTGCATCAAGAGAAGAATCCTGGACTCTACTGCTTCAAGACTGTCCCTATAAAAGCAATTCCTGTTCTCTCAATGACATGCTTCTCAATCTAGTGCATAATAAAGATTTTAAAAAGCTTCCCCATTTGTTTGATATCCTAGCTCAGGGTAAGGGGGAAAATCAGTTGAGTGTTACAAGTAAAAAAATAAAATTAATTAAGAGATTTTTAAGAGAATAGTTGCTCTCTTTGGAATGTCGCTTTTGAGGAAATTTAAAATTCAGATACCTCATTGAGAAATAGAGATGACCTGGATTGTTGAAGACTTTGGTAGTGAAACACAAGCTCTAGTAAGTCTTAGCAACCTGGTAACAGGAAAAAAAAATGAAGAAAAAAAGAGAAAAAAACCAAAACCCTTGTATACAAATATATTTACAGCAGCTTTTTTTTTTTTACAAAGAATGGAATCAAAGTCAGTGTCTATCTATTGGGGAAAAACTGAGCAAATTATGTCATGGGTATAATGGAACATTACCATCCCATATGAAATGGCAAAAAGGATGGTTTTGGAGAAACCTGGGAAAAACTATATAAACTGACACAGAGATCAATGAGAAGAGCCAGGAGAACAATGAATACTATAATAACAGTGTAAATATAACCAACTTTGAAAAACTTAAGAACTTTAGTCAGTGCAATGACCAACCATGATTCCAGAGGGCTGATGATGAAGATTGTCAGAACCTTCTGACAAAGAGGTGATAGACTCAATATACAGGATGAGATGTATATTTTTTGGATTAGATGGAGTAGAAGTCTGTTTTGCTTAATTATACATATTTCTTACAAGGTTTTTGTTTTTGTTATTTTCAATTACTGATGGGAGATAAAAGTAAAAATAAATGTCTTTAAAATAATTAAAAAATAGGGGGGCAGCTAGGTGGTGCAGTGGATAGAGCACCGGCCCTGGAGTCAGGAGGACCTGAGTTCAAATCCGGCCTCAGACCAAACACTTGACACTTACTAGCTGTATGACCCTGGGCAAGTCACTTAACCCCAATTGCCTTGTCAAAAACAAAACAAAACAAAAATAAAATAAAATAATTAAAAAATAAAGATTTCAATGCAAACTCCATTGACTACAGCGACTCAAGAAAACTGCTCTTGGTGGGTCATAGAGGTATTACAATCTGGATTAGTTGAGTAAACACCAAACACCATGCATGCTTGTCTATCGTCTTACCAGGGGAATCTCCTCTCCAGACTTGTTATACCAGACTATCACTATTCATTTCTCATGATTCATGTGGTGACAGTTTTGGGAGAAGAGGGGATTTTGGTAGAGGTAACAACTAAGTTTCATTATGAAAGAAGGGAAGGATTTCAAAACCTGGAGATGCATAGAATTCATTTCAGCCATAGGGAATAGGACAATAGAAACATATTTTAGTATATATACACATGTACGTATGCATATATATAAATGCATGTATAAGCCCATGCAGGTATGTATGCACACGTGCTCATGCTATGCAGTATGTGTGTATGTGCATGTAGATATGCTCAGTTATAATAAATAAAACACACATGTATGATTATGTATATGTAGGCATGTGTGTAGGTATACATGAATTATGCATGTTTATATATGTATATCTATTTACCCACCTTCAGTCCCATATTATAGTCATTTATTGTAATATGACTCTACTAAGAGAGAGAGAGAGAAATATACAATAGAATTATACAGAGAGGGGAGGAGAAAGGGAAAAGTCAACAAATACTGTATTTATTGACTGACCTACTTTGAGATATGATATACAAAGGTATATGATAAAATCTGGAGGCAAAGGGAGAAAGGAAGAGGGGAAGAGACAGAGAAGCAGCAGGAGAGGGGTCAGTAAATTCTAATAAATGCTAGTCTAGGATGACACCCTGATCTTCATGTGGGGTGTAGAGTTCAGAATAAGGTACTCCCTGTTATTGCTGTTCTTTGAAAAGTTGATTAGCTGATTTACTCTTGCTTGCATTTGATATGCAAAACTCTGGCTACATAACCACAACAAATCATTAGGGGCAAATTAATCCCTGGGCTGTAGTGGCTATGGCCAGAGAAACCTCATCAGACTGGGTATTTGCTACAAACTGGATGAAATAAAGCCAGGATTAGAGATTCACCAGCTTTGAGACAAAGGAAGGAAAATGCATTCACTTTCAGAAAGGATTGCCCATTAATTGCATGGTCAAAGTCACTGCAGCAATTGGGATAATATTTAGTTAGTCAAGTGACTTTCAAAGAGAACATTTAAAAGGAAACATTTTTAATTTTGATAATTTATAGGGAATTTTTGTGGCTAATAGTAGGTAAAGAGGACCTATTTTGCAATCCAAATCTTTTCAGAAAGTTTCTGAGGCAAATGTAAAGTCCTTGTGTGAGAAATATCTCCTAGATTCCTGACATTCCTTAAAGGACCAAAGTGTTATCATATTACTGATGGAATACACTGCACTATTTGTAGTCTTTTCATCATAAAACGTTCTATTGACTCTGAATTATTGCATTTTCCACAATCTCTTCAGAATCTTGTATGACAATGTTCTTCCAAATTCAAATTATTTATGAAATATATTGATGCAAATATATGCAACAGTGAGACTATATATTACTCATGAAATTTACTAGATGTTACTTTTAAGCATGGATGCAGTCAGGGGAAAGAAGGAAGGAAATAAAGCATTTATTCATCACCTACTATATGCTAAGCACTTTACTCATATTATCTCACGTGATCCTCACAACAGCTCTGGGAGGTAGGTACTATTATTATTCCCATTTTGTATTTGAGGTTACTAAGACAGAAGTTAAATGACTTGCCCAGAGTCACACAGATAATAAGTTTTCCTGATAGGAGGAATGGGAAACAAGGAGAAAGGAAGGAGTTAAAAAATAATAGTGAAGGTAGAAGAAGGAGGGAAAAGGAGAAAGAAAACAAAAAGAAAAGAAAGAGTGAATACAATGGAGAATGGCACAGTAGACTTGATGGCCACATCATAGACCACTATCTATCTATCTATCTATCTATCTATCTATCTATCTATCTATCTACCATCTATCTATTTTATCAATCTAATTTCATTTGTGTTGAAACAGGAAAAAATTGATGACCGTGGATTGTAAAATGAAATATGTTTTCCTAATAAAGATTACAAATTCTGTAAGGCCATAAACTATGTTTTAATTATCTTTGTATCATAGGAATTCAATGCAGTAATCATTCAATAAATTGAATGAACATTGAGAAAGTCACTGCAACCTACCATAGTAAAGGCAAATTTTCAACCAAACTGATTGGTTAGTTCTTATTAAATAATACTTCATTGTTCTTATTATTAATTTGGTAGGAATCATACTTTATTTACTTAGCTTCTCTATTCCCCTTGGGCAAGGGTTCTTAATTTTTGTTTCATGGACCATACTGACAGTCTAGTGAAGCCTCTGGACCCCTTCTCAGAATAGTACTTTAAATGCACAAAATAAAATACATGGAATTCCAAAGGTAACAATTATATTGAAATGTGGTTATCAAAATATAAAAAACAAAAAACAAAAAAGATATTCATATACTTCAGGTTAAGAACTCCTGCCCTAGAGGAATGTAAGCTCTTTGAGGGAAAGGATTGTATTACTTTTGTGTTTATATCCCCAGAATTCATTAAAATTCATAGTAATTACACAGTAAATATTTGCTAAGGTGAAGAATTAAGAAAGAGAATGTAGTGGCGATTTAGATATAATGAAGTATGTTATACATTACAAAGATTTCAGTGTAGACAGGAAAAAAAAAGTGGTCAAGCTAACCATAGCACCTAGCATAGCAGGATTTGCAGGATTGAATTACAGTTACAACTAGTGAACTAATAGTAATCCCAAAGTCCAATGATTTTTTTTTTATCACTCTATCAAATAGTGAAATTGCCTCTTTGGAATTCTTCATTCCATATAATTGACATTTTTTTGGGTTTCTAATCTTACCTTGAAATACATACTTCACTGTTTTCAGTCTTAATTTCTACCAGTTTCTTTGTGAATGCCACGTCCTCCCAAATTTTATATCAATTGCTGACTTTGACAGGACATAATAGAGAGACCAATTTGGTCTCCTTTTTTGGCAGGCTTCTGTTTTATGATGAATCTCTTCCTTTGTTCTATGTTATAGAGTTCAATTTAAGGGGAAACATGCAATATTTATCAAATGTACCATTGCCCGATTTAATTCTGCTCTGGCAACTGACAATTCAATGTTTTTTTTGAAACACTCAAATGGATCTGTGATCTCATTGAATTGGATATTCCCACCAATAACGCATAACATAATTCATCCATGCCTGCACATCCTCTAAACTCTTAATTCATATCTTCTTCTAAATTCACCAAGGGTGGGGGAGGGGAGTGAGTCCACCCAGTGTATCATAGGATTTCCTAAAAAAATAAAACAAAAGCAAACAAAAAACCCCTATGCTTTTATTCGTAACGATATGGTGGCAGTCAAGAGCTCCATTCATTTTAAGTCATCTGATACCTTGAAATGGATCAAGGACATTTTAGAAATGAGTGAAATATTTACATAAAGTCAAACATGATTGTCAGAGAAAAGAAATTAAGGATTTCATGGGCGTGTAAGAAGTGGAATCAGGAAGAGAATAGCTAAAATGATGAGTTTATAAAAATGTTGGCAGCTGGAGAAGAATGCACTTTAGATTTAAATAAAGATTAAAACAATTATCTAAACTTAGGGAAGACATTTTTTCCCCATTGTATATTTTATTTCTAAGAGTTTTTGGTGCTGTTCATTGGAGGAACAGTAACAGTTTAGCAAATGGAAAAGAGATATATATTTTGGTATAAATAATAATATACATCTCTCGTTGTTTTATTTTCATACTTCTTGAATGAGTAGTCTACAACTGTTGTCATTACTATCTCACCACCTTTCCTGATAGAATTTTAAACTGGAAGTCATCCATGAAAACATCAATCCTATACCCCCATTTTATGAATAATACAACTGAGTTCCTAAGAGGTCAGGCAATTTGTTTAAGGTCACAGAATTAATTAATGACAGAGCTTGGAAAAGAAACCAAATCTCCTGATGGGTAGTCTGCTATTGTTTCTGCTTTACCATGAGGTAGCTGGTGGTTCAGTGGGGAACACTGAGCCTGGAGTCAGGAAGATCTGAATTCAAACATAGTTTCAGACACTTCCTAGCTGTGTGACCCTGGGTAAGTCACAACCTCTGATTGCCTGACAAAATGGAATCACTGTAGAAGGAAATGTTATCTTTCTCCTTACCTCCATTCCTAACCCCTGACAATGTGGTAATATGGTTTCCAGCTCATTCTTTTGAAATTGCTCTCCAAGAATACCTTATAATCAAATCTAATATCATTTTATTCTTATTGACTTCTCAGCAATGTTTAACAGCAAACATTTAGTAAGCGCTTGCTATTTTTTAGGCATTGTGCTAGGCAACAGGGATATAAAAACAAAGTATGACACAATCCCTGATCTCACACCCTCTAACTTCCTTCTTGAAACTTTTTCTTCCCTTAAATTAAATGCTATTTCACTACCTTGATTATTATCCTTGTTTCTCTAGTTGTTCCTTCTCTACCTTTGCTGACTTTTATTTTTCCCCTTGAAAGTGGGAATTCCCTAAAGTTTAGTTCTCAGCCCCCTACTTTTCTCTATATACTCACAGAGATACCTTCTATATTCTTATGGATACCAACTGTATATGGATGGCCCCCAAATGTTAAACTTTATTTCTGGCCTCTTTCAAAACCTTAGCCCACATTTATAATAGCCTGATAGATGTTTCCACTTCTGGTATCATCCTCAAAATCAAATTTTCTAAAGCTGTACTAATCTTTTCTTGAAAATTGGCTCTTTTTCCTGACTTACTGATTTGGGCTAAAACAGCTATCATTCTATCTCCTCAGCTTTAAACATTAGTGTCGTGTTTGACCCCTCAATTTCCTTCACCCCTCATGCTACTTCCAGCCAGTAATCAAGTCCTATTGATTCTTCCTTAATAATATGTCTTATATTGTTCCCTTCTGTCATTACCTTAGCTCAGGCCATTTTGCACCTGGACGCTTGCAATGTTTTCCCGCCTAGTTTCCCTACCTTTAATGTCCCAGCTCCAATCATAATCCATTTAGCATGCCACTCTGAAAATAATCTTTCTAAAACACTCTTTGCATTTCCCAGTTCAAAAATACTCACACAAAGCTCAACAAAATCCTTATACTGGCATTCAAAGGTGCTCATCGTCTGGCCCAAGGTACTTTCTAACTATATTTCCAAACACTCACCTTCCTGAAACCTAAGCATATTTTGTACATCATAACCTCACCTACCCTACATACATGGTGTTTCTTCCTCTTCCTCTGCTTCCTTTACCTCTTCCTCCTCTTTTCCTCCCTCGTTTCCCTCCTTTTTCTCTTCTTGCTCCTCCTTCTCTTTCTCTCTCCTTTTTCACCTATACAGATTCTAACTATGCTTCAAGACCCAGTTTGGATCTTAACTCCTCAATAAAGACCTACATGACAAAGACAGGTGAATTTCTCTCAAATCAACTCCTATAGCAATTATTTTTATCCTCTTTATCTGATGATTGTATCCTGTTTTGTGCCATCTCTTTTCGTGTCATCTTGAATTACATAAATCTTACAATTTTTCTTTTCAAGTGCCTTATCCCTTTAGCTAAATTGTAAGCAAGTTCTTTAAGGTCTGAAACTATGACTTAGACCTCTTTGCATTCCTGACACGGTCTGGGATGTGCTTGATACAAAGTAAGCACCAAACATCTATTTGCTTTGAGCATTTGTATACGAAAACACTTTGGAAAGTGCAAACTGTTACCTATTCTCTTATTTCACTCTCAAAACAATCCTATGAATTAGATGATTTAGATTTTCATCTTCTTTTATGGATGAGAGGTTGAAGGCCACAAAAAAGTTGTAGATTTGTTCATATTCACTCAGCTAGTTGGAAGCTGAGTTGAGGTTGGAATGTAAATCTTTTGCCTCGCCTCACCTCTTTTTCTAATATACCATTCTGTCTCTCAACATACTGATTAACACAGAATCATGCAGAGTCACACTTGGAACAAGTATTTTTAATGAGTACAATGCCTTTTAAAAAGGAAAAGGGAACAAATGGCTAGCCATGTCCATCCCATGTAAAAAGCGCTGGTTGATTCAATAATATTTTTTAAAAATGTGATGCCATGTAGACAAAATATCTTAATACTAACTGATCTTTTGACTAAAGTGATTAAATTTGGTGTTGTGAAGATGTGGGCTTAAATTGATTTTCAAAACCAAGCCAAATGAATTAGTTATTTTCACAAGGAAAGCTTTCAATAATAGTATTGACCTTTACCCATGAAAGTAATGTTTCTGTAGAATAGTTGTCTGGAAATGAAGTGTGTGGAATAGAAAAATAAACCATTGAATACCTGAGTGTATATGTATTTTTGACTGCCATGGTATTCAATGGCTCTAATTATTCTAATTAATCCTTAATATGGCTATCCAGACAAAAGAACCAATAAAAATTCTTGGGTTATTCCATCAAAAGTTGCTATGGAGCTTATGAGGCTGTATTTCTCCTAAATACACCAAGAACAAGTATAATCAGAATGGTAATTGCTTCTTAACAACATTCCCATTTTTAGCAATATAGTAAAGCTGAAACTAGAAATTTTCACCTGGGGCAAAAACAGTTGAGCAAAGTAAGGTGTGTGAGAGGGTGTCAGTGTAGAAATGCAGAGAGGAGTCTGACAGCAGGTGCATTCATTCTGGGAGAAGAGGCTTCAGGGTCTTCTTGAATAAGGGACAGCATGCAGGAGAAGAGTGCCTCAGTGTTGGGACCCTCAAGATGTCAGCTGCACTGTCCAAAAATACAGGCCGATGAAGGACTAAAATGAGCTAAGTTGTAGTGGCACTGGTTGTCTCAGAAAGGAAGCGCTCCCCACCCCTACCCCCAAGCTGGTAAGGAAACAGCCCCTTTCCAAAGGGCAAAGTCCTATCCTCCTCATGCTGGTTATGTTTGCAACAATGGCATTTTGTGTTATCCAAGACTAGGAATGCAGTTTTATAACAACTGACAATTTTAGAAAAGAATGGCAATTAGGTGGGGTGTGTATCTGAAGGAGGCTTTAAAAGACAGTACAAACCTGATTGACAATCCAAGGGCAATGTTGACCACTTCCTGAAACACAAGCCAACTTATTAGAAAGAAGAAGAAAGGGAGAAAAATGTACAAACATTCAAATTGCTAAATGTAAAAGAAAGAATATATCAGGACAGTCAGTTGCCTTTTCCATCATCTAGACTCACCCAGGAAGACAAAGCTTTATGTTAGATAGAATATTTCTTCCTTTCATTCATTTCCTGCCCTTCTTCTAGACATGCTGTCCTGGCTGTATAGTAATCATCTTAGTCCTAAAAATATGTAACCATAGAATCTTGCAAGTCCGTATAAATCTGTGCCAAATTAAAAAAAAAATCATCTTTGCATTCCAATCAAGTAGGAAAGAAATTACAGAGTGGCTGATCAACTTTAGACAGCAAAGAAGCAGCTGGTTTGAACTTGTAACTTGAACTTCCTGATTTTCTATCTTTGCCTCTCTACTTTAGTACAGACTGACTAATCACAGATATTGAGAATAGGAAATCAGAACTTTGGCTGCTGCCACTCAGATCTCTGTCCCCTACCCGCCTTTGGCCGTTGGGAGCTGTTGAATTACCCAAGTATTGAACAGCTTTAACACTGGACAGATTTACATAAAGATCCCTTAAAAACCAAGCTGATCATAAGCAAAAAGTATATTCTAAATTCAGAATGAAGGTACTTTAGTAGAGGAGAGTAAAAATGTCTTAAGTAGGGTAGCGGTTCATTTGCATTAGGGCATCAAAATAGGAAGAAAATGTTCACAAATTTGAGAGATTATATGTTATAATGGAATTTAAATTTTGGGTCAGGAGACCGGAGTTTGGATCCCCTCTCTGTCACTTCCTGAGTTCTTTGGGAAAGTCATTCACTACATTCACTACCTACCTAACTGAGTTACCACAAGGACCAAAAACTCTTTTGAATCTTAATGCACTAAAGATATATGAGCTGTTATTATTATTCTCATTTGGGCCAACCAGTTTTACATGATGATTGCTCTATGAGAGGTGATGTGGTATATACTGTATAGAGTTCTGGGCTTGGAGTCAAGAAGACCTGAGATCAAAACCTACTTCTGGCACTTACTGGCTGGGTATCCATGTCATTTAACTTCTCAGAATCCTCAAGCAACTTCATAGGACTTATATAGTAATTCACAGACTGGCTGCCTTGGTGCAAGGTGTTTCCACATTGAAGCCCCTATAATGCTCATCACAGGTCTTGGAGTATTTGCACTTTTTCCCTGATCCTAAATAACTCTAATTGTCTTACATATATTTCCATTTAGTCATAAGGAGAATTAACACGACCATATAGATGGTTATGTATAAGCCATCACCACCACTAGAAAATCTCAAAGACTGTTGCATAGTGACATCTTTTTATATGAAGGTTATCACATGGTTACCAATGTGGAAACCATAGCGCAATGTGTGATTCTTCTGTGTAGAGGTGAATCTCCTGCCACAGCCCGTACGGTCTCCCCCCCCCCATTCCTAAAATTCTTGTCGGCAATAAAACTCCTAAATGCTTTAGTCAAACTGGGATAAGAACCATAGGAAAATGAGTAGGCACAATTTAAAATCTGTCACAACATGTGTGTCAGCTTTTACAGGGTGTAAAAGGGGCCATTTTGAGGGAGCAAAACACTATTTTTACCCTATTTTGTTGGGCCTTAATTAAGATTTTTGTGTGAGTTTCTTTTTTTTTTTTAATACTCCTGTTGTTAGATTGCAGACTTTCACGGCTTAGAGCATCCTTTCCTTGGTCCAGTGGCTAATTAGGATGGGCTCACACTGTTCCCCACCTCATAAAGAGGAAGAACAAAGGCAGCTGCTGGGAAATTGCAGTTACGCTGCGATTGGAGAGGCACTGGGGTAAAAGAAAAGGAGAAAGCTTTTGACGAGAAAGCCTTTTGATGTAGTGAAAGAAATTAAGAATGAAAACAGAGGCCTAGTCTCTGTTGCACGCATATTCATTGTCCTTAAAGCAACAGGGTCAACAAAAAGCCTCAGTCGGCTGCCCAATACTTTAGGCTGTTAAGACAAGAGGATGCAAGAAAACTATTTGCAGCTGTTTGTTCTTCCAAACGGTCCATAAAGAACCCTAGATGTAGCCTCAGTATTCTTATGTTTCCCCTCAGGCGATTTCCCTAGGCAGGTCTTACAGCTGAGAGTCATGGTCATTATGACTAATGACCTCCCATAATGATAACTTGCATGAAGTTCTCATCAGAAAGATTTAAAATCTTACAAAATGCATGATTTCATTGGTAATTTGAGTAATTTAGAATCTCTTAAAATTCTTCTTACTTGCAGATATTTTCTTAGTAATTTTTTTAGGAAGGATCCAAGACAAACAAATTGGTATGTGGAGGCAGATGGTAGGGGAATTAGTTCAGTTGTGATTAGCATCTAATAATCCAGCAAAATTTGATCATACTCCACTTTCCATTTTTAAGAAATTCTAGTTTCCTTAAATAAACTGGAAATGATTACAAACCAAGCTTTACATGGAAGACTTGAATAACAGGTTAATGGGCAATAGGACTCCTTAGTCATACCTAACTGGAAATACACACATTCATTCATTGTACAGATTCTTTGAAGCTTTCAGTCTTTACTGTTATATATGTTTTAGGAGTTTCCAGGGCCTTACCACTGGAAGTCAAGCATCCTGCTCGGAGATACACTCCTGGGATTGAAAAGGGAATTAGGCAATGACTAAGTTGTTGTGTGATTGTCTTCTGAGAAGGTCATTTGATATTTATGTGGGATGACATGGATGTGAGATGGCATGGATTAGGCAGAGGAAGAGGTTAGATGAAATTTCTACTTTCCGTTTCACAGAGCAGAGCTCTGTGTTTGTGTGAGCAAAGATCAAGCACCCGAAGGTGTCTTCTACCAAGACCTTTAGGAGAAAAAATTCAGGACTATGGATTCAGTTCAGTCATTTTTCAGTCATGTTCCATTCTTCATGATCCCATTTGAAGTTTTCTTGGCAAAGATACTGGAGTGATTTGTCCTTTCTCCAGCTCATTTTACAGATGAGAATCTGAGGCAAATAGGGTTGAGTGACTTGTCTAGAAGCAAACAACTAGTAAGTGTCTGAGGCCAAATTTAAAATTGGGAAGATTAATCTTCTTGACCCCAGGGCCAGCATGCTATTCATTGTGCCACCTAACTACCCTGAGATTATGGATAGCAGCAAAGAAATGGGAAAAGAGAAATATTTTTTCCCCCTTCTATTCCCCTTTCCTGCACATAACTGAAAGGGTGAGGTTGGGAAGTGTGAAGCACTTAGAATCACAGAATCTCATACTCGGAAGATACCTCATATGTTTCTGTTCAACCAGTACATGAATAGGAATTCAGCAAAACAATAATAAAATTCAATTCAATTAATATTTCCCACGAGGCAATCATGACATGCTCAATAGAAAACCAGTCTTGGATATAAGAAGGGCTGGGTTCAGGTCCCACATATTGACACTATGACTCCGAGAAAGTTATAGGCTTCGTATTCCTAGAAAACTCTCTAACGCCATAAATTACAGAGAAGTTGGTAGAAGTGAGTTCCTGGTTGGGATTCTTTTTCACCAATAAAAATCACAGATCCAGTTCAAATATAAACATATATACACACATATAGCTACAGATATGTACCTATGTATCTCACATACAGGCACATTTATTTATCCTATAATTCTATCCTGGCTAATGGTCAAAGATGTATGTATGATAATGGGAAACTCAAGGCAGCTAGGGGGTACAGAGGATAGAGCACTGAGTTTGGAATCAGGAAGACTCAGCTTCAAATACAACCTCAGACACTTAGTAGCTATGTGATTCTGGACAAGTCACTTAACTCTGCCTCAGTTTCTCATATGTAAAATGAGCTAGAGAAGGAAAGGGCAAACCATTCCACTATCTTTGCCCAAAAAAACCCAAATGGTCACAAAGACTTGGACGTAACTAAAAAAGGACTGAACTGAATCCATAGTCGTGAAATTCTATCTAACCTATTCCTCTGTCTAATCCATGCCATCTCATATCCTTGTCATCCCATACAAATGTCAAAAGACCTCCTGCTTGCCTCAGTTCCTCATCTGTAAAATGAGCTGGAGGAGAAAATAGCAAACCACTCCCATATCCTTGCCGAGAAAACCCCAAATGGGGTCGTGAAGTATTGGGCATGACTGAAATGACTAAACAAAAGCAATGACAACAATGGGGAACTCCCCACCTTTTCCTTCCAAATGAAATCATGGCACAGTTGTATGTAACAGTGTTTTTGCCTGCTGTGGTTCTCTAGGTAACCCAGTTGCTATGGTAGTATGAGAACCCCAGAAGTACTAGTGGAATGAACAAGGCTATCCAGCATCAACATCCCACTAGTATAGCAGCACTTCTTATCCTAGAAACATTCAGATTCAATACCTGATAAGAAACTGGTAGCCTCTAGTTGGACATCCCTGGGGGGGGAAAAAGGATGATGTGTCTGGGAGGCATCCTTTACAGAGCCTCAGATGAAAATTGATGAATGTGACTACAATTCAGCACAAACATAAAAAATGAATGTTTAATTCTATTGCTGGAACCATGGCAACAGGCAAAATGAAGAATATCAAACCAACATTTAAGGGAATTTGTTGGGCTTTCTCGGTAAACAAATGCTAGGACAGTGACATCCAGGTTTAGCAATCACTGGCTATGCAGTAGTATCTTGCTTGCCCCTGGAAGCAAAACAGCCTGGGTTGGACCTAAGTCTTTCTCCTTCTAAACAGCCAGGAATCCTTAGATTTTATATCTAGTTCTTAGGGATTGCCTAGTTCATCTTTTGCACTCTCTCCATTTCTGAGGATCAATATTTTGTGGTAGAGGGAAACCTAGTGAGAGTTAAGAGAATGGGTTCTAGTCAGCCCTGACTCACCATATGACCTTGCACAACTTTCTTCCTTTCCTTAGCACTCAGCTAACTCATCTAAATAATATTGGAAAAGGATCTGACTCAGTGGGTCTCTCAGGTCCATTTTGCGTCAAATATTCTGTCAACATTGGGTTGTTCCTCAATATCTCCTAGATATTTGGTTGATTATAAGCAGTTAGGGTGATCTATAAATAAGCTGTAATGGAACATAATTAGGGGAGACATAATAATTTTCAAATATTTGAGGATTTTCTCTGTAGAGGGAAGAATAGCTTCATTGAATGCTGGGATCTGGAAGGATGGAAGTTAGACTTCTGTGTATCATTTCAAGAGGTCAAAGTTAGGGAGAATAGATGGAAATAAGAGGGAAACAGGCATCAGCTCAATATTAGAGAAAACAGAAAACAAAAAAAATCTTTCTAATAAGTAAAGTCATCCAAACCAGTTGTGTCAAACTCAAATAGAAACTGGGGTCATTAAAATATATACAGTCAGGACACATATTGACTTAGAAAACCACATATTAATATTATCTATCTCTTACTGTATTTTCATTTATGTTGTTGAATATTTCCCAATTACATATTAATTTGATTCAGGCCACACACAGGATTCTTGTGGGCTGTGTGTAGCCTGCAGGACATGTGTTTGCCACCTCTGGTCCAAACCAAGGCCAAGCAAGAATCATTCACTAAACATTTGCTGTGTGCAAGGCACTGTGCTAGACACTGAGGATTCACAAATGAAAAATGATATATTTCCTTCCTTTGAAGGGGTCTGTAATATGGTAGGGAAGCTACAGATAAAGTATAATGCATGACAACATGATAGAGATCAGACAAGGTATTCTCTCTCTCCTCAAATTCTCATAGAATAATTTCAGCTGCTTAGAAGAAGGGGAAAGGTAAGAATCAGATGAGGGAAGGTTTCACAGAGGGTCAGAGGATCAAGGATTTAGGGTTAAAAGGGAATGAAGAGGCTACCTACTATAACCTTCTCACTTAAAAGTCAATGCCCAGAGAGATTAGGTGATTTGCTAAATTGGCATCTGGGCTGAACTGTGAAGAAACATAGGTGTTCTGAAAGGCAAGGGTAGATTTTACACATGGCAAATGACTTGGGAAAAGATTCAGAAGTGGGAGATTCCATTCCAAATTCAAGGAAGAACCAACAGACTATTTTGATTAGATGATAGAATGTAGAATGTCTAAAGGGATAAAAATAGGAAATGTCTGGAAAGTCTATTATGAAAGCTTTAAATGCTACACTGAAAAGTTTGTAGTTTATCCCTGAACTAATAGAAAACCACAGAAAAAATTTGCTCCAGGAAGTGATATGATTATATTGGTACATTAGAACAAACAAAAACTATGTTCTATTACCGAAGTATTACACAAGACACTGCTCTTGAACTGGAAGTAACCTCAAAGGCCCATCATTTTATTCATTTTAAAAAATAACTTTTATTTATGTGTTTTAAATAACAAAAAATTGCATATAATTCCCCATTTTTGCCTCCCTGAAAGATCTTTTGTAACAACATAAATCAATTAAATAAAACTAATAACACAGTGATTGCACCTGAAAGTTCATGCAACATTCTGTATCCACTACCTCTTTATTTTCAATTTTTAGAAATTTAATAGAAATTTATTTTCTCTTCTCACAGCCCCCCTGCTCCAATGGGGGAGGGAAAAAAGAGAAGGAAGAGGAGAAGGAACAAGAGGAGAAAAAGGAGAAGAGAGAGACAGAGAGAGAGAGAAATTCCTTCTGACAAATACGCATAATCAACCAAAAAGAAATTCCCTCATAGGCTATATATAAAACTATGTTGCATCTTGTACCTTAAATCTATCACTCCTCTGACAGGAGGTGGATAGTATGCTTTATCATCATTCCTCTTGGATCATTTTACACATGAAGAAACTGACCCAGAGATGATCGCATCTTGTCCAAGGTTACACAGTTAGTAAGAATTAGAGAAAAGATTTAAACCCAGGTCCTCTGATTTCAGTCAGTGTTCTTTTCATTGTAGTGCTCTCAGGATTTGTATTTGAGCTATATATGTGTGTGTGTATATGTATATGTGTGTGTGTGTATATGTATGTATGTATGTATGTGTATATATATATATATATATATATATATACACACACACTCATGCACATATATATACCCATATGAATATAGGTACATACACACATACATATCTATGTGTGTTTAATGCATATATACATATATGATATATATTTCTCTCTCTGTAAAGCTATATATACTATCCTGCTGTGTATGTACTATAACTATATACACAGAGACACTGACACACACATTATATATGTATATATGTATGTATTTACACATATCTATGTTATGTGTATATATTTATAATCTCCACATATACATACATACATACATACATACATACATACATACACACATACATACATACATACATACAAACAAACAAACATACATACAGGGATACATATATACATACATACACATACCAGTACTGGGATAGAATTTGCTTAGTCATAGATCAAACCTCTGTCATAAGAACTTTTTGAGTTTATATGAATATATAAATGTGCACATACATACACACATGTCTCTACCTAGAAGTGTGTCTCCTTTCTCCTCCTACTCTTATGTCTCCCTGTGGCATGGAGGTAACCCAGAACTCTCAAAGGTTGCTAGTGGAGAACAACCTCTGGTAGGTCCTTCCTGTTCAAAAGTCTTAGAATTCTGTGCCCAGAGACAGATGGTGTGCTTGAATGGGAATTGGAACAGCTCAGTGTGGAGAGGTCCATTACTAGAGTTTGGTCCAATCCTATCTGATCCAATCCAACAAACATTTATTAAGCACCTTCTATATGCAAAGTATTGTAGTCATTTCTGAGAATACAAAGCCCCCACCCCAAATAGTTCTTTGTCTCAAAGGATCTTTTTAGACCTCAACACATCATTAAACTGTCCACTCAGGTATGGAGGGACTGTGATTTGAGTCAGCAAAAGGGCCACACTGATGGAATTACCACTCTTTAGATAAAGATGTGTGAATATGTCTGTCTCAGTCTCTTTCTCTCTCTGTCTCTGTCTCTGTCTCTGTCTCTCTCTCTGTGTATACACACACACACACACACACACACACACACAGAGACACATACACACACACATCCATCTACAATTCAGAATCTAATGAGATTTTCAATTTTCCTCTGTTACTTTCATTTTTAGCTCAGCAGAAAAGCCCTCTGATAAGACTTAATCCTTCTTGTGGAACCAGAGGAAAGGCAGTGTGGCATAGTAGAAAAAAAAATTGGACTAGAATTTTAGTCTGGACTCAGTCAAAAACTAACCATGCTACCTTAAGTCATGTAACTTTCCAGAACCTCAGTTTCCTCATCTGGGCAATGTTTGGGTTGAACCACATAATCCCTGAGGTCCCTTCCCACTGCAATATTCCAGATCTGCTGACTCTCTGTCAAATACAAACCATAGGTCTAGAGCTAGAAGGAAACTCAGAAGCCCTGCCCTCCCTCCATTTTACTGATAAGGACACTGTAGCTCAGGGAGGTGCCCAGATTTCCTAACTCCCCATCACGTATGTATCATAGATCTAAAGTGGGAAGGGCCCTCAGATACCATCTACTCCGACCCTCTCCCTTTTCAGATGAGCAAACAGAGACTCTGGGAGGTTAAGAGACTTGCCCAATATCACACAGGTAGTAAGAGTCAGAGGAAGGATTTGAACGGATATCATTTTTTTTTGAGAGGCAATTGGGGTGACTTGCCCAGGGACACACAGCTACTGTCAAGTATCTGAGGCCGGATTTGAACTCAGGTCCTCCCGGCTCTATCCACTGGGCCACTAACTGTCCCATCAGGTGTCTTTCTTTAGTCTGCAGAGACAGTGCTTTTCCCTCTGTGCCATATTTTTTTTTCTTATATCCTATTGTCTCACATTTAACCTCAAAATGAAAAAAAACCCAAAAAACAACTAACATAGTAGAGTAGTAGTAGTAGCAGAGAAGCAACGTAGTTGAAAATTATCTCTCAGCATCACAAGCCTCAGCAAAGCCAGATGGAATGCTGCCAGGAGAGTCTCTAACCCATCTGATTGTCACCATCATGATTACTGTGAAGTCTAAAACAAGGCAGAGCCATTAATAGCAAAGCTACTCTCAGCCCGGCTTTCGCTTAGATACTTTCCAAGATCTTGAGCTTACATTTTTCTCTGAAACCCAATCACAAGATCCAAGAACTATCTCGTATATATTAAGCTATTTTTAGCAGCTCCTCTTCTACTATTCCCAGTGCAGAGATTCAACTGAGGCAGCTGCAGTTTGTACAATAATTTTTATTTTTCAGTCGTATCTGATTCTCCATGACCCCACTTGGGGTTTTCTTCGCAAGGGAACTAGGGTGGTTTGCCATTTCCTTCTCCAGCTCATTTTATAGATGAGGAAATTGAGGAAAACAGGGTGAAGTGACTTGCTCAGGGTCACACAATGTCAGAGGTTGGATTTGAACTCAGGAGGCTAAGTATTCCTGATTCCAAGCCCACTGTACCACCTAGCTGCCAGCATAATAGTAGTTAGCATTTATTTAGAACTTTAAGGTGTACAAAATGCTTCATGTGGGTTATATCATTTGATCCTCACAACAACCCTGTGAGTTTGGTGTTATTATTATGCCTCTGAGGAAACTGAGGTAGAAGGAAGTTAAATGACTCACCCAAGATCACACAGCTAATAAATGTTTGAGGCAGGATTCAAACTCAGGTCTTCCTTAATCCAAGTCTAGCACTCATCCACTGCATCACCTAGCTGCCTTCTGTACAAGAGTGTGCTAATAAATGTTACAACTGGATCTCTGAGGAAAGATGTGTATATGACACATTTGTAAGTTTAATCTGCATCATCAACATTTTCTCCATCATTTTCTTAAGTTTAGACAAGCAACAAAACAATAAATTAAGCTCCAATTTGTAGGTGCTTAACTAATGTTTATTGACTGACTGAGCTGTGAAAATAAAAGGCTGAGGTAAGAAGGAGGCAAACTTCAGGTATGGGGGCCAAGGCATTGAGATAAGACATGGAATGGTCTGCATGATTCTCAGAAAGAAGCCACTTTGGTTGAACCCAAGAGTGCATGAAGGACAGCACAATATAATAATGCTGAAAACTAAGCTATAGCCGGGTGTAAAGAATTTTAAATGCCAGTTAGAGGAGTTAATTTTGAAAATAAGAAGTTATAAGGAGCCACTGGGATTTATTGAAGAGGAGGACGATTTGGTCAGACTTATTCTTTAGGAGTATCATTTGGTAACTGAGTGGAGGTACCATTGGAATGGGAAGTAACTTGAAACAGGAAGACCAATTAGGAGACTGTTGTATTAGATCAGAGTAGAGTGATGAAGGTGTGAACCAGGATAGCAGCTGTGAGAGCAGAGACTATGGGGCAGATTTGATGGATGTTGTGGAAGTACAATAAATAAGATTTGGCAACTGATTAGATTTTCTGAGAGGGAAAGTGAGTATGATCCAATTTGAAATGTCCTGTAATCTAGTAATACAACAGCCTACTAATTAGTCTTCCTACCTCAAGGCTCTTCCCATTCTAATAAACTGAGACCAGAGCTCAGCGGAGGGACTAGGTCTGGATATATAGATAATGGGAGTCATTTGCATAAAGATGATAATCGAACCTCTGGGAACTAAGGACGTCATAGAGAGAGAGAGAGAGAGAGAGAGAGAGAGAGAGAGAGAGAGAGAGAGAGAGAGAGAGAGAGAGAAGAGGGCCCAGTTCTTCTTGGGGATTATCTGAAGTGAGGGGGCAGGATATGGAGATGATCCTGCAAGGGAGACTGAGAAAGAGTGGTCAGACAGGTGGGAGGATAACCAGGCCTCCTCATTGCAGGGATAAGAAAACTGAGATTTCTTCTTTTTTAAAAAAATTAAATTTTATTTTATTTTCAGTTCAAATTCTAATTCTCTTCTTCCCCCTCATTTTCCATCCCTTGCCTATTGAGAAGGCAAGAAAAAAACAAACCCACAACATATGTGTATAGTTATGTAAAACAATTCTTATATTAGTCATGTCCAAAAATTTTAAAAAAAGAAGAAAGGAAAAGAAAGGAAGAGGAAAAAAGATATGCTTCAATTTGGAGGTGGTTAACATTTTCACCATGAGTTTTTTAAAACTGTGGTGGGTCATTGTGTTGATCAAAATTCCCAAGTTTTTCAAAGTTGATTATCTTTACAATATTGCTGTTATTATACAAATTATTCTCCTGCTTCTGTTCACTTCATTTTGCATTAATTAATATAAGTCTTCCTAGGTTTTTCTGAAACTATCCACTTAATCATTTTTAGAGCATAATAATATTCTGACATCCATACACTATAATTTATTGAGCCATTCCCCAATTGATGGGAATCCCTTCAGTTTCCAATTCTTTGCAAGAATTGCTATGAATGTTTTTGTATATATGGATCTTTTCCCCCTTTCTTTTATCTTTGTAACCCCTTTTCCAAAGCCCCTTGGTATGGGACTCTCCTTCATTGGTGTAGATAATTGCTATGCCCTGCATGAGGAGCAGTGGGGAGTTGACAAGAGGGCAATGGTTGCAGCCTTCTTTAGTCTTCTTTAGGATTCTTCAAGCTTTGATTCCCTGTGGGTACTTCCAGCTTTCAGCTTCAGGAAGATGGAAGAAGCCAGCCCTACTTCAGGCTGCTGAAGGAAGACTTTGGGAATCCATGAGAGGTGTTAGCAGTATCTATCAGTCCTTATTCCCAGCTTGCTACTCTAAGGACTTGGGAAGTTTCCTCTTGGATGAGATCTAGAACACTTTTAGTTGAGCTGAGTTATCTTGCTCCTAATGGAAGAGCTCCTTCAGAATGTATTGTCTGGTATATATTCTCCTATATATATCTTCTCTGACTTCTGTTTTGTTACTATTTTGATAAATGTCTCTCTTGGCTATTTACTTTTTTACGTTCCTTATGGAACTGGCTCTTGGTGGGAAAGGAGTAAAGCTGTGGATATAGAATTTGGAGTCCATCTACCCCCAATAACGATAAAGCAATCAGAATGTAGCTTGAACCTGGTAAAATCTCCTAGACTAACAATATTTAAGGGGGCAGATAGATATAATTCTAGCCCAGTCTTCTTTCTTTCTGAGAAGAGCAGAGTGGTAGCCTTTCGCCTCCACTTCCCACTTCCCCTCCTTGTAAGAATTAAAGTCTCCCTTGGAGAGGGTGGAGGAAAAAGACGCTAGAAATATCTTTGAGCCATACAGTGACACCCTATGCTACAAGTGGGAGACAGCCCTCACTACACATATGGGGCCCACTCTCTACATCACTTTGGGGGATAGAGCTAGTAGTGGTATTGCTGCAGCAAAGAGTATGCACAATTTAATAGCTTTTGGGGCCTAGTTCCAAATTGCTTTCCAGAAGAGTTAAACTACTTCATAGCTCTACTAAGAGTCTTACTGTAGGGCAGCTAGGTGGCGCAGTGGATAGAGCACTAGCCTTGGAGTCAGGAGGACCTGAGTTCAAATATGGCCTCGGATACTTGACCCTTACTAGCTGTGTGACCTTGGGCAAGTAACTTAATCTCATGGCCTAGTCAAAAAAAAAAGGAATCTATTAGTGTATTTGTTTTCCTGCAGCCCCTCCAGCATTTGTCATCTCAGTCAATATGATGAGTGTGAAATTGTACCTTAGAATTGTTTAATTTTTCATTTCTCTAATTATTAATGATTTAGAGCATTTTTAACATGGCTATTGACAGCTTGGATTTCTTCCTTTGAAAATTGCCTATTCATATCCTTTGATTATTTATCAACTGAGAAATGTCTATTTTTTTTGTAAATTTCACTTAGTTTCTTATATATCTTAGAAATGAGAGAATAAGAGAAGCTTATTACAAAGAAATTTTCCACTTTTCATCAGTATTTCTTTTTGTTTGAGCAAAAATTTCTTAATTTTATGTAATCAAAATTATGTATTTTACCTCCCTACAAATTCTCTTTCTCTTGCTTGGTCATGAACACTTTCTCTATCTGTAGATCTGGCAGGTAATTTCTTTCCTGTTCCACTAATGTGTTTGTTACGTCATTCTTTACATCTAAATTATGAACTCATTCTGAGCTTATCTTGGTATACTGTGTAAGATGTTGGTCTATAACTAGTTTCAGCTGAATTAGTTTCCAATTTTCCCCATTAGTTTTTGTTGAATAGTGAGTTCTTCTTGCCCCAATAGCTGGGATTGGGGGGTTTATCAAACACTAGATTACTGTGTTTATTTGCTTCTGTATATTGCGTGTGTAATCTGCTCCATTGATCAACCTGTTTTTTTGACCCGGTACCAAACTGTTTTGATGCTTACAGCTTTGTAACATAGTTTGAGATCTGGTACTGCTAGACCTCCTTCATTCCCATTCTTCCCCACTCCCCCATTTTATTCTGCTCCCCCTTATTATTCTTGAGCTCTTATTATTCCTCCAAATGAATTTTGTTATTATATTTTCCAACTCTGTAAAGTAATTCTTTGGTAGTATGATTGGCATGACATTGAATAAGTAAATTAATTTAAGTAGTGTTATCATTTTTCTTTTTTTAGCTCAGTTTACTTATGAGCAATTAATATTTCTCTAGTTATTTAAATCTGTATTTGTGTGAATGATGATTTGTAATTGTGTCCATATGGTTCCTATATGTGTTTTGGCTGACAGCCACCCAAGTATTTTATAATGTCTGTAGTTATTTTAAGTTAAATTTATCTTTCCATCTCCTCCTATTGGATTTTTTGGGTAATATACAGAAGCTATTATTTTTCTTGGTATATTTTGTATCCTGCAACTTTTTGGGAGTTGTTAATCGTTTGTTGTTGGGTTTTTTTAGTTGATTTCTAGGTTTTTCTATGTAAACCATCATATCATTCTCAAAAAAAAAAAGTTAGTTTTGTTTTTCTTTGCCTATGCTTACTCCTTTGATTTCATTTTCTTGTCTTACTGTTATAGCTAGCAATAAGGGAAGTTGTCTAATTCAAATAACATGGGAATGAAAGAGTTAGCTCCACTCTCGTGAATTAGTTGCTCATTGCAGTGTGGTGTTAGTTAATTTTGAAATTGGTTTGTAGATTACTAAATAGGAAAGGCTGTCTGTTCTGCTGTCAGTCACATTCTGTATAGTGAATCTTGCCTCATGCCTCACCTTTTACTGGTTCTATGAGACTTAAGGTCATTATGAAATTGCTGTTTAATCAGCCAAGTCATGCATAGAGACAAAGGTTAAGTGAGCATGAACCAATCTGACTTCTTTTGTCAACTCAAGACAATTTGCAGCTTAATAAAGCTGCTCTGATTGCACTTAACAGCACCTGCTTTAAAATCCAGCCTCATTAATAGTACACTAATGAGTTAGGAATTGCCTGGCAAGGATGCTATCAATGACAGATGATTTGTTTTCAATCAGAAGGCTTCAGGTCCATAAATCCAAAACATACCAGCTTTCTTTCTCTAAAAGGTACCTCTTTGGAAAAATTATCCGGGAGGTCTAGGTCTTCAAATGAAGTAAAAAGGCACTGAATGTTGTTTGATTCTACATAAAAAAGCAAATGTGACACCAGTATGTGGCATTGCACGAACAGTATGTGAAACTGAGCCAAACCACATCCTTGTCCTATGGAATTTGTGACTTAAATAGCACATGTAATATGATATGTAACTACCCAAAGAAGAGGATCAAGGAGGAGCCAAGCCAACAAAACAAGAAAGGAGATGCTTATGGTGGCAAGATATAAAGATCTGGACTATTTTTCCAGGCAGATTTGTTCCTAACACGTATGAGACTTTACTACCATATTCATATGCACTGAGGGTCTACACTATATGGGGCACTACAAAAGGTCTCCATTCAAAAGTCAGATTAGGAGAAGCACTGAAGTTTAGAGAGATAACTACAGTTTTCTATAATGGCTACAGTGATGGACTTAAAGTCCATCACTTTCAGACACTAATTACACATGTGATCACGGGCAAGTCACTTTACCTATTTCAGCCTCAGTTTTTTTCAAGTATAAAATGGGGAAAATAATAGCACCTATCTCATGGGGTTGTAATGAGAATCAAATAAGAAAATATGTAAAGCTTTTTGCAAACCTTAAAGCCCTATATAATTGGTAGTCATGAGGAGGAGGATGATAACTATGAGGAGGAGGAGGGAAGGAGGAAGAGAAAAAGGAGGAAGACAATGAGGAGGAAGAGGAAAGTATTGTTTTAGGCTTTTAGAGACTTGGGAGTTCTGACTCAATCACCTAGTTACAGGCTCAACTTACCCATTTACTATCTCTGTGATCTTAGGCAAATCACTCCAACTCTCTGGGACTTAGCTTCTTCATCAATAAATGAAGATGTTAGACCAGGCTCTGAGGTCCCTGCTACATCTGGTATTTTGTGCTTCTAAGAATATTCACTTATTTACATGATCATTAGGCAAGCTACTTGTCAACTGATGAGTTAAGCAAAGAATTCTAAAGCAAGGGAAGGTCACAACCCAGTTTGGACACTGTAAAACTGATAAAACTTTGTTTCTTCATCTGTGAAGTAAGCATAGTCTATCTCATTGGATTTTTTGCAAATTGTAACTAATAGTTGCTACTGCTGAAGAAATTGGACTTATCAACACTGATATAAAGAGAATCAACTTTGAGGTCTCCATTTCTTAATGGCAAAACAGGTATAATACAAAAACTGATATATTAAGTGGTTCTTTGAAAGCATTTAGAACTTCTGGGACCAAAATTGTCTTTCCAGTTATTATAGGATTGCATCTCGCTTTTTTTGTGGTAGTGGAAAACTGAAAGCAAAGAAGTCTCCATCAATTGAAGCATAGTTTAATGCACTGTAGTGTAAGAATGGACTAGAATATTATTTCTGTACAATGACAAACTATTGATATGAGTAGTTCAGAGAAATATGGTAAGACTTGTATAAACTGATCATATGGAAGCAAATAAAATCAGGAAAACAATCTATACAATGACCATACAAATATAAATGATAAGGACTGGAAAATAAAATAAAACACTATATAATTAGAATGTTCAATTTTGGTCAGGGAGAAAAGACAACAAAATCCAGCTCTGTCCTTCTGGAAATGACCATGATTTTAAAAATAAAAGGCATCAATAAACTTTTGAAAATTTACTGTGCCCATAGATAGCTCCTATAGCTGAAGAACTTCACTGTGTGTTATGATTGAGCTTTGATTTTAGGAAGTGGTATCTCATTAAAATCTTTGCAAATTGATTACCCCAAAAGAGCTATGCTTGATAGATGAAACAGGGGCAATCCCTTGAACAGCAACACTTTCTCTTTCTCTTTCTTCTCTTTGACTCTGTGCTACAACAAAGGAGATGTGAAAATTCCTTTTAACCATTCATTCATTTATGTCTGTCTATCTATCTATCTATCTATCTATCTATCTATCTATCTATCTATCTATCTATCTACCATGTACCATTAATGCATCTACTGGTTGTGACTGATTATTCAACAGGCTACTGGGATTCCTAGACATCTCAGTGATTATGAGAATGTAAATACAAGTGGCCAAATAAGGCCACTCTAGATGGTAGTCGTTGGGTCATTTTCATGGCCACCAGTCATTCACCACCACAGCAACATTCTCATTTCTCTCATGTTACATCTTCATCCTATCAGGATATAAAAGATTAATTATTCACCCACAATCCAGGAAAATCTTAACTACTATATCTCTACCAAGCGGAAAATGTTAGAGGTACATGAAGGAACTGGGATTTTTAAGAAAAGTTCATATTTTTCCTTCAGATACCAACTTTGTCATCTCCCTGACTTTATAAAAAAGATGGAAAAAAAATCAGGCACTTTTCTATTCGGAGGAAGAAAAAGGCAAATTGGAAGCACTATTGAAAGGAAAAGAGAATCTGCCAAGATGTGTGCCAATATCTCCATAGGAAATTGTCTTGAGAGAATAATCCCTTTGACTGGCCCTACCAATGCCATAATTAAAGACTTTGAGTTCATCCTAGCCAGTGTGACTCTTTTATTGAAAAATGAGGACACGACATGAAGGAGATATAAGAGATTACCAGAGTCCCAAGTCCTTGTTCAGAGGACATGCCAACTGAATTGATGAGTTTTTTGGCATCCCACAATTCCTGAGTATCACAAACAGATGTTGGAGGCTCTCATAGTCTCCCCCAAAGGGTGGGAATGACCATCCTATTCTATCACAAGCTGGCCTGCTTTCAAGTTGTCTTTGCAGGTGATCAGGACAGGTACATCACAGACAGGACCAGCAGCTTCTCCAGTTTCTAAACTGACTTAAACTGATAGTACTGCATATTTCATGACAGTATCCCTCCTCTCCTGAGACTTACATCCTGATTTCCATACCAAAGAACCTTTGAACACAGTGTTATGAGTGTTTCCGTACTTTGCAAAGATTCTACCTTTCACTAGCTAAGCCAGAGGAACGATTCTGAATAAAAATGAAAAAAATAAAATAAAGAAAACTCATTTATCATCATGAACCATATGAACCTATTTGCTGTCTCATCTATCCTGCTAACATGTGAATTGAAAATTCTTCTGAAAACCAGAAGCTGATTATTTGGTTTGATGGTGCTATTTTCTGGGGGAAATTTTATGTTCGAGGTATGCTTTGTTTACATGTGTGTTTCTTTAACCTGATAACTCAAGCTGTCTCATAGCTGGATCTATATCAGGGGGGAAACCTACAGCTTTGAGGCCACATGTGGCCTTCTAGATCCTTAAAAGTGTGGCCTTTTGACTGAATCTAAACTTCACAGAACAACATGTGGCCTCAAGGCCAAAGATTCCCCACCCCGATCCAGATGAAGTCAAGATTAGCCACAAACATCATGTCTTCCTCCCTCCTCCTTTATATCTTTATACTTTTTGTCTATCCAGAGCTAGAAGGAATATTGAAGGTAAGGGAGGCTGGGAACCTGATCCACTGACCACAATTTAGGACAACCATCACCATTGCCCCAACAGGCAGAAATGAATATTTTGTAACAGTATAAAATAGAAATGTGGAAAAAAAGTATCTGGTTCCTGCGTTAAGAGACAAGCTAGATCTATAGAGTTTTACAGGATAATCTCACATTCTAAGAACATTTGGGTTGGGGGGGGGGGGAGGCTACACAAGCATATAAATGAGTGACCTGTTAATGGCTTGGATGGTGGCTTCATCTTAAAGACCAATTGGTGGATGCACATGTATACAAGGCCTGCAGACTAATTGGCTGAAGATAAAAGTGGAGGAAATAGGGGGCCGTTGAGAATTTAGCCTGACTGGAACATCCTCCTCCTAGCCTCCCCTGTCTAAATTAGCAAAAAGTAGTGCATTGGACAAAATGCTGACTTGAAGTCAAGACAGCTTGGGTTAGAATCCTACCTGAGCTTTTCCGCTTTCTGGGGATCCCTGGGCCAGTCACATAATCTCCCTGATTCTGTTTCCCCTTTTGTAAAAGGGGCATATTAATAGCACCTACTTATGAGGCAGATTGTCAGGAAGATCAAATGAATTAATATGAGTGAAGTGTTTCACTCTATGTAAATGCTAGTTACTATCAAATCATGCTCAATTTCTTATACATAACACGTGTTCACAGAATATATGTTTGTTCAGCAATTCCTTTTTTTTGTTTGTTTGTTTTTTATTTAGGGTCATTACTGCATCCATCAACCAGAGTCATTTTATAGTTAACATGTTGACTTTGTTCTTCAACTAACTTAGACAGTAAACTTGTTGAGGTCAGGGACCATGCTTTATATGTTCCTTTCATATCCTCCATAGATGCTAAACAATGCATATCCATAGAATATATCTCAAAAAATATGTTTTGATTGATGGAGCAGGCAGAGAATTTTCTTAGACCTTAACTGTTTTAAATAAAATTAAGCTCCACCATCAGAGAAGGGGAATTTATTCAAATGACAAGCAGATAAATAAATGTTTGAAATGGCCTTGATTCTAAAGTTAGTGTAATAATAGCCCCATGAGAGTAATTTGCCAGATCCCTGTTTCTCTTGGTGTCTTGACAATCAGCAGAAGAGTATTATATTGCAGGAGAAATACCTGTTTATATGGAGCTTGGCTAGGGTTTCTTGACATAAGCTTGGGGGCATATTCATCAGTAACAGAGAAATACCAAGAAAGCTTAAGAGACTTTATATGGGTTGCCATCTGATTTTTTCAAGTTAGGAGATTCTTATAAAGGGAATATCTATCTATCTATCTATCTATCTATCTATCTATCTATCTATCTATCTATCTATAGATATATAGATATAGATATATATCTATATATCTATATCTATCTATCTATCTATCTATCTATATATATATATATGTATACACACACATACATATAGCCTTACTGGGGAGTCATCTCCTGCTCCTCCTTTTCTATCTTCTCTCTTCAGAGCACATTGACCTTGACTGACTCCCACCCTTCTTTTTCAATGGTAATATTGAATTATAGGAAATTGTCCATTTCTATTCACAAAGGTGCTTTAGCTACAATGGATTAACATGAGGAGTCCTAGAGAAAACTGGTCTGATCAAAAGATTTTAAGGCCCTTAATCTTGTAGAGATAAGTCTTCTAGATACTTAGATATCCTGCCTAAGTGTGAAAAGAGGTTTTAAATTTGGAACTTCACCCATGAATTTTGTTGAATGCTGATCCTGAAATGTCACTGCCTGCAAATCATTTTATAAAGTTGTCTGAAACATAGCTAATGGTATTTGACCGAGAAGTCATATGGTGAGAGAGATTGGTTAATAGCAGCTATCTGGATTAAGCTATATTCAGCAGGTTAACTCCTTAAACTTGTTCATCTAAGTAACATTATGAAAGAGAAATTAGGCTTGCCTCTGCTAACTTTGGGCAGTCTTTTTTTTTTTGTCATTTGAAGATAATTTAATATGTGAGCATGTCCATGCATGGGGTAAATGATTTGACCAAGTCATTTAGCCCTGTTTAGAGTTCACATAGCCTGTTTCCCCATCAGCTTTTAAATTCATTATCTAATGTGAGACAAGCATTACTGGGAGAAACTTCCTGCTTTCCTTACCTCTACTACTCTTTTATAAGAAATTATCATATGGTCAACTCCAAGCCCTCTACATTCAAGAATGGGAACTTAGTTATCACCACATCTCTCTTTAACTTGTAGGAAGGAGAATTTAGGATCATTGATTTAGAATTGGAAGGGACCTTAATGATCATCCATTCCAAATTCTTCATTTTAAAGATGAGGAAACTGAGATCCAGCGAGGCTGTGTCTTGCTCAAAGTCACTTTGTGTAATCTGAAGAGCTGAGAGCATCAATTTGACATCTCATTTTTAAAAGTGGCTGAGTATGATATAATTTGATAGAGTGCTGGAACTGGAGTCAGGAAGACACATCTCCTTGGTTCAAATCCTGCCTCAGACACTTACCAGCTATATGACCCTGGGCAAGTCACTTAACCCTGTTTGCCTCAGTTTCCTCATCTGTAAAATGAGCTGAAGAAGGAAATCTCAAATCACTCAGGTATCTTTGCCAAGAAAACCCCAATGGGGTCATGAAGAGCTGAGCATAACTGAACAACAATAATGAATATGCCATAGGTTGGTTACAGAGCAAACAAACAAACAAAACCCTAAAATCAAGACCTTGTATGTTCTCATCTTGAGACATGTTATCTACAATTACAGGGAAAAAATGAGGATTATTTTATTGTTATAAATTTAGCACTGAAGTTGAATTTTATATTTTGTATGCTTAAAGGAAATTTGGATGGAGTTGTTTTATTTGATAAGACCTGTGATTTCCTTCATTGGTATATAGAACTCCTGCCTCAGAGTTCCAAAGGCTATAGTGTATGACCAATTGAAATGAATTATTTCGCATCTTTCAAGATCCAGCACCAGCTTTCCACTCTTGATGATGCCTTCTCTTATTTCAGCTCAAACTCAGCTCTTCCTTCTTTCAACCTTTTATTGCACTTTACAATCCATACCAGTGTGGAACTGTCTTCTAATTCAAAGGATAGGTTTGTTCTCCCAGCTACCATAATGTAAACTCCTTGAGGACTGGTACCATACCTTCTAGGGCATTTGTATCCCTCACAGGCCTTGCATGATGTGGAGTCATACAGTACAAGCCTCTCATGAATTTATAGTCTAAGAGAATTGCCTGTGGGCACTGGTAAAGCTCAAAATCAGGTCTTCCTGACTCTGAGGTTGGCTCTCTATCCATTATGCCAGGGTGACTTTTATTTCATGTTACAGAGGAAAACTACGTAGTTCCCCAGTTAGATGTTTCTAAAATTTCATCATCCTCTTTGACCCCAAATACATTGTTCTCACTCTCCAAAAGCTGGGGCTAGTACCTTGCGGTCAAAAAGATAGGCATCTTTTTTTTTCCTAGATGATTGTTGAACAACTTGTTAGAAATTGGTTTTGGAGAGATAGAGTTATATAACAGAAAGGGCACTATCCTGGGAGTAAGAATTCCTGGGTTCTCGAACCTGGCGTTAATTGTTCTATCATCATAACAAGTAATAATAACAGCTGACAATTAGAGTTCTTTAAGACTTGCAATACATTTTACATGCATTATCTTACTTGATCCTCACAATAACCTTGCGAGGCAGATGCTATTCTCTCCCTTTTATAGATGAGAAAACTCTCATTCATAATGCTTGGAAGAGTTAGAGTGGATTACCAAGGTTTATAAAGCTAGTATATGTCAAAGGTGGAATTCAGACCCAGTTCTTCTTGACTCCAGGTTCAATAACCTATCCACTAGTTGCCACTGCTTTGTCTAAAGAAAAAAAAATGAGTTGGGATAGAGGTCCCTTTCTGCTAAGAAATTTTATAATTTTGCTTTAATTACTAAACTGTTTTGGCTAGAGCTGATCAATTACTTGTCCATCAACTATTTTGACAATTGAAATACACAAACATTAACTCAACTATATTCTGCGAATTGAATGAAAACATTTAGATATGGTCATTGTTGTTGTTATTCAATTGTTCAATCATGTCTGACTCTTCATAACCCTGTGGCTTGTGGGGTTTTCTTGGCAAAGGTACTGGAGTGGTTTACTATTTCCTTTTCCACTTAACAGAGGTTAAGTGACTTGTGCAGGATCATACAGCTAGTAAGTGTCTGAGTCTGCGTTTGAACTTGGGTCTTCCTGACTACAGGCCCAGCACTCTATCCACTGAGCCACTTAGCTGCCTCCTAAGCATAGTGACAGTTGTCACCAAACCAAGTAAGTTAATTTGTGAGACATCAACTTGTCATATATCTTCAGGTTATACTTTATAAACTGTCCCTAGGAATAAGAGACTTTGAAATTGTTTTCCAAAGCCAAATTTTTAAGTGTGTGTGTATATATGTGTGTGTGTGTTGGAGCAGAGAAGGGGAGAGGGTGATGGTTGTGGTACCGGAAAAATGTATGAATGTTATAAACAATGAAACAATCTAGAAAAATGGTGAGTCTGTGGTCCCTTTCACCCCTGGGGAGATGCTGCCAAACTTGGGATTGAAAAGGATGCTGTTTGAAGAGTACCAACCATACCAATCCTTTTACTTTGTGGGATGTATGTGTACATACGCATATACATGCATATATGCATGTATACATATAGTGGTACATATCTATCTCTCTCTCTATCTGTGACAGTATCATGCTGTCAGATCTGTTGTTTTGCCAAAATCCCAAAGCTTTCAGTCATGTATTTTATCAAATGATCATTTAACTTGAGCATTGCACCAAAGGACTAAAACTTCTGGGCATTTGGTCAATTGACTGAAAACTTGCTTGTGATTCCAGACATACTGCCTGAGCAGATTTCTGTGAAACTGGCTCACAGACTCTGGAGAAATGCATCTCAAGTGACAAAACTATCCATGTAATATATAATCAGCTGCTTGAAAGTGTCTGAATTTTTACTGGGGTGAGTTGAATAGATTCTAGGTTAATATAGACATTCAATTCAGTCATGAGTATACGATGTTTCAAACTTAAAAGGAATCACAAAGGCCCTCTGATTTAACCATTGTGTTTAAAACAGCAATGCCAGTAACATGTTTTATTTCACTTTGATGCACCGTCTTTCTTTCTTTCTTTCTTTCTTTCTTTCTTTCTTTCTTTCTTTCTTTCTTTCTTTCTTTCTTTCTTTCTTTCTTTCTTTCTTTCCTTCCGTGACCTGCCAAGGGTCACACAGCTAGTGTCTGAGGCTGGATTTGAACTCACATCTTCCTGACTACAGGGCCAGTGCTCTATTCACTTTGCTACCTAACTGCCCTTTCATTCTGATGTTCTTTGAAATATACACCAAGGTGCACACATGTTTGAATAAAGCTGAATCTTTTAGTGGATAATGAAAAGGCAAGGAGGTAGTACTGTGGATAGAGTACCAGTCCTGGAGTCAGAAAGGCTCATCTCCCTGAGGTAAAATCCATCCTCAGACACTAGCTGTGTGACCCTGGGCAATTCACTTAACCCTGTTTGCCTCAGTTTCCTTAGTAAAATGAGCTGGAGGAAATGATAAATTACGCCATCATCTTGGTCAAGAAAACCCCAAATAGGGTCATGAAGAGTCAGACATGACTGAAAAACAACTGAACAAAAACAAAAGTTTAGAACAATGGCTTATATCAAAAGAAAATTGTCTGGCTGCTGTTCCTGGATACAAGATTCCACCACTTGCCTCAGTCCCTTGTATGGAAGGTTGTTTTGCCATGTCTGCGATGTCCTCAGTCCCTTCTTACCTCCACCTCTTAGAATCCATCATTTTATTTCAAAGTACATCTTGGTTGGCTCTGTACCTCCTACAAAGGCTTTTCCAGACATCACCAGCTCTTGGTACTATCTCCCTTGTGAAGTTGCTTTGTATGATTTTTCATTTCCTTAATCTATTGACATGAGGCATCCTCCCAGCTACAGGTGGGCTCTTTAAGGGCAGCTTTATGCTGTTGTTGCTGTTTGTCTTTGGAGCCTAATGAGGCACGTGACATATAGTAAACGATTAACAAATGTTTGTTGAATTGAGTCAAATTTCAGTGCATTGAATCAAAATGGGTGAGCTGTTTGGCAGGCTGAACATAAGTGGCCCATTGACTGGAGTGAGCTTTATGAAGAAATTTTATAAAAAAAAGCTTTTTCAGTCAAAGATCTCTGAGCAAAGAAGATACATAGTGGCAGAGTGCATTCCCTGAAACTTCTGTCATGTGACTTCTGTAAATTAGCTTGTTTTGAGATTCCATCCTATAGCAATAGCAGCAAACATTTATTCAGCATCAGTCATGTGCTAAAGAATGTCTAAGACAAACAATGCCAATAATCTTTTGTGTTTTGTAATGTAATGAAAACATTATGGTTAACAAAGTGCTTTGCATGTACTCATTCATTTTCCATGTGGGATAGGCGGTGCTAGCATAATTGCCCCCGTTCTACAGATGAGAAAATTGAGTCTTGGAGAGATTAAATCAAGGCTAGCATCTGGTCAATGTACTCCAATCTCAATTTTTGGCCACAAATACACTGTTCTCTCCACTGTACCACCCTACCTCTCAGTCACATGCTGAAACTTTTTTAAAGAGAAAATATACTGTGATCCATGGCTATGCAATCTTAGTAAACTCAAACACAACCATATCTAATTCAGATGGCATAATTCCCACCCACTTAGCCATGGCCATACTGTACTTACTGAAAAAAAAAAAAAGAATTCTCAGAATGTGTACATCCTCTGACTCTTAGAGAAGGGACCAGGTTCCCCTTAGAAGGCACTACATCCTGACCATCCTTTCCAGGACTTCTTATGTCTTCTTTCAAATCCTTCAACACACTGGGATCAGAAGAGGGATCAGAATACTTGCTCCCTCTTGACATTTCTAGGAACTCAGCTGCACAGCAATCTCTCCATTAACTTGGAGGTTGTCTATCCAAACGTGTAACCTAATCCAGATCTTGAAGGCCATTTTCTGCGAGCCCCTATATTATTGTTCTTCCTTTCTCAGGAAGTTCAGTCTTGAGTCTACCTTACATTCTCCTCAAACACTACAACACCAGTCCTTATTCTTTGGAACTTTGACATATATGGTGATTTTCCCTCCAACCCCTAATTCTTCCAATTCTCCAATCTACTCAGTTCCTATCACCTATGCTCCCACCTTAGATACAAAACAGGGATGGTTATTCCCTTATTTGTAGCATCATCTATAAGTATTTGATTTTTATAATCAATAACTCTGAATTACCTTTATCTGATCAAAAACTTCTATTATTCCATTCTTGCTTATGCATTACATACCTATTCATCATCCTTATGTAATGTAAGGGTTTTTTTAGTCATTCTTTGAATTTCTGCTCCTAGCACCTAGCACATTCTTTATCAGTTAAGTGATTGATTTACCTCAAATCTCTCTACCCTTCAGTATTTTCCTAGGTCATTACTGCTGCTCTGGCTTTACTTTTTTTACCTTCCCAATTTTAACCAAAATTTCAGTCAACTAATTCAACTCTGTTCTCAAATCCATTGCTCCTTTGTTTGATTTCCATTTACATGTTATCCAACTCGTGTTCTAGATTAGAGTCATCTTTTACCTTCTCTGATCCTATAAATAAAGTCACATAACTCTGCTGACCAAGGCCATTACAGATTCATGTTATTTCATTTCACCTGGGACCTCATTGTAGCAAGGTAATCCTTTTACTCTTCCCTAATTGATTCTCTTTCCAACTCCTCAAAATGGCTGTGGCAAACATTCCCTTCTCTCTAAAAACCTTGTACTCCACCTCCTCCCCCAAAACTCACAGTTAAAGACTTTGTCCAATACTTTGAGAAAATAGAGGCCATTCCCTATGAATTCCCTTTTCTTCATTTTTCTTTATCTCACAACATTGTCATCATAGCCCACTTACTTCTTCTACTATTCTGACTGTTCTTTCTCAGTCTCCTTTACTGGACCAATGGCCATTTCATTCCCTTAAATGGAAGTATACATAAAAAAGCTTTGTCCTGAATTGTGTATAGAATGCTGAACTTAGAATCAGGAAGATGTGAGTTAAAATACTACATACAATATATTTTTATTGTATGTCCCTAGGCAAGTCACTTAACTTTCCTCACCCTAACATTCCTCAACTGTAAAATGAGAATCATATTAATACCTACCACATAGGGTTATTGTGAGGATTAAATTACATATATAAAGCACTCTATGTATACATGTGCATGTATGTGCCTATGAATTTGCATTTATGCAGATATATAATAAATAATAACAGCTAGTATTTATATGGCTATGTATACAATGTATATGTAATAATATAATATTTATAAATTTTAGATACATAACATTTAGCTGTATGTATATACATATATATTATATATAATACAGATATATATGTATATCCATATATATATGGGAATATATGTATAGGTATATAATTTCTAGTTCATTTTTTTTCTCTGCATTGTCTGCTGCTGAAATCATTAGTTCAAATTAGTTTAATTACCATAAATGTCATTATGACTCTCAGGTCTCTATTTCTTGTCCTATTCTTTCTTGAGCCTCCAACTGCCTATGAGACACTTTGAATTGAATGTCCCACAGGCACCTGAAACTCAACATGTACACAACTAAAATTTTTAAAATTTTAAAATATTTACCCCCAAACCCGACTTTCTCTTGAATTGTCCTGTTTCTGTCAAGGGCCCCACCATCCTTCCTTGGAACTCAGGCTTACAACTTTGGTGCCATCCTTGACTCCTCACTCTTAGCCAATCAGTTGCCAAATCTTATTGCTTCTACCACTACATCTGTCACATCTGGCCCCTTCTCACTACTCACAGGGCTGCCACCTCAGTTTAGGGTCTTACCACCTCTCACCTGTACCATTGCATAACCTCCTAATGTCTCTTTGCTTCAAATCCCCCTGACACCAATACTTCCTCCACACAGCCACCATATTGATTTCTTAAAGTGGTCTGACCATGTCATTCCCATACTAAACAGGAAAGAAGGAAACAAATATTTATTAATCATCTACTATGTGCCAGATACTATGCTAAATGCTTTAAAATATTATCTCATTTAATCCTCACAAAAACCTCAGGAGATAGGCACTATTATTATTCCCATTACAACTGAGGCAGACAAAGCTTAAGGGACTTTCCCAGAATCATACAGCTAGTAAACGTATGAGTCTGGATTTGAATTGAGGTCTTTCTGACTCCCAACCCTGCTCTCTTATCACTTTGTCACTTAGCTACCCTGAATGAATTCCTATGGCTCCCTATTATTTTAAGGATCAAATATAAATTGCTTCATTTGATATATCCAGGATTATTACACTCTACTCACCTTCATGAACATGGCAATCCAGAACACCTGGATTTCTTACTGTTCTTCATACATGACATTCTATCCTCTGATTCTGTGTCTATACTGGCTAGCTGTTCCCTCATATTTAGATTGCATTCTCTTCTTCCATCTTTTGGAATTCCTAATTTTCTTCAAGGGATCAACTTATATACTACCTCCTACCTTCTTCCTCAGCTGCCTAGTGTCTTCCCCTGCAAACCATCCTGTACCTATATATAGATATTGTCTTTTCCAGCTAGATATTAAGTACCTTGAGCTCAGGGGACGTTTAATGCTTATCTTTGTGTTCCAAACAGATATTATAAGGCCTAAGATGCACCATTCATTTAATGAATAAGTTTTGATTGATTGTTCCCCACCCCCACTTATGGACAAAGAAATCATATGTTTCAGTCATGCAGGCAGCAAATGGCAGAGCCAGGAATGAAATCCTGGTCTTTTCTGTTCCAAAAGTGTGCTCTTTCTACTATATCTTCTATAACAGGTTCACATGAAATCTATAAACACTTTTTTTAAAATTTATTTTTATTCTAAACTTAACAAATAACAAATAAAATAGCATTTGCTCTGCATAGTAGTACAGAAAAAGAAGTTTGCTCATGAAACTGAACTTCTGGCATGTATAGTTTGCTTTTCTTTTAAATATACAGCAAGTATGACATATAACTTTCAAAGCTAGACTACTTATCTATATATGTCTTATTGTGCGTCTTGAGTCCATCGCCTCTCTTTCAAGATTCTCCAACCTCAGTCCTCTAGAAGCATGGCTGTTCATTGCATTGATCACAGCAATCAAATCTGTTAAAGTTGTTTTTCTTTACAATGTTATTCTTGTATAATTTGTTCCGGTTTTGCTCACTTCACACTGTATCAGTTTATACAAGTCTTCCTATGTTTCTCTGAAACAGACCCTTTAATTATTCCTTAAAACACAATAATATTCAAATACATTCATGTACCATAATTTGTTCAGCCATTTCCAAATGGATGGTCATTGCCTTAGGTTCCATTTTTTTTTTACCATAATACAAAGAGCTACTATAATATAAATATACTTGTACATAGAGGTCCTTTTCCTCTTTCTATAATTCCTTTGGGTCAGAGGCCTAGTAGTATTATCATTGCATCAAAAGATATGTACAATTTAGTCACTTTTTGACCATAGTTTCAAAATGAATAAACATTTATTAAATACCTACTACGTGTCAAGCACTGTGTTAGGACTAGGGGATACAGATCCGAAAGCGAAAAAAAAAAAGTTTGACTGTGAGGAGTTTACAATCTGCTTGGGAAAAACATCATGTACAAGATGAATAGATTTTATATACACATACAAATCAATATGTTGTGAGTTAGGATTGAAATCTGGATGTACCATAAAAGACTTCTTGAACAAGACAGCACTTGAGATGAGCCTCAGAAGAACTAGGGATTCCAAGGGGTAGAAGTGAGGAGGAGAGAGAACATTTGAGGCTTTGGAGAGATCCTGTGCAAAGTGCCAAAGACATGGGATGGAATGTCATGTATGGTAAGTTCCTCCATTAGATTATAAACTCCTTGAGGTCTTTTGCCTCTTTTTGTACCCGAAGTACTTAATAAATGTTTAGTGATCAGTAAACATTTGATTATTAGTTCTCCAAAAACATATGCCTGACACAATTTTAAGTTTAATCTGCTTTATTAAAATTTTTCCATCACTTATGAAACCTACGTAGTCAATAATAAGCCAAGTCCTGTTTTGTAACATTTACTGGTTTCTGAGGTATAAATTCTCACAATGGAAATTTAATTCGTTTAGCTCTCCAGAGCTGGTTTGGAGTTAGATTGTACTGTGGAGTTAGTACGGAGTTAGATTGTACTAAATAGAGGATTTTATACTTTGTCCCAAAGGCAATGGAGAGTCATTCTGGCTTCTTCACCAACAAAGTTAAATGGTTAGATCTGGGATCTGTTAGGATTATCCATTTGGCAGCTATGTGGTAGATGAATTGGAGTAGGGAGAAATTAGTGGCTGTGGAATAATTCGAATGCTAGTGCAACAGTCTGAGGTAGAGGAGATAAGGGAAAGCCTGAGGCAGATGTAGAAGGTACCAAAGGTGGGAGTCCAATACTCCCAGCTCAGAAGTGCCTCACTGCCCACTACAAAAAGAGAAAAAAATCTTACTCCTTTCTTCTTTGTTCACACTTTTCTGAGGCAGGTGAACGGAGAGGCTCCCCACAGTGCCACCTTTGGCTGTGTGGACATTACTAGATTTTTTTTCTGCATGCTGAAAATCAAAGCTTTGTATAGAACCTATTACAGAGCCAAATGCAATGAAATACTTAATAAGTGCTTTCTGATGGTGATGGTTAAAAATTGTTGCATGCATGAGTTAATGAAGAGGTGAGAAGGGAAACGAAATGCCTGTGGCTTTGTAGAACATGTTATGTAGAAAACACTGTAGAAAGATCTCTGGGGAGCAAATTGGGACTTTCAAAGATGGACAGTTATTTAGCGGCAGTGCATGAAGCTTGCTAATATATAAATCATGCTAATATATTAAATCTCTATTCAAAAACATCACTGTCGGACCTGCAAATAAATAGACTGGGATTAGTCATTCCCCTCATGTCTGTCCACTCATTTCTCTCCAGTAGAAAAGGAAGTTGCTCACCACAGGATTTAGAGCCTCCCCCACTGTACAGAGGCCAAGGGAATATCATTCTGCAGCTAGGTGCCTCATCCATCCTGCAGCATGTCAGTGGGGCTAAATTCACTGCAGATGTTACTATGGAGGAGAAAGTAGCACTAATGGGCTTCGGGGCTATTTATCCAGGGAGACTGTATCTATAAAGAGTGAAAATGGGGAGTATAGGAGGAATAAATGTAATAAATAGGTGGGTGAGAAATGTCACCAGGTGAGGACAGAGGTACACACCTTCATTTTACACTGAAGAAGTCTAAATAACTCAGGAAGAGTAATGCCTGGGAGACTAGTTAAATATGTATGGAATCCTTTGAGACAATTTTCTTCATGATGCAGGACTTCTGAAAGTCATCTGAAAATTCAGATAATTGACAATGTTCTTGAGATGGTTTTTTCAGGATAATTTAATTCAAGCCAACAAAATTCATTTAATTTTTTATTTATTTTATTAACTAATTAGCATTTTTTTAAGTTTTGAGTTTCAAATTCTCTCTCTTCCTCCAGCCCCTCTCCCACCCCTTGAGAAGGCAGGACATAAATGCCAATTATACACATGAAATTATGCAAAAATATTTATATATTTGCCATTCAACAAATGTTTATTAAGCACCAACTATATGCAAGGCACTGTGCTAGAGATACAAAGAGAAAACAAACAAATGAAAATACCACTGCCCTCACTAAGTTTATATTCAGCAGGTATGGGAGGGATAGGATTCAGATCTGTATCCAAACTGAAAGATCATCTATTCAAACCTCTTACTTTACAGATGAAGAAACCGAGACTCAAGAATGTTAAAGTGATTTGCCAAAGACCACACAAGTAGAAAGAATATTAATTATCACTCCTGGTGTTCTCACACACACAAACATTTGAAATGAAAATCAAACCCACTTAAAAAACAGGGAGTTTGAGGAACTAATATAAAAAAGCCTCTCACCAGCCAAGTCTCTTATATGGCCTGTTCCATTTCAATTTTCTCAAGTATCAGGTAAGGAAGGAAGCGGAAGCCCAGCGATGGTGAGCTTTCCAGGAGGGACTTCACTTTTTAATGATTCTCAGTTTCTTTATCCAGAAAATGAGGAAGTCCCTTCTAGCTCTAATGTTCTCCAGTTGCATGATTCTAATCCCTATTCTCGCATTAACATGTCCACAGGGATTACAACATCCACTCTCCAGTGAACTTTACAAAAGGTGGAACAGTTAGAAAGATAACATAAGTAGGCTGTTGTACAAATTTATCTCTGTGAAAGGGCTCGGGGAGAGGAGCTGTCCATTTTCTATGGGAATCTCATATTTGGCCTGTCTAACGTGACTATTAACTAAAGCAGAGTTGGAATTTTGAGTTGTTTGTGACCAGTGCAGCAATCCATCAAACTGACCATTTGGGTTCCTGACTTAGGCTTCAAAACAATGTACAGCAGGCGAACTGCACTTCATTTCATTTTGGTTGTCTCAGTGCAGCCCAAGAGTATCCAACTAGTCAGGTCATAGTCAAGACTGCAAATGATGTGTGCAAACAAGGGACAGCTGTAACCAAATCCATCACTTAGCATCAGGTTTTCATTTACTGCCAACTATAATATTCTGCTTCTTTAAACATCATTATAGTCATGGCTACTCATGGTAAGAGAAACATTAGAATTTTGCGAGTGTAAGTGAATCTCATTTTTAACTGGAGCTCAATCCAATTTAGCATTTTATAATAATTTATCTCATTTACACACAAGATACTACATAAACCAATATGTGATTTTTCTTTGAAATAGAAACATAAAGGCCCTTTGATTTAATGTATTTCCATATTAATGCTAAATTAGCAGCTATAGAAGTATCAGGTAGGTGTGTGTGTGCGTGTGTGTGTGTGTGTATTGCCCATGTGGGTTGGGTGCATGTCCACGCAAGTTTGTCTAAATGGAGATTATGAATAGACATTTCCAGAATCTTGTCCACTTTTGTCCAAGAAAAACTTTGATTTCTGCCTGGAGTAGAGCAGGAGATTTGGGCCACTAGGCTGGTCACTGCTTTCCCCAGAGAAGAAATACTAGAATAGAATTTTCTATATACATGTGTACATAAGTGTGTATGTATATATACGTGTGTGTGTGTGTGTGTGTGTGTGTGTGTGTTAAATAGAGGGCAGTGACTTATTCCTTATATTTTCTAGTTCTTTTACCCTCTGGTTCTTTGGTTACCAGACACCTTACTATGAATCAACCACTTCAGAATATAGGAAATCCTACTGCAGCCATGATGGTCCCAGAAACAACACTGTAAATTAGATCATGGTAAAGCAGATTATATTTTTCAAAGAAAGAATGCTGTAATTCAGAGTTAGATTCCTTACCAAGACCTCAATAGCATCTAAATCACAGGTGCAACCAATAATATCAAAGCAAAAATACAACTATAAACCTCAATCATAATTTAAACTAATAAAGTCATGTTCTTAGTTCCATTAAGTGTAATTAAATGATAATTACATATAAGGGATCCCAAAATGTAAAAAGTACCTATAAAAATATAATATACAAATCTATCACTTTGTCAATTTGGCCTGAAATGTTATCTATACTTTAGTAGTTAAATGGTTTTGATATGGGTACTCTCTCCTAATATGTAGCTATCTGAATCCATGATTTCTTATCCTATCCAATTCTTGTCCATATCTTCCCATAAATACCCTATAGCACTAGAGGCCTTTCTCTAGATCTTTTTCTTTAAAAAAAAAAAATTATTATTTGCATATTTTTAGCATTCATTTAAAAATTTTGAGTTCCAAATTCTTTCCCTGACTCCTACCTCTCCCCTATCTATTGAGAAGGCAAGAAATATATCAATTATACACATGAAATCATACAAAACATATTTCCACATCAGTAATGTAAAAAAAAACCAAGGAAAATAAAGTTAAAATTATGCTTCAATCTGCATTCAGATTTCATCAGTTCTCTCTCTGGAGGTGTATAACATTTTTCATCATAAGTCCTTCAGAATTGTCTTGGATCATTGTATTAATGAGAACAGCTAAGTTATTCACAGTTGATCATCTTACAATAGTGCTGTTGTTATATGCAATATTCTTCTGGTTCCACTCATTTCACTTTTCATCAGTTCATATAAGTCTTCCTAGGTTTTCTGAAACCATCCTTCCTATCATTTCTTACAGCACAATAGTATTCCATTGTGATCAGATACCACGACTTATTCAGCCATTCTCCAATTTCTGGGTATTCCCTCAATTTCCAATTCTTTGTCACCACAAAAAAGAGTTGCTATAAATATTTTTGGACTTACAGATTTTTTTATTTTTCTTTAATCTATCTGGGATACAGACTTAGTAGTAGTATTGCTGAGTCAAAGGGTATGCAAAGTTTTATAGCCCTTTAGGCACAGTTACAAATTGTTTTCCAGAATGGTCAGACCAGGGGCAGCTAGTGGGTAGTGGATAGAGCACTGGCCCTGGATTCAGGAAGACCTGAGTTCAAATCTGGCCTCAGACACATAACACTTACTAGCTGTGTGACCCTGGACAAGTCACTTAACCCCATTGCCTGGCCAAAAAAAAAAAAAACCAGAATGGTCAGACCAGTTCAAAATTCCCCCAATGGTACCATTAGTTTCTCAATTTTACCACATCCTTTCCAGCATTTGTCACTTTCCCTTTCTGTCATGTTAGCCAATTTGATAGAGGTAAGGTATTACCTCGGAGCTGCTTCAATTTCCATTTTTCTAATCATTCTTCTTCTGAAAACTGCCTGTTCATATCCTTTGACCACATCAATTGGAGGATGACTTGTATGTTTATAAATTTGACTCAGTTCCCTATATATTTGAGAAATGAAGCCTTTATGAGAGAAATTTACTGTAACATTTCTCCTTAGTTTCCTGCTTTCCTTCAGGTCTTAGCTGCATTAGTTTTGTTTGTACAAAAACTTTTAAAATTTCATTATGTCTTCTTTGGTCATAAAATCTTTCCTTAACCAGAGATTCAAGAGGTAAAATTTTTCATACTCTGAATTTGCTTATATCACCCTTTTGGCTAATCAGGAGTAGGGAACCTGCAGCCTGGAGGTCGCATGTGTCCTTCTAGGTCCTTGAGCATAGAGTTTTCACTGAATCCAAGTTTTACAGAACAAATCCTTTTATTAAGGGGATTTGCTCTGTGTTCATTTATCTGTATGATTGTTGATAAAAATGATATTGACTACTTATACCCACCTTAATTGCTTTAATGTACCTCTTAATCACCTTTTGAATGAAATGAAATATTAATTCTTTGGAAACTATGTTATTCTGTGAAACCCAGCTATACAGTATCCTTGCAATAATATTCATGATAAAAAGATGAAACTGTCTTTTATGTTATTTAGTCTAACCCTCTTTTTTGCAGAAGGAGAAAGGAGGAGTTATAAAGTTAAGTGACATCCCTGATGTCACACACTCATTTAGTAGTGGCCTAGAAATAAATGTCAAGTTTATTCCTTTCCAGTCAATGTCCCTTAAATTTTGGATTCTCTAGAAGTCTGAAAGTAGTCTAAATATGTTTCTATGCATTCAAATGCCTTGAATGTAGAAGGTACTTAATTTTTTAAGTCATTAAGTCATTATTGAAATGGATACTTAGACAATTATATATTTAATCCTAGGCAATATCCATGTTCATAGGAAATAGATAAATAATCATAATGAGTACAGTGAGATTCTGGATTGTCTGGAAAGTGACTTAAACTGGTCACTTCACTATACATGTATGAGATGAAATTTACATGGAAGATTTGGAATAGAAAGAACGAGAACTGAAGAATATTTTCTTTAATATGTTATTTCTTCCTCGGCAATGGCAGTTTGTATATGAATTAGAACTGCCTTAATCACGAACAGTGTCTACTCATAACAAAAACATCCAATAAATTCAAAAAGTCACTGAGAACTATTAGTCAAGGTTGTTGCTAAGTAGATGTGTGTGTTTTGTGTGTGCCTGTGTATGTGTGTGTTTTGAAGGCAGAGGCTGTCATCATGGAAACAAGGCAACTAGTCCGCGGACGTACTGAATTTTCTCTTCTGCTGCTGGTTATTTGGGCGTAATAGGGAAGCAGCTCCTACTTGAAAGAAAAATAAAGTTTTTCCATTTACCTATGGCTAGAGGGATGATAGTTGAAAATGCTGTCAACTTAATCCCAAAATAACTTATCTTCAATTTTACAGTTGCGTATGCAGCTTCTTTCACTGAAATGGAGGTAGTTGATTTATATTAGCTGAATGAAAGCTGGCTCGTGGGGAGACTTTGGAATTTAAGTGAACTTGGCTTGATCGATAACTGAATTCTTCAATGTGGTATTATTCAATTATGCATGTGTATGTTTATATATTGATTTCCTGGCTGTGTATAAATAAAAGTGTGAAAATCACTAAAGAAAAGGAAAGCAGGAGAAGTTGGATGAATAGTTTTCATTTTTAGTGTACACAAGAAGGATAATCTGCCTAGACAATGTTTTTCTTTTGTTGGATTTTTCAAGGAGACGTGGTTGTTTCATTATAATGTATAAAATATTCTTTATGTTTTTACCATAATAGTCCATCTATAATGATAATTTACATTTAATATTTTTGTGTATCAAACGGAAACTTAGTATCAGTATATAATCAATGAGCATTTATTAAGCTCCTACTATGTGTTAAGTACTATACCAGGCACTGGGGATACAGATGGAGGAAGGGAAGAAAGGAGGGAGAGAGTAGTTTTGGTTGAGTGGTGAAGGCAGAATCCAGAATGTCAGAGATTTAGAAATAAGTGGGAGGTGAGAAAATTGGGATAGGTAGCTTTTTCTTGAAATTTGACTGTTAAAGGGAAGGAAGATTTAGGACAAATACTTTGAAGTAATGGTAAGGTGAGGTTTGGGAGTTTTTTTAATTTCTTTTTATGTCTAGGGGAGATCTGGATATATTTATAGGCTGTATAAGATAGTGGATAGAGAGAAATAGAAAATTTGGAGAGGGGATAAACAAAGGGGCAAGCTTCTGGAGAGATGTGAGAGGATGAGATCAAAGACATAATTGAGGAATTGGTATTGCAAAAAAAAAAAAAGGTGATCCTATCCTCTGAGACTGAAGTAACGGAGGAGAGGGTGGGGGATGGTGCTGAGGTGATGTGATGCATGGAATTAGAAAGGTAAAGGAAATGCCAGCAGATAGTGTAAAGTTTTTCAGTGAAGAATGAAGGAAGCCCTCCTGTAAAAGCAAAATAGTGGTGATATAAGCAGCTGAAGAAGAGGTTTGGACCAGCTTCTGTGGGAAATGCAATATTAAATCTTTCAGGGAATGTAAAAGAGCCATATATCAGTGAAGGTCCAATTGAGTTTAAGTCATACAAATCTATAGTGGAATTAGTCAGCATGGTTTTGTAGCTTCCTCCATTCAGCAACCCAGGGACAAGAAGAGTGAAGTTGGATTAACCAAGGTTAGAGTCCGGAAAGGACCAAGTAGTGGTAGGATAATAATGGAGTAAAGGAATAAATGATCTATCATAGCGTAAAGCTGAACTAGTTAATTAAAGGGCCAAGATTAGGAGGAAGGAATGTGAGGCCCTGGGAGGGATGATGGTCTAGGAAAGTAAGATGAGGGGTGAAGAGGTTCAGGTTTTGGTAAGTCTAGAGAATCAGTTTAGAAGGAGTGAAGTGCACGGCAGATTTTGAAAGATAAGAGATTAAGGTTTTAATAAGAGCAAACATTTAAATAGTGGTTTAAGGGTTACAAAGTACTTTCCTCAGAACCTTGTGAAGTAGGTGCTAATAATGATAATTATTATTAATAGTAGTAACTGACATTTATAGAGCCCTTGAAGGTTTGTGAAGAGCTTTACATGCATTGTCTTTTGTTAGACTTATAAGGTCTCTTTCAATACTTCAAAGGAGCTGTGATCTCCTCAAGACACACCAACCTCTAGTGGTTCAAATCCCAACCCATCCAAACATCCTCACCCTCTGAAAGTATTGTCCGTGTCTTCCTATAAAACTTACATGGGAGAGTTATTTCCACTCTTAGTGTTTTTCTCTATATTTCTTTTTTTTCTTGTTTTTTGTCATTCCAAATATGATAAACAGCCAACAAACATAAGTATTTCCATACACAAAAAAGAAAGATTGTATGAAATGTCATTTAAGCAAAGCTTAAAACTGCACTAAGACTTTTTGGACACCCTATATAAGAAACCATGAATTCCTATCATAGACAGCTTGCTTAAAAAAAAATAGTTGGTAAGTGGTGCTAACTAGGTGGTAGAGTGGTTAGAGCACCAGCTCTCAGGTCAGGAGTCAAATTTGGCCTCAGACATTTACTACTGTGTGACCCTGGGCAAATCACTTAACCCTGATTGCCTCAAAAAAAAAAAGTACATGATAAATTCAAGACAGTATCAAAACAGTTTGCCTGTTTGTGTCTCCCTCTGAACTTCCTTCTGCTCTCTTCTGTTGTTGTTCAGTTGTTCCAACTCTCCATGACCCCATGGGCCATAGCATTCCAGGCCCTTCTATACTCCACTATCTCTCAAAGTCTGTCCATTCCCTTCTCCTTTTGCCTTCAATCTTTCTCAACATCAGAGTCTTTTCCAATGAATCCTGTTTTCTCATTGTGTCCAAAGTATTTAAGCTTCAGCTTCACTATTTTACCTGCCATTGAATAGCCTGAATTAATTTATTTAAATGTTGACTGACTTGATCCCCTTGCTGTCCAAGGCATTCTTGAAAGTCTTCCTCAGCATCACAATTTGAAATTGTCAGTTCTGCACTGCTCAGCTTTCCTTATAGTCCAACCGTCACAGCTGTATGTTGCTACTGGAAAAACCATAGCTTCTACTATTTGGACCTGTGTTGGAAAGGTGATGCTCTCTGCTTTTTAGGATGCTGTCCAGATTTGCCATACCTGTCCTTCTAAGGAGCAAATGTCTATTAATTTCATGACTGCAATGGCTGTCTGACATGATCTTTGAGCTCAAGAATATAAAATCTGACACTGCTTCTATTTCTTCTCCCTCTATTTGCTAGGAAGTGGTGGGACCAGTTGCCAAAATCTTAGTGGTTTTTTTTTAATGTTAAGTTTCAAGCCAGTTTTTTATAGTGTCCTCTTTCACCCTCATCAAGAAGCTTCTTAATTCCTCTTCATTTTCTGCCATCACAGTAGTATCATCTGCATATATGAGGCTGTTGATATTTCTCCCAGAAACCTTAATTCTAGCTTTTGATTCATCCAGCCTGGCATTTCACATGATGAACTCTGCATATAAGTTAAATAAGGTGACAATATGTAGCCTTTTCGTATGCCTTTTCCAGTCTTAAACCAATCAGTTGCTCCATGTTTGGTTTTAACTGAATGCCTCAATGACTCTCTTTCTCACTCATTATTTTTTGAGGGTATTGGGTATTTACTATCTTTAGCCTACTCTCTACCTATACCCCTAACTCCACCTTGTAACAAATATACACAGTCAAGTAAAATAAATTCAAACACTGACCTTGTCTAAAAATATTTTCCTCATTCTGTCCTTCCTATCCATCATCTCTGTCAGGATGTGGGGCAGCATGCTTCATCATCAGGTCTCCAGAGTCATGGTTGATCATTGTTTGCCTCTAGATTATTTCGGTTTTGTGTGGCTACCAATACAATAAGGCAGCTAGGTGGTGCAATGGATAGAGTTCCAGGCCTGAAGTCAAGAAGATTCATCTTCCTGAGTTCAAATCTGGCCTCAGACATTTACTAGCTATGTGACCCTGGGTAAGTTACTTAACCCTGCTTGCCTCATCTGTAAAATGAGCTGGAGAAGGAAATGACAAACCCCTCCGGTATCTTTGCCAAGAAAACTCCAAATGGTGTCAAAAAGAGTCGGGCATTACTGGAATGACTGAACACACACACACACACAAACACACACACACACACACACCCCAAATACAGTACAAAGATTATCCATTTTTTTCTCTTGTTTTGCTTTGTGACTAGTCTACCTTTCTTTCTTGTCATACATTTAATAGCATTTTATGCCAGTTCTCCTGGGCAATTCTTTGTTAGTATTAGTCTTACCTTATCCACCAAGGTTCTTTCCGTTGGTGTGGAGTGATCTATGTCTATAATTCTTTGGAAATTGAAATATTCCATACTTTTTAGCCATAGAGCCTCATTGGAATATTATTAGTATGTGTATACACACACACACACACACACACACACACACACACACACACACACATGCTTTATTCCAGAGAGAAGCTTAAGGGATTAAAAGCACTGTATATTTTCTACATGCATTCTACCCTGCTCTCATCCTATTCCCTCCTGGGTCCAGTTCATTGCTCTTCTACAGTGTCTATCTCTGATATGGACAGCCCTATAGCTTGCCTACTTGGTGGCATGATGAAGTTTAAATGGTACTAAAGAATACAAATATGGGAAGAGTAGCTGAACAAGACCAAGTATATGCAAAAGTAATATTTGTAAGTATATACAAAAAACAAATCTAGAGAAGACATAATTTTGGGAAGGTTGAATGACTGAGATTAAGCTATTTAAAATAAATTTTACTAAATTCTTCGAAAAATCAGACATCTTATTAAAGAAAGGAACTGGATATATAAATTCATTAGCATAGGCAACTTGAACAAATGACAGTCAGCACCTTCTCTTGCATTTGGTCTGGGAGAATTGCCTAGAAAACTGAGATGTTATAAGAGACTTGTCTAAGGTCACATAGCCAGTGTGTGTCAAAAGCAGGACCTGAACACAAGTCTTCCTGCCTCTGAGGCCAGTTTTCTACCTCCTACATCATCATCATCATCATCATCATCATCATCATCATCATCATCATCATCATTTATATAGCACTAACATTTATATAGCGCTCAACTATGTGCCAGGCACTGAACTATGCACTTTACAATCATCCCGTTTGATTCTCACAACAACTCTGGGAGGTAGGTGCCATTGTTCCCATTTTGCAGCTGAGGAAACTGAGGCAAACAGAAGTTAAGTGACTTGCCCAGGGTCACACAGCTAGTAAAAATCTGAGGCCTGATTTTAACTCAGGTCTTCCTGACTCTAGGCCTGGTACTCTACCCTCTGTACCTTCTTGCTGCCCTACCATTACTGCAAAAAAAAAAATGATGGTTAAGAATATTAGTAAGTTTCTGTTTATATGCCTACTTTAAATCTCTCTAAAATCTTTATGAGAATATGGATCCTTGATGAAGTTATGAGAAGGGAACAAGCAGACTTTCTCCAATTATAGGCTTTTTCTACCTCTTCTCATGGACTGGAATAAGCATTTATTAAGCACCTACTATGTGCCAGGCACTATGTTAAATGTTTTACAAACTATCTCATTTGATCACATCTTTATAATAAACACGATTGACTGATAGGTTAAGAAAACAGAAACTCCCACTGAGTTTATCGTTTGTCTCCTGTAACAAACATTTGATTTGGTAGGGTAGAATGCTTCCTTACTGTCTCTCCTTCAACAAGGTATCTTCCGTGCGTATGCTAAAATTACACAGAAATTCCTTGAAAAATGCAGAAATAGATATAACTTTGTTTAGTGACTCTCTGATAATAAATAGCAAGGGAGTTATCAGACAGGGAGACCTATTCTGACCCAAGGTGCTTGTTGCTTTCATGTGTGATGTCCAGAATAGAGCTGGAAGATCTTCAGATGCTTCTGTCTGTGGATAACATTTTGCTGTTTGTATTAAAACATGGAACGTTGCAGTTTCCTAAATGATATCCATAATCACTCAAAAGCATTTGACCTAACTATCCACAGAGAGAAAAACTAAATGCATGAAGAATGTCTACTGTTAATGTAGTGAGTAGAAAAAAAGTCTTGGAATTATTATTCACATTATACTCAGAGACAGAGAGATTGTGTTGCCCGAGGTAGCAGAATAAGTAGAAAGAGTCAGAACTAGGATTTGAACCCACGTTTCCTGACTCCTAGAACAACACCGGATTTGAAATCAAGAAAGATCTTGGTTCACAGTCTTCCTCCAACACATACTAGTTTTGTTTTTTGAATACAAATGGAACAAGCTCTTGGTTTAATGTCTGTTTTGGAAGCTGACCCAGAGGAAGACATATCCCATAGGAATTTGGCACTGTTGGGAGGGAGGGAGAAGTGAGCCTTCATACTAATGAAGAAGATTCTTTATCAGCTTCCTTAATTGATAAGGCTTATTTGGGCATAAGGCAACCATTTGAGAAATTTTTTTTTACCATGTCTGAGGGACCGAATATAATTAGCAAAATATTTTAACTTAAGGACTCGACAATGAACTCGCTGCTATTCAAAGAAAAAAAATCATTTGCAGTAATGAGCTCTATGCATAAGAAAGGTCATGTGCTTGTACATACCAAACTTCACACATCTTCAATAAACATGGTGATTTGATGGTTGCCTATCTCAATTACATTTCTAGAATAGATTTTTTTAAATGTGGGAGTTTTACTGTATGGGAGTTCCATTTTGCAGTGTTAAGCTGGCTGTAATAAACTCCCCCTAGTTTGCGTGGTTGGGAGGATTTACAATGGTGGGGACAGAGAAGCAAATACTCCCCAATATCTTCCCTCTTCTCACACAACCTTAGTTTATGAAGCCAAGATTAGGAAAGTAGATGGTGTAGACATATTTTTAAAAAATATAATTCATTAGTACTTCCTCCGTGAGAGCTTCTCTCGGTAACAACCTTCCCTCTTGGACCTCACATTGTCTCGTGATTCTCTCATGCAATATTGTATACTGTATTATCTGTGTGGTATTTTTCTTATCTCATACTAACTGTAACATCCATGAGAGTAGACACCATATCTAAGCTAAACTTTGTATCTTCCCTAGCACCAAGCACAGTCTAACCAGTGTACATATTTAATCATTGTTTTTGAATGAATGAGGATGTGTATTGTCCCCATTAAAGGATACTAGATTATGTCATCAGACTGTGACTATGTCACAGAACCTTACTGCATCACCAATCCCTGAGTTTTTTGGATGTAACTTTAGTCACTTACTGAGGGGAACTGGTTTCATTTCACTTCTCATGTCATACTCATCACACACTTCTCAGACACATAGACAATGAGAAACTTAATGGGTAGACAGGGCAAAATATTATTTTGGACGCATCTGGGTAAACTCCTTGACTGCAACATACCCGTAGTCATCAGAAACATGTGTGGGGCAGATGCTCCATTGTAACATATATTGTGTAGGTGTTAAAACACATCAGACAAACTTATGAGGGAAGCATAGCAGTTGAAAACATTGGGAATGGTCTTGTTGCTGAGAAATCTTTCTGTGCTGGAAGAAGCATATGTAATACATATGGGTACCCCCCCCCACACACACACACACAGAGTTTGGCACCAGACCAAAACTTTCCAAATTTCAAATTCACAAAGGAAGCTACTCTTATGTAATGGACAGAAAATAAAAATGCAAAGAGAATCTAATCCTCCCCTTCTGTAAGCTCCTACCCCCTCCCCAGATACCCTTCTTGTTTCCAGGGTATCTGGGTCGGGCAAATAAGAGTAGCCTTTGGATGACAAAATATTGGGCATACACGGTGGCCACTGGCAAGGTCAGGAACTGAATCTCCAATCCTGAATTCTGATGTGACTCTTCACTGTGAATTCTTGACTTAGCTCCTGCTTTCTTGCTTTCTAGATCTCCTCGATCTCACAATGTGATTATATCCCTTAGGTCTGAATTTTCTTTGTATTTGGTTTCTGGCTCTGACACTGTACCTCCCTTGCCAGACTTAAACTTTTCATTATCGGTCACTCAACATTTCTTTATTAGGTACTTATGTGCCAGGTACTGATTTTAGCACTGGGGATACCAAAAAAGGCAAGTCACTGTGTCTGCCCTCAAAGAGCATTCTTTCTAGTGGAGAAAGTCAACAGGCAAATACAAACAAGATATGTGTGTGCATTAATGTATGTATGTATGTATGATATATATATCATATATATGTGTGTGTGTGTGTGTGCATGGAGAGACATATAGACAGACAACAAGAAAAGAAATATGTACAAACACACAGAGAGAGAATAATGTATATGCACATATATATTTATATATGTATAAATAGTGTATATGTGTGTATATTATATGGAGAGATATATGCATGTATGTATATGCACATACATACATATATATATATATACATGTGTGTGTTTGCACACATATGATATCCCATATATCCCTCTTAAACCAGACTTCTTGGCATGATGGGTCAGGTCCTTTTAGAAACACCTTATCTTTGTTTGAAAGGGAAACAACTTTTGAGCTGCCCTGTCCATCTCTTTATACAAAACCCCCACCCAAGATGGGCAACTCCACCTCAAAATGCAATTTGCTTCTCTTCTGTGGACATGCCCCAAATTCTTTAGATTGAGACATGTCTTTTCTCTATGCGGATGTTGAGTGCATAGAATTATTGTTTCTGGGTTAAGGAACTGGCTGTATACTGGGGAAGAAAGTATTTTAAACTGCTGTGGTAGTGATACTCCTCCCAGTTCAATTCACCAAAACTTTATTAAGCACTAAGCATATATTAAAAGCAGCATATTGTAGTGAATGCAGAACTGGTCTCAAAGTTAGGAAGACCAGGGTTCAATTCCCACCTCTGCCACAGACTTCCTCCACTCTGGGCAAGACTCTGTATCAGTATTTTAAGCACCTCTCTTGAAGATTATACATTTCAAAGAAAATGCTAACCAGTACTGGTTGAAGGAGTTTCCCTCCCTGGGAATTCCCTATGCTAATGGAATCGTAGGTGCAGTCACTAGTCCCATTCTTCTATGATCATAGACCTAGAGTTAGAAAGTGCTTCAAGAGGCCACCTAGTACAGCACCCTCATTTCATAGAATAGGAAATGTTGGTTAAATGAGTTTCCCATGGTCACAGGTAATAAATGAGGAACTAGGATATGACCCCAAGCTCTCTGGGCACTGTGCCAATGCTCTGACATGCTGTACCTCCAAATCAGGTTAGTGAACTGAACATTTTGTTTTAAAAAAGTTTTTTTTAAAGGCAATGGGGGTTAAGTGACTTGCCCAGGGTCACACAGCTAGTAAGTGTCAAGTGTTTGGTCTGAGGTCGGATTTGAACTCAGGTCCTCTTGACTTCAGGACCAATGCTCTATCCACTGAGCCACCTAGCTGCCTCAACATTTTTTTTTTTGAGAGATGAGAGTGGTGAAGAGTCAGGGCACTAACCTGAGAACATAGAAGGATTCTTTAAGCATCCATCCCATTCTCTTGTTCCAGGTAGCCATAGCTCATTGTGTTTTCTTGGCATAATAGAATCAGACTATGTTTGCCCAATATAGTGGATTGTGATTGGTCAAGCTTAGCTACAGTAAGGAAAAAGAAAAAAAAAGAAACAATAATAGTAGCTAACATTTATAAAATGCTTATTATGTGCTAGGCACTGTACTAAATACTTTACAATTATCCCATTTGATTTTCACAATAATCCTGGGAGGTAGGTGTTGTTATTACCCCCATTTTACAGAGGAGGAAACTGAAGCAAGCAGAGGTTAAGTGCCTTGCTCAGGGTTACCCAGTTAATAAGTTTCTGATGCCAGATTTGAACTGAAGTTCTCCTGACTCCAGGACCATGCTCTATCTACTGTGCCACCTAGAAATGAATACATATGGGCATAAATATTAATAGCTTAAGATTGGAGTTCCTTAAAATACTCCTTATAAAGTCTTACAGAGTACTTTGCACTTAAAAGGAGTCTAATGAATGCTGGTAGACTGATCAAATCACTTTTGCATCTACAGAATATTTCCAAAGAATGTTTATGGTCTGCCATCCTGATGTATACTTTCTAGGTCATATTTATGATTGACCAGATGGTAGATCATACCTACGCAGATTTCAACCCCCTTGAGTTTTATTTTAAAAAGCTAACAAGGAAGATTGAATACAAAAATTTGAGGAGTGGGGGCAAGAACTACTGTACACACCAGAAATATTTGCCTTCTGTATATGTGGCCAAAATTTCACAACTCTTCCATGAGTTAAGTAAGTTCTATTTTGTAGAGATTATCCCCTAGGTGGCCATATCACCCACCAGGTTTGTGGCAGGGGCTGGTTGAACTCATGAAAGTCTATTCCTTAACATACCTTCTTATTACTAAATAATCCACCGCTATGTCAACAGCTGTTTTCCATGTGGGAAATGCTAGTGGCAGTGCAGAGTTATCCACAGCTGAAACTTGTTCAGGTAAATGGGAGGGTTGGAGGTGGGAGATTGAAGTATTAGACCAGCAGCAAAATACTGGAGCTCAAAATGACGCTAGTACTGTCATCACTTCAAGTGAGTCAAATTAGAAGCATACCTCTTTGGATGAGCTCAAACCTGTTTGGAGAACTGGTTTCTTAGACTCTTGTGTCAATTTAGACCATAGTTCCATTTTTGACCTTTGGAATCTAAAGTTGCCACATAACTGATCTATTGTTTGAACTATAAAAATAGGTTATCATGGAAAGATTGCTGGATTTGGAGTCAGAGGAACTGAATTCAAATACTGGCTCTGTTATTTATGAGTTTGTAATCTTGAGAAATTTGCTTCATTTCTATGGGACTTCATTTCCTCATTGGTAAAATGAGAGAGTTGAATAAAATGACTTCTAAGGTGGTTTCTAGCTTTAAATCTATTATCCAAAATTCTAGTGTCTGGCCCCTGCTTGCTTCTTGATGATCTTCTGCTAGTTGCTCTAATAATTGACCCTTTGCTGTCAAATGATTCACTTCTTTCTTTCTTTGAGACTCTTGCTACCTAAGAATTTACCACTGAGAATTGCCTCCACAGGCCAACCTGCAAACATCATGGATCATGGCACATAGGACTTTTGGCTGCAGTCCCTGGACCTTTACCTAGAAGGGGCATGGTATATGAGTATATAATAGGTGTTCTCTATTTGAGACCCTAGAACGTACATGGATAGATTTCCATCCATGAGCTTGGGTAGAAAAAAATTATATCTTTATTTTTATTAACTTCAAACTGAAATTTCCTTCAGTTATTTAAAAATATTATTCTGAGGTTTCCATAGGCTTCACCAGACTGACCACCAAATGGGATCCATGACACAGAAAAGTTAAGAGCCTCTGGTGTGTAAATGTTATAAACAGCCAATTGTCAATCTATATGGGCAGAAAAAAATGAAAAAGATAAGAAAAAGATGGAAACTTTTTATTTTGGAGAGGTAAGAGAAAACAAAAATCTAGTTTCAATGACCAGTTGTTAGTGTTTTGAGTCATACTGTCTTATATCAGCAGCATATTTCTTGAATATAGGGCTTGTCCCCTCTTTTACTTAATCTTATAGCGTTTAGAACAATCCTAAGCTTACAGTAAACATACACTCAAGGGTTTTCATAATAATGATGACTGGTTGTTTAGTTTCTCCTTTCATTTTATGACAACCCACTGGCACATTTAGAAAGGGAAAAGCTCAAAAGAAGCCCTTAAAGACATAACTTTCACCTACCTTTTGGTACAGATTCATCACAGCCAATTCTCATTGTACGTTAGATGTGCTTAAATCCTTGAGCTATTTGGCTAATGAAGGCATGACCACACGAGACTTAACCATGGAGAAAACCGACATTGTATGACTTCTGGAACAGCTAGTCAGTCATTGAAGAAGTATCTGTTAAGCACTTACTCATGTGCGAGGCACTGTGCCAAACACTGGGAATACAAAGAAAGGCAAAAAAAATGAACAACAAAGAAGTGAAATGAGCAAAAGCAAGAAGATGTTGTGTACAGTAATAGTGACATTGTTTTAATAACAATTTTGAGCGAATAAGTCATTTGACTATTATAAATACCAAAATTAACTACAAAGAAGGAAGACACTGATCTGTATCCAGAGAAATAAAGGATAAATGGATATATGTATAGAATAAATTTACATATTACATATACATATATATACACACATACATATTGATATGTAATGGTAGCCATCTCTAGGGCAGATGGGGGGAAGGAAAGAAGAAAGTTACATGATAACTTTATTGTATATATTAAAAAGAATTGCAATTTATATATAATTGACTTACAGTTTCATGTACAATCATCATTTTTATCATACTATGCTATGGAAATGCTTGTTTTATTCCATAAATTAAAAAAAATTAAAAAGTTTCAATTCTCAAGGAGCTCACAGTCGAATAGGCAAGGTAAAATGTAAACAATTATGTACATGCAAGATGTAAAATGAGAAGGAATCTCAGAGGAAAGGAACTAGCTGTGGGAAAGACTAGGAAATCATCTTATAGAACGAAGGTGGTACATGAACTGATTGTTGAGGGAAGCCAGGAGATGGAGGTAAAGAGATTGAGCATTCCAGATATGGGGGACACCGCTGAAAAGATGGAGTTGGGAGATGGAGTACCATGTGTAAAGGACATTAAGCAGAACACTGTAGCCGGATCATTGAGTATGTAGAAGAGAGTAAGGTGAAAGAAAACTATGAAGGTAGGAAGGGGCCAGGTTGTGAAGGGCTTTGAATATCAAATGGCCTATTATATATTTGATTCTGGAGCCAATGGAGTTTATTGAATGCATGTGTGTGTATAGGACATAGATAGAACTGTGCTTTAGGAAAAAAACTTTGGCAATCTGAGCCCAGATTAGAATGGGAATTTCCCCAAAGTTGAGTAATCCAAGGAGGGCACAACATGGGCACAAAATGGATGGGGAATTCCTATTCTACCTCAGCCTGGAAGTCATACTCCATTGAGATTCTATTCATGTTTTGTCTTTGTCCTAAGTAATTGCTCACACTGCATCATTGGCAGAATTATGAGAGTCTTTTCACAGGGTCAAATATCTGATTGGATATATGGGGTGAAGAAGAATGAGGAGTCAAGGACAACATTGAGGATTTGGGTAACTCAGAGAATGGTAAGGGCTCTCAATAATAATAGCGAAATTCAAAAGAGAGGTGGGGTTATGGTGGAAGAAAATGAATTTTCTTTTGGATAAATTGAAATTTAAGTGCCTTTAGGACTTCCAGTTCAAAATGTTCAACAGGTAATTGGTGACATGGGACCGGAGCTCAGGAGAGTCAATGGCTGGATTAACAGGCTTGAGAATCATCTGCATAGGGATGATAATTGACCACAGTATCTGGTTGCCAAGCACAAACACCAATCTATGACTCTCTTTTCTCATGAGGTAAGATGGTCTATTGTTGATTGATGACTTCCTATGTCAGTTGGTCTACACAACTCTTCACCCTGTCACTTGTTTCAGAGCTCCTTTATCCAAACATTCTTCTCAGTATGTGTGCACAATATATTTCCTTGCTGCTGCAGGTCAATCAAGAAGTCAACAAGAATTTATTAAGTATTTACTACATGCTAAGCACTTTACTAAACATTGTAGATGCAAATATAAGCAAAAAAAAAAAAAGACAGCTTCTGCCCTCAAAGCTAATGTGGGAAGATAATATATAAAAGGGAGCTCAAAAGCCAGGTTATTGGGTAAAGGAGGTACCTGTGCCTGGTCATGGTGATGATATCTGGTGCATAAAAGATGGCTGGTCTGGACCTCTTTCAAAATTGAGGTTCCAGAAAAAATTCTTCAGTGGGAGAAGGCAGCGGCAGGGGTAGAAGGAGAAGCCAGCTGAAGCATGGTGGTAAAGTCCAGAGAACATGTGAGTAAAGAAAAGAGGACTATGAAAAGCCCATGATGAGGTACTTAGAAAGAATATAAGCACCCAAAGGATCACAAGTCAGGCAGATTATTACTAAGCATGCATATACATATACTAGCCCTTTGGCCCTATTGGCAAATATGGGTGGTGGTGTAGGTATATGGTAGAATGCATGCCCCATTCTAGAGCACAGAGCACTGGGTCTTTTGCTGTGTACCTGGTTGTTGTTTCTGGGAAGCTTCATAGAAATTTTGTTTCTGGGAAGATTTACAAGAGCTCAGGAAAGAAGTGGGAAGGGGACTTTATGGGGCAAGTGATCCGAACCGTGACCCCTCATTTATCACAAGGATATTGTAATTAGGAAAGTTTGCTAACCTTGCATACGTGGCTCAGCTGTTTATGATCAGTCAAGGAATGCATTCATTGCCTAAATGAAACTCAGTAAATTAGTTACTGGGTACAAAGGAACTCCTGCTACATAGGCAGGTCAATCAGTAATCAAACATGGAGTCACATCTGTTAGCAAGGGCCTACCAATCCTCATAGGGACTATGCAAGAAATTCTATGGAGAGTGAAGCAACAAGATTTAGCTACTGATTGGCTTTGCGGGGTAAGGGAGAATGAGAATTACTGTCTCATCTCCTCTGGGCATCCATAGGACACAAGAGAATTGTGTCATCATGCCTCCTACGCTTAAGGTTCTGAAAATCTAGATGTTTTCCTAGAACCTGGAGAATTCTAGAATTACTGATGGGGCCAAACATTTATACCCACACACACACACACACACACACACACACACATACACATACATGTGTGTGTATGTGTATGTGTGTGTGTGTGTGTGTGTAAATATATATCTATATATCTATATTTTCCCCCTAGCTGAAGTCTCCTCTTTGTCCTAGGAATAACAGTCCCCAGGTTTATTATCCTCTCCATGAAGATGGAACTGATGGCTTACTTATGTTGGTTTTGTAATTTTATGGATCTTCCTTCTAGATTTATAACTATATGTATCATGGAGTCTTGGGGAGCTCAAGGCATGGGTCCTGTTTGGAGAAGATGCAACAACTCGAGCATTTATATAGGAGAGAATTATATTGTCTCAGTCATTGCTATCTCAATACTGTCTTAGCTATAGACCTGTTGAGTATGTGGCCTCCTATCTGCCATGTTTTCAGGATGTTTGGTATCCTAACTCTCCTTCTAGGGGCTGCCCTCTCACCATCATCACCTAATCTGTAATATTCTTCTGAGTGGGAGTCCCTCATCTCATGGCTAAACAGTGAACAGTGCAGTTTCTTGAGCTTCCTGAGTCATCATTGAGGATCTTTGTCCATCTAATCCGTCTTTGACCCTGGTCCTGAGAAAACAATGTCTCAAGTGAGACTATGGTGGATACCTTATCCAGAGTAACCTCTTTTACCCTCAGTGAGTCGTCGTTGTTCTTATAGCCTTAAAACCTTGTACATGGTAAGAGCTTGAAAAATACTTTGATTCTTCATAAATAAATGCATTCTTCTGGTCCCCTGATTCTTTGGTAATCTGTTTTTTTTAAGATTCTCATTTAGAGTATGTCCTCCTAGACTATAAAGAGGACTTCTCCTGTATATTTGTCTAATTCTATATATTTTCTGACTTCAATTTTTTTTAGTATCATTACTACTTTCCCCCAATAACTCATTAATTACAAGGGTGATAGTGTCCAAATAGAGTGGTTCCACTATCATTACTAGTAAGAATAGATCACTACAGAAAAGTTTGGTAGATCTGTTTCAACTTGAGTCTGTTTGTTGTCTTATTTCCACTTTGTTCTTTAAATGCCCTCAGGATAATCTGATTTTGCTATATTTCATGCCAAGCTCTTTGCAGCCTCACTTTCTTCACAACTGATTGGGTTTTTTTTCTTATTTGTGAGGTGATACTGCTTGTAATCTTACACCAGTTTTCTCTGTAGTACTTATAGATGAGTTTAAATTCTAAAGTAGCATCACCTCTGCCTGCCATTTTTTTTTTAGTAAGAATATTTGTTTTATAGAAGGAGAAGAACGTAGCTAGGGTCATGTACTAGTAATGAATTCCCATAGCTCTACCCACAGATGAATTATAGGAATACAAAATAAGAACATGCTGAGGTGGAGTCCTTCCTGGGGTATTGTGCTACTGTACAAATGTCACAATAACCAAATTTTGGTGCTATTCACTATGTAGCATGTGGATGACTATAGAGCAAATAGCTAGGGAAGACATGGGAAGTAATGCAGAACCTTAGCTATGATGGTCCAGTGGTCTTCTATGACTCACCTGGTGTTGTGTATTTCAGCCAACTCCATCAGAGGTACGGATAGGAGTTCATATGTCATTTGTATGTTTCCTACATGTCTCTGGGTAGTTGGGTCCTATGCTCTGAAGCCCAGCTATAATACTTCAACTGAATTCAATTCTCTTTTTTTGGAAAAGAAGATCCTGTTGTAGGTTTGTGCTAATACTACAAGATTATGTCTGACTTAGGTGTTTTTTAGACTCTACTGTACCAACTATTTTGCGTGAATAAATTTTTCTAGGAATGGTAGGAGCCAATGTTAGTGTTTTCAACTTTTTTTCCCTACATCCTACTTTTCAGAATTGACATTTTATTTACATAGATTGTATTGTAGCTGTTCAGTCTTGGACAAGCAATTTTACCTATGTGGGCCTCAGTTTTTTCATCTGTATACTGGAGGAGTTGGACTATGTGACCCTAAACTCCTTCCTACTTTGAATCCTTAAGAAATGAAAAGGTACATAGCAGAGGAGGGGATGTGTTTGTAAATCTGACTATGCCATTTTTACCAGCAGTGATTTATACATAAGAAACAGTTAATGATATTGATAAGAATATGTATGTTAGGAAAAGGAGGTGGATCTATCTTATAACAAGAATAATATAAAACAAATACACAATTTAAGTGATATACTGATATCATTAGGATACAATAATAGAAGAAGGCAATCTGCCAAGCTCTAGATAGATCCTCTGTGAAGTAGTGAAGGAGGGGAAATGGGCATGAGGTATGTAAGACCATAAGGCATTGAGCTTCAATCTTCCTTCACGGAGGGAGTATCTGTACCAATGAAATCATAGATCACATAAAGTATCAAACTTTATGATTCAAATACTAACCACTCTACGATGAAATTTCTAGATCACGGAGATTATATGCATGAAGATAGGATTGTATTTAGGGAATAAATTCTTAGAGGGGCCACATCTGTCTCTGGGACAAAGTAAAGAGCAGATGTACAGGCAGCAGTGAAATGGAGACAGGAAGCTTTTCATGCTTGACAGCTAAGCAAGTTTTCTGAATCCAAAAATTAGAGCAAGCTAAGGATAATAAATCCCAAAGAGCTGTTGATAAGGCAATGAAGTCATCTTGGGGTTCATTTGGTGGGAGGAAAAAAAAGGACATTCACAGGAAAGGCGATTCTAGCAGATGCCAAACAGATCTCATTAAAGTCTATATGCTGGATGACTGCATAGGAAAAATAAAATTTAATCTGAGGTTACAAAAGCAGATGTTTTATATAAGTGACAGTGTAATATTAGCTGGGCCCAAAGTGTTTATCTTCTTTGCTGACATTATGTGAAGTAAGGTTGAAGATAACCTCTGCTCTCCAGAGGTGTTATAGCACTATTAATCTCCAACAAAGCCCATTGGCGTGATTCTACAGTAACTAGTGATTTTTGCAACCAGCTAAATGGCACCAAATGTGCCCTCAAACGCTACTGGCAAAGTTAGACGAGGGAAGAACCAACTCCCCTGGGTACAGCCAGTGGTCGGGTGGGTAGAATTTGGCCCCTTTTGTTACTTACTATTTTATCTAAATATTCTTGCTAAACATTAAACTGTTATTTCTATGATGCAAAAAAGGGGAGGAAGGAAAGGAATACACATTTATATAATGCCTACTATGTGCCAGGCACTATGCTAAGTAAAATTATTATCTCTTTTGATCCTTAAAACAACCTTGGGATGTAGATGCTATTATTATGACCCCCATTTTAGAGTGAGGAAAGTGAGGCAAACAGGTTATTTTTAAATGACTTTCTTAGGGTCACACAGCTAGTATGTGTTGGAGGCTAAATTTGAACTCTGATCTTTTTGATTCTAGGCCCAGTGCTTTGTCCACTGCACCACCAGCTGGACTGTGGTCTCAGTACCCTGAGACCAAACTCTTTTCATTCCACACCAGTTACAGTTCTGGAGTTACGCAAGGGAGTGACAGAAAGGTGAAATAACCCTACCTTGGGCAGGAGAGAAACATTTGTGCATCTGTGGTCCATACCTGCTGCAGCTGAATCACATGAAGTCTCTGACATTTCCCTTAGGGCAGTGTACCTACAGACATAGATTTTTTGACATATCCCTCAGAGACACATAGGGAAGTGTCAGAACTAGAGCTTCCATGACTTTCCTTGGATCAAGATGGAATATTGGCAACTACAGTGGGGTCTCCTGGTCTCTTCTGCCCTCCTAGAAGAGGGAGGAATTCACTTATAAACACTGTGCTCATTGCCATGAAATAATTCTTGGGAATTTCCACTATTGTGGAGGTCACTAAATAGATTTTTCTTTTAGAACTTTCTTGAATTAACGCTCATTGGTAGGTATCTAGGGGGTACAGCGGATAGAGTCCTAGGCCTGAAATCTAGAATAGATGAATTCAAACAGCCTCAGAGGTTGTCCAAAGGCATGGAGAGCAGAGATGGAATGTTGTGCGTGAGGAACAGTAAGAAGGCTGGTTGCCTGACTGAAGAGTGTGTGGTTGGAGCCAGATTGTAAGGAGTAAGTGATTTAAATCCTGCTTACCTCAGTTCCTTCAACTGTAAAATCGCAGTAATAACATTTAGCTGCCAGGTAGGTGAGGATCAAATGAAATATTTGTAAAGTGCTTAGCACAATGCCTGGCACATAGTAGGTGCTTAATAAATGCTTGTTTCCTTCCTTATGCAATGAGAATGGATGCAGAATGAATGCATGCAAATGCCTATGAACAGGAAGCTGTCTAAATAAGCGCAAAATCTCTTCCATTTCTTTGTAATGTCTCCTTTCTTTACCCTCTCTTAGTGACTTCATCAGCTCCTATGGATTCAATTTTCACCTCAAAGGCCTATGATCCACCTCTACCTCCATCCCATTCATATATGCAGCCCTTATCTCTCTCCTAAACTTCACTTCCACATCAACAACAGCCTACTGGACAGCTTGTACTGGCTCTCACATTGACTCCTTAAAATTAGCATGTCCAAAACAGAAGTTATTATTTTCCTTAGAATTCCATCCCTTTTCCAGATTTCCCTTTCATTTGATGGTACCACAATCCTCTCAGTCACCTTGGTTCAAAACTTGAGAATCACCCTTGATGTTCATTAGCTTCCCAGATCTAATCAATTAACAACTCTTGCTGATTCTACTTCCATGACATCACTCACATCTATATTCTCTTTTTTCCCACCATGCTCTTTCCATGGCCTTTACTACCTCTACGTGAACTACTGAAATAATCTCCTAACTGGTTCACCTGTCTCAGGTCTCTCCTCTCTCCAATCCGCCCTCCATACAGCTACTAAAGGATTTTCCTTAAAGTATATTTAGTTGCTTTTAGGCAGCTGAGTGGTTCAGTGGATAGAGCACGGGACCTGCAGTGAAGACCTGAGTTCAAATCTGGCCTCAGACACATACTAGCTCAGTGACTCTGGGCAAGTCACTTATCCTCTGCTTGCCTTAATCCACTGGAAAAGGGAATGACAAACCATCTCAGTATTTTAGGAGTATATAGTGTATTCAGGGAGTACTAGCACTTCTGGTGTGAGGGTTTGCTGGACGCTTTTCAGGGTATCTATGTGGCACCCAGCTTTCACCTGTTGCTCCGAGAAGCTGTAGCATGTGCAGTGGCCATAACCCGCTAAACTGTCTTGGCAAATAGGCTAAACAGGTTGAGGGTAACAAACAGGCCTCAAACACGTTGTTGAATTAGGGGAATATCTACTGAAAACTTTCCCCAATGTAAATGGGTAGATGAGAACATTTGTTCCAACAGCCACGAAGTCAGCCGAAACAAGTGCTGTGGAATGTGTAGAGCTTGGTTAGACATTGAAGACATGAAGGTCATCCACTGAGTCCGGGACCATCACCAATCATCTTGACTTTTGTCTTGCCACTTGACTTCAATGACTGTGGAGAGATAGTGAGCCTGACAACTTTGTGCAGCTCTGCCTCACTTAAATCCAATTCACGCAGGAGTCAAGCCATCACCCCTTGATGTCTCTGGTCCTCTTCAAAAACAAAGGACAAACAACAATTGTTCTTATGCTCAAAAATTAGAGTGCCTCCCTATTAAGTCTAGGATGAAATAGTATAACTTAAAGCCCATTACATCCCAGCTCTAACCTACCATCTCTTTATGAACTCTACAATCTAAATAAGCCAACTGTCTCGATGTTCCCCATATACAACATTCCATCTCTGTTCTCCATGTTTTTGGGCAATGTATAACCTATGCCTGGAATGTGCTCCATCTTCACTTATACCTCTTAGAATCCTTATTTTCCTTCAAAGCTTAGCTGAATCATCACCTCCTATAGAAGACTTTTCCTCATTCCCCACCCTAGCTTCTAGACCCCTTATTCTCCAAAAATTCCTTGATATTTATTTTGTAAGTATTATGCATATACTAATTTTATACAGGTATGTACAAATAATGGGCCACCTGACAGGCTTCTCCCACCCCAGAGATGATAAAACGTTGGCACAAGAACTTTGAGTGATTTGGAAAGTTCTTCAGATTAGGTAGCAATGAAAAACAGCAAAAACTCTCACTATGGTGTGAGGAAATTGGTGCTTCTCCAATTATTTCTTGTTAACATCTCCTTTGGAACATAAGATCCTTGAGTGTAGGGATTATTTCATTTTTGTCTCTATTACACCAACATCTAGCACTGTGCTTGACACATAGAAGTCTTCCTTTTTAAAAATTTTATTTATTTTATTTTTAATTTATGAAATAAAACAAACATTTCCATGACATAGTAGATTAAAAAAATATGATTGCTCATGAAACTTGCTGTTCCTTTTAAATATGTAATAAAGTTATCGTGTAACTTTTCTTTTTTTCCCTTTTTTTCTCTCCCCACCCTTTCTCTTAATAAATATTTGTTAATGCACTGATCACCCAGTCAAGGATGAATAAGGTAAGATTCCTTTACTTTTTTACATTTGTCTCTACTTTGTGTTTCATGGATGTTAATTAATAAAATTGGTCCATGTTGAACTTCAAAAACTATAGTCTGTCCTTCAAAAGTCTCTAGTTTGTATTCATTATAGCCTATGTAACTTTGGTTATTCAGTTTGTAATTTCAGTGGCATTCAGGGTAACTGGATCAAACAAGGAGGGACTTTTAGAAAGGGTAATTGGAACAATACTCCTAAATAAGGACATATTAAAGTTTCTCATTATTTTCTTCCCTCTCCAGTTCTCCATACAGCCAGTGAATGGTCTCTGATTGATAGTCATTAGTCTGGGGAGTTCTGGCTCCAGAAGAACTGGAGAAACACCAACTTCTTCATGCCAGTAAGAGTTTTAACTGTTATTCATTGCTATTCACCCCAAAGAACTTCCCAAACCACTCTCTTCTAACTCTTGTGCCAATTTTCAGCATTTCTGGGATGGCAGAAGCTCACTAGGTAACCCATTATAGCATAACATATAGCAGCCAGAGTAGACAAGGGGAAATCCTGGCCAAGAGCAATGGAACAATGTGTCATATATCAGAACATCAGTAACAAAAAAGTCCCACCAATATATTTTCTTAAATAAGAGCAAAAAAGCCTTTGCAATCTATATTGTGAAGCCAGAGACTTAATTATTGGAGGGTACTATGCCCTAAATCTCATCTCTCTAGCAGATTTCAAGGGCATGACAAAACTCATGGTAGCTACTCCAGTATTAAGGATTAGAAATTGAGATGTTAGGGAAAATACCTCTCTTGATAGAGACATGGGAAACTATGGCTGTGGAATGTTGCACAGAGTATCGTTGGTTCTGTTGAACTACTTTTTTATACAGAGAAGGTTCTGTGGTGGACAGGGAACTGGTATTGGAAATATTTCGGTGGAGGCTGACATCCCTCATAGAAGTGATCGTGTATTCAGTAGGAGATAGAATTAGGTGACCTTTCAGGTCTAATCCAGCTGTTTGATTCTATGATTCTATAATGCTCAGTGGCAAGCATCTGGACCAATAGGCACAGAGGAGTGATTCCATGGGTGGTCCTGTCTACACACACACACACACACAATCCCACTAACTCACTTCGTTAGAAAACAGTGCTCTGTCTCTCTGAGCAGTGTGCATTATATTTACTTTGCAGACAACCTTCCCTCTGCTGAGTCTCAGCTGATTACTGCTATAAAGTATAACACATGGATCAATAGATCCTCAACCACTTTTTTTACATTTGGAAGAATGCTCTGAAGGGACATAAAGGGTCTCTTGGGTCTCCAAGATAGTATTCATTCATTCATTCATTCATTCATTCATGCATTTGTAGCATTTCTAAAATTTCTACTTGCCTTTCACATTTTGAAAAATGTTAACTCAATTTGATTTTTTTCCTTAGAAAACAACATCCCTCTAAAATATCGATAGGCCGATATAGTGGATATTGAGCCCACCTCAGGGAGCTGCCACTGACACATGATGGCTATGTGGCTTTTGGCAAGTCACTTAACCTTTCAATGCCCAAATAACTTTCTAAGTCCATAAGTTGAAGAACAGGGGCTCAGCTGCGTTCATAGAGGGAGTTTCCTCTCTGAGAATTCCCTATATTAATGAAACGACAGGTCCCATCCTCCCCCAAATAAAATATCGTTCTTTAATTTGGGTGGTTTGGCTTAGGAATACCTATGGTCTTCCAAGAATAAAAATTATGGGATGGGAAATCATAACAAATATAAATTCAAATAAATGTAAGCCTTGATTCCCTGCTGCGAGGGGGGGAAATAACCTATAGGAAAAAAGAAGGGGCAGCTAGGTGGCCCAACGGATAGAGTACCAGGCCTGGAGTCGGGAAGACTCATCTTCCTGAGTGCAAATCTGGCCTCAGACACCAGTTGTGTGACCCTGGCTAAATCATTTATCGCTGCTTGCCTCAGTTTCCTCATCTGTAAAAGGAGCTAGAGAAGGAAATAGCAAACCACTCCTGTACGTTTGTCAAGAAAATCCCAAATGCAGTCACAGAGTCAGACATGGCCAAAAACAACTGAACAGCAGCAACAAATAGAAAAGGGAAGATGAGGAAACTGATTACTCTGTTGCTGGATGGGCTTCCTGGCATGGCTTAACTTCTCAAGTCCCTTGCATTTTCCCAAGTTTACTCACTGAGATTTTAAGCAGGACTGCAATGAGATGGAATCAAACCAAAAGGAACCTCTCCTAGTCTCTAAAAAGTATCTGACACCAAGGAGAGTCTGATTCAATTTTTTTTTCCCCTCCGAAATGTTAGAGGATAGCCCTTCCCCTACGTAGGGCTGGTGGGCCCTGATCAAAGCATTGTTCCATTCAGACCAATATGCCTCAATGGCTGAGAAGAATACATGTTTTGGGGAAGAATGGAACACTAGGGAGCAGGAATGCCTTTGGCTAGTTGTGTTGGCTCTGCTGGGCTGGCTGCTGCCATTGAGGCTGGGGATAATCCTCCTTGACCTCTGTAGAGCTGAGCTTATACCCTAAAGTAGCAGATTCAATTACACTTAACATTTGTTAACATCTCAACATGTAGTTCACCAAATTGGCCAGTCTTTAAAATGGAATTAACATATAGACAACATTCGGTGGTGAAATTGTCTCTCTTTTTACAATGGTGGTCAAAGCATTGGAGTCATTGACTAGAGACCTTCCCTGTCAGATTAGTGGATTCCTCAGGGTTATTCCTGCTCCTCATGCCAAAGAGGAATGCAGGCAAGGCAGGTTCCGACAGTAAGGCCTTCCTTCAGTAGACCCCCAGACATTTTCTGATTTCCACACATTCTCTCTACTTGCTGTACTGTGTGAAATGGCAATATAAAACTACATAAGACTTCTTGTTCTGTTCTATACAAACGATATAAGCCAGTGGAGATGGAAGCATGCTCATTTAAACTAGACCCATTTTGTCCTCAGTCTTCCCTTTTTAAAGGCTGACTTCCTCTCCCTCATCATTCAGGCATATTTTTTTTTTCAAAAAGGCACAGCAGCGTCAGTCAGTCAACAAACCTTCATTAAGTGTTTACTATGAGTCAGGCACTGTGCTAGACACCCAGTACACAAAGTCAAAAAGAAATAGTCTCTGAGCTTCCATTCTGTCAAAGAATTATAGAGTGTTACATGAAAGGCAACTAGTTGGTAAAGTGGAATGTGGGGCCTGTTGTCAGGAAGACCTGAGTTTGAATGTGGCCTCAGACACTCAGAAGCTGCGTTATCCTGGGCAGTCACCTAAATCTCTATTTGCTTCAGGTTTTTTCCAATGGAATAGCACTGGTTCCTACCTCTCCAAGTTGTGAAGATTAAATGAGATCATATTTGTTAAGTGCTTACCCTAGTGCCCGGCACATAGCAGGTGCTTACTGAATACTTATTTCCATCCTTCCTATTTGCCCTGGTTCAATTCCTATCCCGCCTACAAGCTGTGTGATCATGGATAAGTCATTTGACCTATCTGAGTCACCATTTTTTCATATGTAAAATGGAGATAATAAATAGTATATGCACTCCATATCTTACAGAGTTATTGTGAGAAAAATGGTTTGCAAAATTTAAAGTACTATATAAATTTGAGCTATTATTTTTCATTTTCAAATAACATCTGGATGTTATATGTGTGTGTGTATATATATACATATATAAATAATATATGCATGTATGTGTGGGTACACACACACACACACACACACACAAAATAATCTAGGAGGTTTTTTTGGTTGTTTTGTTTTACCAGTCCTCCAGTGTTTTTAAGGGTGTATTACTACAAGCCCTTTGAATACCACTGCTCCTTATGAAGGTGGCATTTTACACATTTCTCCCCCAATAAACATGTAATTTATTACAATGGAAACCTAACATTTTTTTGAGTAAAAATGCCAAGTAGCTCACAGATCACATTCTCAAATAGATCCTGTAAACTTCAGCCATTCTCTCTAATTACCCAATTTCTAGAGGTAATCAGAGTGAAAAGGGCAAGTGGTCAGCCAATGGCCTTTTCCACCACCTGTGTGCTAGGGAGTGAGTGGTCACATGTCATAAAAAGAACAGTGACACACATTCCCTAAGGTAAGCTGGTCTCAAAGCTATTTCTGTTCATTTGCCAAATGCTCCCAGATCAAGACTGCAGCTCAGAATACTGGTGATTAAATGAAATCATGCAGAATGTAGCTGAAAGGAATGTCAATAAGTTGGCAGTTGAGTTGTGTTGATTAAACACCCTTCATTCTGTTTTTGTGTTTGTCCTTCCTTCTTGAAGAGGACCATGACATCAGGGAGGTGATGACATGACTTGCAATTGACTTTGGGTGAGGGAGGGTGAATAGTCTTCAATAATACCCACTACAGATTTCTGGGACTTAGCCATTCTCCTTTTATATTTAGTCTTAAGCATGACTGTGACCTAAGTATATATTACCCTATCCTAGAGACCCCATCCCTCAAGTTATTTACTCATACTTTGTCCTCTAAGATCCGAATTTGGAGTTAGAAGACAGATTCAATTTAAGCTGTGCCATTTAATAGACATTGATTTAATTAATTAGGAAGTAGAGATACTTTTGTGATTTAAGCTCCATGGTCTTCACCTATGAAACAAATGGTTTGTATTAGATAGTCTCTAAGAGTCCCTTAGCTCTAAAATCCTGTCTTCTGGTCTTATGATTAAGCTACTCTGAGATAAGCCTATTGTTTGTCTATAAAAAGCAGTCTACAGCCACTTTGAGAATCATGGTCTCTGAATACTATCCAAGCCATATCAGTATGCCCACTCAAGCCACCCAGTAGTCATTTTCCTCATCTTCCTTTCCCAATTTGTTGTTGTTCAGTTGTTTTTGGCCAAGTCTGATTCTGTGACTGCATTTGGGATTTTCTTGGCAAACATTGAGGAGTGGTTTGCTATTTCCCTCTCCAGCTCATTTTACATATGAGGAAACTGAGGCAAGCAGGGATAAGTAATTTAGCCAGGGTTACACAGCTGGTGTCTGAGGACAGATTTGAACTCAGGAAAATGAGTCTTCCTGACTCTAGGCATGGTACTGTAGGTAGGTGTGCTTCATATTCACAGAGGGATAACTCAGGTAACCAGGAGGTTGGTTCTATCTTATAGACCTGATTTGTATCATTGCCCTTTTAATATAAAAGTTTTCAATGTTAAAGTGCTAAATGATACGAATTTAGGGATGGAATGTGGGTAAGGAGTTCTGGGCTCAGGAAAAATAAAGTCTTCTTTGTGGAATTTTTCCTGTCTCAAGAATACCTTGAAGGTTCTTTAAAAGATAAAGGAGGCTGTTGATTAGTAACTAGTAAAACTGACCCTGATCAGAAAAAAAAAAACATAGAATTTCAGAATTCAAAGGGACTTCTCAAGACATCTAGTCCAATCCTCACTGAAAGCATGTATTTCCTCTTTTAGTACATCTGACAAGTGGTCATCCAAAAAGCTCTTAAAGACCACCAGTGGTATAGAACTCATTACTCTCTAACAAAGACAATTAAATTTGGGATTGGTTCCAATTGTTAAGAAAACTTTTGTTATATTGGGTCTGAAATATGCCTCCCAATAAATTTTTACCTGTTGTTCTATTCTCTGGGGCTGAGCAGAACAAGTCTCTTCTCTCTTCCATATAAAAACCCTCCAAATACTTGAAGATAACTTCCATATCCTCATGAAGCTTTTCTTCATTAGATTTAACATACCAACTTCCCTCAACTAAGAAAGGCAATGTAAAAAATAAGATGTGTGTCCAAATCCCAACTCTACCACTTATTACCTATTTAATATTGGCTTAATCTTTACAGGCCTCAGTTCCTCATCTAAAAATAAGGAATTTGAAATAGAGGGTCTCTAGGGTCCTTTCTGTCTCTATATCTATGATCTAATGATCATTCTATTGGGTGGTTCTGGAGCTCTTCACTATCTTATTCCCCTTCCTCTAGACATACTGTATCTCATCAGTAGCCTTTCTAAAATGTAGAATTGGGTACCATAGCTATTGTGTGACCTTGGCAAGGGTATTATCTTCCAGATGTTATTCTATTAACACATCCTAAGATTACATTCACTTTTTTGGCTGCCATATCACATGGCTGGTTCATGCCAAGGTTGAGTATAAAAATCCTTAGATCATTATTTTTTACTAAAGCTTCTTTCTGGCTGCGTGTTACCTATTCTGATTTGTATTGTTGATTTTTTTTTAACCCAAGTGCAGGATTTTGCATTTTTCCTAGTAAGTTTGTCTTAATAGGTTGAGTCCATCATGCCATCTTGGCAACATCTTTTTAGATCATTATTGTGTAATCTGTTATATTAGCTATGCTTTCTATATTCATTTTACCTGAAATTTTGACAAAATATCAAATAGAACAGAGCTCACAACAACAGACCCTATTGTCTCTTCATTACTGTTTCTCCCATTTTACCAGTTTATTTGGGATTTGTTTCCTATTTGATATGAGTATCTGTTTATTAGAACAGCTAGGTTTCTGGGCCTGGATTCAGGAAGACTCATCTTCCTGAGTTCAAATCTGGCCTCAGACACTTATTAGCTGTGTGACCCTGGGCAAGTCACTTAATCCTGTTGGCCTCAGTTTCCTAATCTGTAAAATGAGCTGGAGAAGGAAATGGCAAACCACTCCAGTATCTTTGCCAAGAAAACCACAAACGGGGTTGTGAAAAATCAAACACAACTAAAAATGACTGAAAAGCAACATTCTATTTATTAATATTGGTTGAGATCATTACATATATTATTATGATAGTAGTAATATAATATACAGCAGAACAGCATGACACGTTGGAACATGAATGATATAAGTAAAATCCTAGAATGGAGAATTCCCTTGTCTCAGTCACCAGGTGGAAAAGATCTCTTGTGTTATTTTTAAGATACCCATGACCTAGAAAACATCCCAGTTGGGTGGCTTGTCAGTACTACATTCTTCTGAAGAACAATGCCAAGGGTATCTAATGGAGAAATGTGACAGCTTAAGGGCTGGAGAGCTGTCAATCACATTAGACACGCACATCATAAAATGAACTACACCAGTTAGCCTTGAAGGGCCAGCCCTGCAACCTACAGAGAGATATACAAGGTGGGGGAGGAGTTACCACATCTGTTTTTGAAAGCTTCCCTTCTTCCTCAAGAATAAGGGTTGGGTTAAGTCTCTTGAATAGCTTGCTCAGGAAAATATTCTCTCCCTTTCTCTGACAGAATCAAATCACTAGGTGGTTCCTCATTAAAAAGCCTACATGTAAAGGACAGGGGTGGGAGGAGAGGCTGAGAACATAACCAGCCTTTCCCCCTTTCACAAAGTCATTCCGGTGACTGCTTAGTTTGGGCTCTGTATTCACAGGCCAGTAAGTCTGTCTATTTGAAAAAGCTCTGTTTCTTACGCCTTTTCCTTTGTAAGGCACCATAATGACAGCTGGAAAGCAGTGTGGTGCCTTCCTGAGTAAATGGAAGGTTTTCTCTTTAGGGAATAGGAGGTGTTCACAGCCATGCTAGCCTTCTCTATTGACCTTTGATTTATGAATCACTTGGTAAAAGCCATTGGTATATCCTTTTCATTCTCAGAAGTGTTAAATGCAAGGCAAAAGACATTTATTGTACCCCAATGATCTATTTTATTGTGCTATCCAACCCAATGAGGTAGAGGAAGATAGGTAGGCGTGCTTCATATTCACAGACAGATAACTCAGGTGACCAGGAGGTTGGTTCTATCTTATAGACCTGATTTGTATCATTGCCCTTTTAATATAAAAGTTTTCAATGTTAAAGTGCTAAATTATATCAATTTATTTTTTTAAATTAATTTATTTTGATTTATCATCACTTCCACAAGCTTTTGAGTTTTAAATTTTTCTCTCCTTCTCTCCCCATGTCCCTCCCCAAGAAGGCAATCTGATATAGGCTATACATATACATTCCTATTAATTATATTTTCACATTAGTGATATTGCGAGTAAGAATTAGAACCAATAGGAGGAACCACCAGAAAGATGAAACAAAACACAACAGAAGAAAAAAAAATAGCAAATAGTATGCTTCGATCTGCATTCAAACTCCATGGTTCTTTCTTTGGTTGTGGATAGCATTTTCTATCATAAGACTTTTGGAGATGTCTTAAATCCTTGTATTGCTGAGAAAGGTTAAGTCTATCAATATTAGTCATCACACAATGTGGCTGTTACTGTGTACAACATTCTCCTGGTTCTGCTCACTATCAGACCATGCAAGTTTTTCCAGGTTTTTCTGAAGTCTGCCTGTTCATCATTTCTTATAGCACAATAGTAGTCCATTACATTCATATGCCACAACTCGCTCAGCCATTCCCCAATTAATGGGCACCCTCTCAATTTCCAATTCTTTGCCACCACAAAAAGAGTTGCTAATATATATATATGTACATATATGTACATATGTATGTATATTTTGTACGCGTGGTTACTTTTCCCATTTGTATAATCTCTTTGGGATACAGCCCTAGAAGTGCTATTGCTGGGTCAGAGGATATGTATATTTTTATAGCCCTTTGGGCATAGTTCCAAATTGCTCTCCAAAATGATTGGATCACTTCACAACTCCACCAACAATGCATTAGTGTTCTGATTTTCCCACATCTTCTCCAACATTTATCATTTTCCTGTTTTGTCATGTTGTCCAGTCTGATAGGTGTGATGTGGTACCTCAGAGTTGTTTTGATTTGTTTTTCTCTAATCAATAGTGATTTAGAGCATTTTTTTCATATGACTATAGATGGCTTTAATTTCTTCATCTGAGAATGGCCTGTTCATATCTTTTGACCAAAATGATAGCAATTTAGGGATGGAAAGTGGGTGAGGAGTGCTGGGCTTAGGAAAAATGAAATCTTCCTTGTGGAATTGTTTCCTGTCTCAAGAATATCTTCAAGGTAAACTTTCAATACAGGGTTTTCTTTAAAATCCCAGGGACATTTACCATTAAAACTTTCCTATAAGAACTTTTCCCCTCCATCTTGCTCCATTATTACATTATTTTAGACTTCCTTCAGGGCTACAAGGCTAGTCAAGTTTCAAAGAAATTAGACAGTATTGGGATTCTTCTTTGAAGCAAAGTTCCCAATCCACAATTCCTTAGTGTAACATTTCTATACTGCTCAGATTTTCTATTTTTTCTTACAAAATAGCTCTTTTATAGGAGCTCTTGAAAATTTCCTTTGTAATTGTGTGTGTGTGTGCGTGCGCTCGTGCATGCGTGTGTATGCATGCATGTGTGTGAATTGAGAGAAACACAGAAACTTAGAGATAAATAGAGAGTAAAAATCTCTATTATAAACATTTAATCTAAAGAATTTATTATACCAATATGCTTGGCACTCAAGAATGTTGTTCATGCTGAATATGAATGATAAACTGATATTTTAATAGTGCTTTAAAGTTTTTAAAGCACTTTACATAGCTGATCTGGAAAATATAAATACAATTCCTCCCATGTTACAGATGAGGAAATAGACTCAGAAAAGTCTAGTCTATAGTATGAGAGGTGGAATTACTCCAGAAGTAGTTACTCAAATTTTAGCTTTGAAAAATTGAATAATTTCATAACTATTTATGATTTTTATAATATTTAGAATTCATCCATTGTCAAGTGACAATCTCCCCCACCCCTCAGAACTGTCTTTCTCATCTCTACTTCCCAACTTCCCTGGCTTTTTCAAGTCTAAGCTAGAGACCCCACCTTCTGTAAGACACCTTTATTAGTCATTTTTAAACTTACCTGCTTTCCCTCTGAAATTACCTCTAATTTACCCTTGTGTTATATTATATATCCTTATATCCAATTTACATTATTTGTACATAGTTGTTTGCATGTTGCTCCCTCAGACTGTGAGCTCCTTAAGAACAGAAACTAGTTTTAATCTTTATTTGCAACCTCAGTGCTTAGAATAGTGTCTGACTCATCGGAAGTAGGTGGTTAATAAATCCTTATTGACTTACCGATCCAAATAGCATAGATGTTTCTTAAGTTTCATTTATTTTGTGAATACATAATTTCTACAAAATATAGAAACATATCAGGGTGGGGCAAGTGGCCCAAAGCCCCAGTGTGGGTGAATTTAAAAGTCTCCAACCAGGTCCAAAATGGATCAACTTGTGAGGAATGGCTGTGAATCCACTACAAGGGAAGGTAATTCAAAATGGCTAGGACTGTCAACACTTCATACTTCTTTGGCAGACTTAGTTCATTCATCCTCTTCCATGGCTGGGGAAATCAGAAATAGGAATCTCCTCTTCCTTTGGTCTTGAAACCCTTGAATTCCTCCCATCCAAGATGAGAATAGGAGGGGTATATGGGACAGAAACCAATCGTAAGATATCTTCCACAAGAGAAGCTGAATAACTACACACTGGGGACTAGGAGAGAAGCATAACAAATCAAACCCCAGAGTGAAGTCTTGACCATCTGTTACTCTCCCCCTCAAATCTCAGACCCAGGTCACACCATGAGATTCTATTCATTACCCCACCCCGCCCCTACCCATTCCTCATGCATGCCAACCCCGCACTTGATTGAAGTCTAGGTTCAGGGCATGGGATCAACTGAAGGACGAAGGAGTAGCAGGCCCCTCCAACAACTTCATAGAACTGTGAGGGGCCAGAGTGGGGATCCTATCATCATCTGACCTCTTACATTCTCCTCTGTCCACAGCCAGATGCTCCCAACCCCTTTCCATCTCATAGGACCTTTCCTGTTGCAGCATAGCCACCTCAGGTACATTTCCTACTTCTTGCTCCAGGTGCAATTATTTATATTTATGGCACTGCTAAAACAAAACAGAGAATAATACAATGGCATGTTCCATAGGATATCTACCATGAGACAATCCATGGAGTTTACACTTAACGTATTTCAGCAATCTGCAATTCCAAATAGGAATTCTCCTCCAGCAGCACATCCAAAACCAATTTTTTAAGCTTTCCCACTAAAGCTACTGCTCCTTCAAACATCCTTTCCATTCAGGGCACCACCTTTTTTTTTTCAGTCACCCACATTCATAACCTTGGAGTCATCCATGACTTTTCCTTCTCCCTCATCTCTGATGTTCAATCAATTACCTCAATTTCATCTCTACAATATCTCTCACATCCTTTTAGTTTGCTTCACTCACACAGCAATGCCCCTCTCCTCCGCCCAGTTCAGACTCTTCCTGTTTCTTGACTTTATTTACAATAGTTTCCAAAATATTTTTCCTCAGCCTAGTCTCTCGTCTCCTGACCACAACTTCCAGAATAATCTTCCTCAGGTGTAGTTTTGACCATGTCACTCTGTTGCTTGAAAGTTTTTCAATAGCTCTCTATGTCTTCTAGAATATTAAAAAAAAAAACTCCTCAGCATGCCATTTAAAGTCCTCCACAATAGGGTATACTCATACCTCTCTCTGAGAGAAGTAGACAAATGTGAGAGATGCTGTAGAGAAAGTCTCAACAAGACATAGCAACAGATCACATGAGGGAGAATGAAAAGGTAAGAATGACTCTAAGGTTTTGAATTTGCATGACTGGAAGGACAGTGCTGCTCTCCGCAGAAATAATGAAGTTTTGAAGAAGCATATTGGTGGGGGAGAGATAAAAAGTTCAGCTTTGAACTTGTTGAATTTGAGGTGCTTGTAGATCATTTAGTTGGAATTCTTAAGACTGGAATAGGAATTCATAATATTTTAAAAGGGGCAGGTAGTTTTGTTGAGGGAGGTTTTGTTTCTTTTTTGGTGTCTTTCACATAATACCCCAGGGTATTCCATATATTCCATACTATTCTAATAGATGGAAGCTACCTTGTCACCTTCCACAAAGCCAGGAGGCAGAGCACATTATATCACCTTCCTTCCATTCCTTCCACCCATCTAGTACTGGCATTCAGTGTAACTTGGATTTACAGGCCTGAACTCTGCTCTTTCTGAAGGGAAATCTTGATCTCACCCAGTTTGAATCTTCTCCTCTTAATACTACTCCTTTTCTTACTCCACAACATTCAGAGATGATGTTTTTATATTTATTTTTCCTCATTTTAATTTCAGACTTTCAGCTCTCTAGTTCACTTGTATAAGACATCTGTGCACAATCCATGCAGCTGCATTTGAATTCTTTGATGTTGAAATGGATTTTTTCCCCTTCTAGCTCAGAAAGTAAAATCAAGTTCCTGTGGAAAGAATTATTTAGAAAATAGCTGAAAGCAAAACTGCAAATATGGTCAATCCCTGAAGGTGGAATAAAACTCAATATCACTTTCAAAACGTAAATACAAGTCCTAATTGGACAGTGAGTGTTTCTGCTAGTGACTAGAAGCCAGTGAGTGGGAGTGAAGCTATGCCTCAGCTCTAGCTTATCTCCAGGACTGGGTCTGGAGGCCTTCTTGCTCCTATTGTCACTCTGCCCATATGGAAACCATGAATATCTGAGAAAACAACAATGCCTTAGTCCTTTGTGAACACCAAGTACCCGGAGAAATGGCAGCCAAAGCAAATACTAAGGCCTTGGCTCCAACGCTTATTTTTCCCTTCTTTACTACTGAACTTAGGACGACACAGCCCCAACCCCAGTCCTTCTCAGGGACTGTCTTAGAAGCCTTCTTTTTCTGGATCTTACTGCTCCCTGTGTAGATAATTCTTACTCTGCCTTAATTCACTGGGTTTCCAGCCTAGTCCCTGCAGCCATCAATGAAGGTTGTCATGGAGCAGTGGCCTACCTTCCTTGCCATCACCAGCACTAACTACTGACCAACGAAAGATAAGTAAGCTAACAGGCTTCATCTTATTTAATAGGAAAGTAGGGGGAGAAGAGGCAAAGAGAAAGGGGGGAGGGTGATAAGAGGGAGAATACATTAAGGGAGGCAGAGATCAGAAGCAAAACATGCTTTTGAGGAAAGGACAAGGTAAAGAAGAAAAGGGTAAATAGGAAAGAATAGGATGAAGAGAAATACACAGCAATAACTATGAATTTGAATGGGAAGAATTCACCCATAAAACAGATGATCTCTGAATTAGAAATCCAAATCCAACAATACATTGTTTACAGGAGACATGCTTTTAAATATATGTGTGCATACATCTATATCTATATCTATTTACATGCATTTATATTTATTTCATTAAATATTTCCCAATTACATGTAAATATTTTTCACATTTGTTTTCTTTTTAAATTTTGAGTTCCAAACTCTCTCCCTCCCTCCCAGCTCTATCCCATCCTTTAGAAGGCAAGCAATTTGATATTCATTATATATGTGAAGTCACACAAAACATATCTCCATATTAGCCATGTTGCAAAAGAACATAAAGACAAAAGAAAGTAAAAAAAATGTATGCTTCAATTTGCATCCAGAGCTCATCATTATTCTCTCTAGAGGTGGACAGCATTTTTTATCATGGGTCCTTTGAAATTGTTTTGGATCATTGTCATATTCAGAGTAGCTAATTCTTTCACAGTAAGTCATCCTTACAATATTGCCATTACTATGGATAATGTTCTCCTTGTTCTGTTCACTTCACTTTACATCAGTTTCCAGGTTTTTCTGAAACATCTTGCTCATCTTTTCTCATAACACAGTATTATTCCACCACAATGCATACCACAACTTGTTCAACCATTCCCCAACTGATGGGCATCTCTTAGATTTCCAATTCTTTGCCACCACAAAAAGAGCTGCCATATTTTTGTACAAATTGGTACTTTTCCCTTTTCTTTAATCCGCAAGAGACACACTTGAACAGAAAGACACAAATAGAGTTGAAAAATGGGGTTTAGAGCAGAATTTATTATGATTCAGATGAAGAAAAAAAAAGGCAGGGTGTCAATCATGATCTTATCAAAGCAAAAGCAAAGTTAGACTTAATTAAAAGAGATAATCAGGGATACTATACTTTGCTAAAAGGTACCATTGACAATGAATTAATATCAACACTGAACATATATGCATAAAATTACATAGCATGAAAATTTTTGAAGAAAATGTTAAATGAGTTATAGAAAGAAGTAAATAGTAAAAAGGAATTGAGATGTAGCTGACCAAGGAAGAGAATAACTGGTCTGTCCTTACCTCCCTATTTCCAAAGACTATGCCTCTTTTAATGCAGTTCATGATCTCCTTAGCATTTTTTATTTTCTTATCACACTGTTCACTCATATATTGCACTAAAAATCTTTAGATTTAGTGGATTGCTAGGTGTTAGAGAAAATACAAAGTTTAAGATATTGTCTCTGGCAGACTACAGTCTAACAAGGATATGTTACACATGCACAGACAACTGTAATATAAAATTATGTGATGAGTACATCAGAGAAGGACAAAATAAAGTGCTTGGTGAAGTCAGATGGGGAAAGCTCATTGCTGTAACTCATATAACCCAATATGTTCTTCCTGTCCTACTTCTTGGATGTGGAAGTCTGGGAAATTTTCATAGCTAAGGTTAGAGCCAGCGTTGAACTTCGCTGAATATGATTGGAGTAATTGAGGTTAATTTTTTTAACCACTATGTGATGCTGCCTATATTGTCTATACAAATATGCACATGTGTATGTGTATGTGTATATATATAGCAGTAAGAACTATACATACATATATATATATATATATATATATATATATATATATATACGCACATATTTATGTATATGCAAGATTTTCTTCACTGGAATTAAACATATCCAGTGGGTGTGATTGTTTAATTTCTTTTGGCAAGTGCAAAGCCACGTTTTTTGGTTTTTTGGTTTTTTTACTCACTAGCTTTTCCGCTAGAGTGTCCAGGTTTATCTTTACCAGATGGACCCCTCATTGAAACATGATCTGAGCACAGGATTGAAGCAAGGACATCCACCGAGCTTGAATATCCATGTGTATATCTTCCTTCTGGACTGTAAGCCTCTGGAGCTCTTCATCTGCGTTTTTGGGATAGAAAGAAAGCTTTGTATATGTTGCTGTTCCTTAAGCCTCTAGATATGACAGATAGGTAGACAGATGTTAGATGACAGATGAACAGAGATAGATGGCAAATATAAATATTGATATATATATATATATAATAGATGATTGAAAGATCATTTATTAAATGCTAACCATGTGCTAAGTGATGGGAATACAAATACAAACAAAAGAGATAGACAATTCCCTGCCCTCACTGAGTTTTCATTTTAATGAGGGAATATAGCATATAAAAGAAAGTTGAAAAGTCCCAAGAAATGGAGAGGAAGATCACTGTTCAAAGCAGAATGGAAAAGTCAAGAGCAGAGCTCTCCTGGATATGCTGTTGCACTGCAAAGCTTTACATCTCACAAAGAACAATATTTATTCAAGTGTTGGACTTACCAAAGAGTTGAGACTTGGAATAAGGTTATATGGGATTTAATAAATAATGTAAGGCTGATGGGAAGAAAAGAAGGAAAAGAAAAAATGGAAAACATTTTTCAAAGAAATGAAGGATATCATTAATGAAAAGTAGGCTTAATGTTAGCATGAAATTATTATCCAAAACAATCCTGAACCTGCACTTTCTGCCTCATGGTTGTGAAACTGTATTTTTCTCTTGACTTCCTGTTTGTAGAATGTACCACTTTAAGCCGTACTAAACTTAGCGTGGGAACATGAGCTGGCCAAGTATGAGAAAGACATGGATAAGCTGGAAGGTGTCCATAGAGGTGTGAAAGGCCTTGAGTTCATGTCATGTGAGCATTAATTAAAGGAATGGGGGGTTTTGAGAGGTAGCATGGACTTTGTATACAGGGCAATGAATTTGGAGTCAAAATAAGCCTGGGTTCAAATCCCACCTCTGATATTCACAAGCTGTGTGACTCTGGGAAAGTCAATTAATCACTCTGTTTCTCCTTTTCCTCCTTTGTAAATTGAAGGAGTTGGATTCATTGGCCTCTGAGGCCCCTTCCAGCTCTAAACCTATTATTATATACTTTCCTGTTTAATCTAGAGAAGAATAGACAGAGGACAGATACAATAAGGGCAGAAGCAGAAGAAATGAGGAGAAGTTAGAAAGAAACAAATTTAGATACTGTGGCAAGAAAATTTTTTAATAAATATGGTTGTTCAAAAGTAGAACGATGCATTGCTTCTGCAAGGGGTGGTTGGGTCCCATCAGGGCTTCAGGCAGATGCTGGATAACATCTTGGCAAATGTATTATAGGGATCCTTTTTATGAATGGGCTGGCAGAGATGGCTACTGATGTGCCTTCCAATTCTTTTTTTTTTTTTTATGCTCTGTGATCTTTTTCATAAACTTGGCCCTAAACATCCAGATGCAAGTCCATGTACCTTGTTACTCAAGTACTCCTAATGGATCCATGATCCCTTGAATGCAATATTCCATCCAACATTGCAGATTGTATCCCATCCAGGCTCACTCATCCTATAGGGTTCTTGTTTGTCTCTTCTTGAAAGTCCCCACAAGAGGTCCACCCAATGTTCCCAGGAGTTTCTCCAAAGAGAGATAAGTTGTCAGCTCTTGCTATGTGACTTTTTTGTACCCCCAATATATAATACATGGTGCATGGTAATTACTCAATATCTACTTGCTCAGTTGACCATCTCTCTCTCTCTCTCTCTCTCTCTCTCTCTCTCTCTCTCTCTCTGCTTTTTGTTTTTCCTTGTAATACTGTATCAGTAAAATGGACTCAGAGCCAAGAACATGAGGATTTAAGTCCCACCTCTGATGTCCACCAGTTGTCATTGTGCATGCCACTTAATTTCCCAGAATTCCAAACAATTACTTAAGTCTATAATAAATTGTATTAGTAGTGGCTGATCTCCACTAATAGAAGGAGTTTACTCACCAATAGGTCCCTAATACCAATTAAATCACAAAGCCAGACAAATGCAAATCAAAATAAAACAGAAACATTTTTCTGATGGTAACCTTTACAGCACTCAAACTGCATATTCCCTAGTTTGTAATAAGTTATAGCATGCTTATCTTGTTAGTGCTCAATACTTACTTCTCTCACTCTAAATTTATAATTCTAGCATTTTCATGAGAAATATGAAATTTCTCTAGAAAGTAAGGTCAGCTAAAGCAATTGAGAGATAGTTTGCCTTTAATAATGACAGTTCCTGTAATTAGAATAGAACCCCAACTGGTCAATGGAAAGAATGGGATAAGATGAATCCATTGTAATACATTGTCCTTAATTCTTGTAGCTAAAATAACTTGACTGACCATTTCATTCCTCTTTAAAATTATTACTTATTCCTGCAACCAACTACTAATGGGAATGGAAAGAAAGTTACTTGGAAGTTACTAAGCTTAAAAGTAAATGACATGGAGCAGAGCTCAAAAGTGAATCAATTAAATCTCTGCAAACTGAAATAAGTGGTAATAATAATGATAATGATAGCTAACACTTATGAAGTGCTTACTATGTACCACGCGCAGTGCTAAGCACTTTATAATCATTATCTCACTTGATCTTAATCACAACCCTGGGAGGAAGGTGCTATTATCATCTCCATTTTACAGATGAGGAATCTGAGGCAAACAGAGGTTAAGTGACTTGCCCAGGGTTACACAGCTACCAGTGGTCTGATAGTCTCTCACTAGCTCTCCCCAACTAGGCGGCAAATCAAATATTAAGAAACCTTCTTGGGGCAGCTAGGTGGCGCAGTGGATAGAGCACCGGCCCTGGATTCAGGAGGACCCTGAGTTCAAATGTGGCCTCAGACACATAACATTTACTAGCTGTGTGACCCTGGGCAAGTCACTTAACCCCATCGCCTAGCCAAAAAAATTTTTAAAAGTAAAAAAAAAAAAGAAACTTTCTCTTAAGTTTCAGTGCCATAGATATCAGAGGGAAGTGTAAAGGAAGGGGGTTATCAGGATATTTTAACCTTCCTCTGTCATTTCAAGTGAAAATAACCAAAAATATTGTGGTAAATGTTAGTGAACCATTTTCCTAGTTTATCAGCACACTTTGTCGTGAAATTCCTACCTTTGGTTTTGACCATATGATTAATTAGTTCAACAAAGTACTATTCTCAATGCTATCAATTCAATTCAATTCAACTAGCATTTATTAAGCCCTTTCTACGTGCCATTCCCTTTGCTAGAGTCTTGATAGCAAAAACATTGAAGGGACAAGAAAGAAACAGTCCCTCCACCTTCAGCAGCTTATGCAATTTTTTTCTGTTGGGGTATAGCAATGGAATATGGACAACATAAACACAGAGGATTAAATACAAAATATAGACAAAGTAATTTCTGGAAAAGGGGCACTAGCAACCGGCAAGTGGAGTGAAGGTAAGATTGTATAAAATAGCATTTGATTTGAGCTTTGAAAGAAGATAGAGATCTTATTAGATAGAGTTGAGAACGGAGTACATTCTAGACATGAGGGATAGCCACGCAAAGGGGAGATGGAATGTCATGGATGTAGTACAGAAAAAGGCCAATTTGACTATAGGGTAGGGTGCTTGCAGGAGACTAATGTGCAATAAGCCTGGACAGGTAGGTGGCATCTAGATTGTGGAGGGTTTTAAAAGCTAATTGAGGGGCAGAATCATGATGGCAGGGTAAAAGAAAGCATACAAGCTAGCTCCCTATTAAACCTTCTCCACAAAGATCTACAAAGTGCACCAGACTAGATTCTGAGTGGAAAAGCCAAGAAAAAGTCAGTGAGTCATTTTTTTTTTCTAGTCCAAGGTGGATTAGCAAGACAGATAGGACACAGATGATAGGGTCTGGCCAGGAGTATAAATGGCATGGAACATTCTAGCACCAAGGGACTGAAAGGCAGCCTAGACAAGGCACCAGGGCAGAAGGAAATGACAAAAAGATCTCAACTAGCACAGAGTGGGGGGATGGGGGCCATCTGGCAGAGCTGTTGACCATTACACAGTTCTGGGTCGCAGACGCAGGATGAAGAAGAGTAGTTTTCAGTGTTTGGCCCTAGTTATGTGCTGAGCCAGAAACAAGTTCTGTAAATGTAGCTGTGTGCTTCTTTTCTCAAGAGCAGGGTAGCAGCTCAGTTGTAGCCTTATTAGCCCAGCACGTAAGTCTGCAGTGGAATTGCCAGGGAAAGAGTCCTAGACCAAAAGGGAGCCTGCAGTTCAGTGAAGCCTCAGATGAACTAATAGTGACTGAGTCTGGCAGCAATCTATGAAACTCCTTCAGGTGGTGAATGGCTGAACAAGCTGTGGTGTATGATCGTGATGGGATACTGCTATAAGAAATGATGAGCTCAGGGGCAGCTAGGTGGTGCGGTGGATAGAGCTCTGGCCTTGGAGTCAGGGGGACCTGAGTTCAAATCCAACCTCAGACATTGATATTTACTAGCTGTGTGACCCTGGGCAAGTCACTTAACCCCGATTGCCTCATCAAAAAAAAAAAAAGGAAGAAAGAAATGATGAGCTCATTGATTTTAGAACAATATGGATAGGCTTGCATGGAATAATAAAGAATGAAATAAGCAGAATCAAGATATTGTTGTATACAAGAACTGCAATATTGTTTTAAGAACAACTTTGAGTTATTGTAAATACATAAATTAACTACAGTGGACCTACGAAGGAAGACACTATTTGCATCCAGAGAAAGAACTGAAAAAATAGAAATACATATAGCGTGATTTTATATGTGTGTGTGTGTGTGTGTGTGTGTGTGTGTGTCTGTGTGTGTGTCTGTTTGTGTATATTTGTGACTAATAGTAGCCATCTCTTGGGTGGGGAGGAGGGAAGAAAAAAGGGAAAAAAAGTTACATGATAACTTCATTATATATTTAAAAGGAATAGCACATTTTACCTAATAAATTTGCAGTTTTATGTGCACTTATCTTTTCTTTTAATCCTACAAAGTTATGGGAATACTTGTTTTATTTTGCAAAATAAAATATAAAATAAAATAAATTTTTTAAAAAGAAACTGCTAAACAGAGACATACCAACAGACCTAAGCCCGGGTCAATTCCTCAATCTACTTGCCTCCCAGAAGTTACCTCTCCACTCCACCTCAGTCATATACAAAAATGGACATACCCACAAATGTACCATCTCCATGTTCAAAAACTCTGAAATCTTCTTAATCTGACCATAACCTATTTTTCACCCCTCCCTTGCTTTCTCTTAACTTACTCTTCATTAGCACCATGATCTCTAATCCCTTAACCCCTCAATTTTTTTCCTGGCCATCTTCCCTGCATTAGACACTCTCTCTTCTCATCTTGACTTCTTGGGGAACCAATTTAGTTCTACACTGTTCTTTCTTCAATCCCTAGCCCCTTATCATATTTGTGACTATACCTAAACAAACTCAGTCTTAGATCACTACCACCATCTATTGCCTTTGCTTTTACATACATGCTACTGAACAAAGGCGGAGAAAATCATGCAACCATTCTGAGTAGGTCTAATACAAATTCATGTTACATAACCCAATTGGGACCTCACTGGTGCCAGCCAATCCCACTATAGCTCCCTTATTAACTCACTGTCCCATTCACCATAGCACCTCTTCCAAAACTTTTCATCCTTCAAACCTCCCGTGATTCCCACTCCCCTGACTCACTCAACTGAGATCCTTGCCTCTCATTTTACAGAAAAAATTGGGACCATTTGATATGAATTCACTGTTCTCCCATCTACCTCAATCTTTATCACTTGGATGCATTCTGCCACTCTTTCCTCCTTCATCCCTGTCTCACATAATGAAGTTGCCTTAGTACTTACCAAGGTTAAACCCTTTAATTGTTTAAGCAATCTCATTCCATCACATCCCCTTTGACAGATTATCCAATCTGTTATTTCTACTCTTTCACTTATTTTCAATCTCCCTCTATAATGGCTCATTTCCTACTGCTCACAAACATGCTTCTGTCTCCCCATAACGAAAAAAAATGCTTATTTGACCGTTTTATTCCTGATAACTATCATCCTATATCCCTTCTGTCTTTTGCAGCTAAATTCATCAAAAAATTATGTCTACAATAGGTACCTCCAATTTCTCTCCTCTTACTCTCTTATGATCTGGCTTTCAATCTCACCATTCCACCAAAACCAATCTTTCCAAAGTAACTAATGATCTCTCAATTGCCAAATGCAATGGCTCTTTCTCAGTCCTCATTCTCCTTGACTTCTCTGCAGCCTTTGACACTCGATCACTCTCTAATCTTTGATATTCTCTTCTTTCTAGAGGGTCAGGATACTATTCCATCTTAGTTTTCCCCATACCTATCCAACCTCTTTTTCTCTGGCCCCTTTCCTGGTTCCTCTACAAATCATGCCCTTATCCATAGGTGTCTCTCAGAATTTTGTCTTGGGCCTTCTTTTCTCCCTGTACCCTACTTCTCTTGTTGATTTCATTAACTCCCGTGGATTTAATTGCCATCACTATGCTGATGATTCTCAAATCTTCCTTTTATACTACAGTCTTTCTGCTTACCTTCAATCTCAAACTAGATGTCTACTTAAGTCTAGTGCACTTAATAAATATTTATTGGTTGATTTATTGCTGAAGAAAATATCTCCTTGACAAGTATCATTGGTCAAATGGAAGCTAATGGCTCCACAAGACATCAAAAACTTATTATTTGACAAAAATTGTTGAAAAATCTGGAAAACTATGGCAGAAACTGTATAGGCCAACATCTCACATTGTACACCAAGATAAGGTCAAAATGGGTATATTATTTACACATAAAGGATGATACCATAAGTAATCTCATACTGGCTAAGAAACAGAGTGGTGGATCAGTGGAATAGATTCAGTACAAATTACATTATAGTAAATGGCCATAGTAATCTAGTATATGACAAATCCAAATATCCAGGCTTTTGGAACAGAAACAGATTAAGCAGAATTGTCATTTACCTCCAATCTCAAACTAGATGTCTGCTTAAGTCCAATGCGCTTAATAAATGTTTATTGATTGATTGATTGATTGCTGAAGAAAATATCTCCTTGACAAGTGTCATTGGCCAAATGGAAGCTAATGACTCCATGAGACATCAAGAAACAAACATTTGAAATTTGATATTTCTAAAGCAGAATTCATCTTTCCCCCTAAACTCCCTCCCTTCCCTATGACTCCAGAAAGCTATATCATCCTTCAAGCCCTTCAGGCTCACAACCTGGTAGTTATCTTGGATTCCTTATTATCTCTCACCCTCCCACCATCAAAAAAAAATCCAAGTTGTTTTCAAAGCCTGTCAATTTCACCTTTGCAACACCTCTCAAATATGCCCCCACTCTTCTCTCATCTGACACTGCCCACTCTGGTGCAGGCCCTAATTCACCTCATGCTGACACTATTGCAATAACCTGTTGGGTCTACAGCCTCAACTCTCTCCCCACCCATATCTATCCTCCATTCAGTCACTAAATTTTCCTAAAATCCTAAAATAATCATGTCACTACCCTACTCAATAAACTCCATTTTTTTTTGTTTTATTGGCTTGTCCTACCCATTAGTAACTAATACTTTCCAATTGTTTAGATCTGGCTTTATGTGAAAAGTATTTTATAGTTGTGTTCATATTGTTCCTGGGTTTGTCTTGTCAGGTAGACTCTCAAATATTTTATATTGTCTAGGTATTTTAAATAGAATTTCTCTTTCAATCTCTTATTGCCGGACTGTGTTGGTAATATATAGAGATGCTGGTGATTTATGTGGATTTATTTGAACTCAGATCTTCCTGACTCTAGGCCTAGTGCTCTATCCATTATACCACCTCAATGTCCTTTCATAATAGACTTTTAATTGTTGCCCCTGCCTCAAGTTTTTCACTGACTCCAATTCATCTTCTGTTCAACTGTCAAAGTGACTCCTCTAAATTTAGTATCATACCATATTTTCCAATAAACTCAAGTAGATCCCTATTGCATTTAGCTTCAAATATAAAGTCCTCTGTCTAGTATGTAAAACTCTTTATAATTTCTCCCTTTTCTACCTTTCCATAATTCTTAGACTCCATGCCCTCTAGGACCCAGCTATACCTGCCTATTTGCTATTCCTCATACATGACATTGTAGCACCTATTTCTATGCATTTGCATTGTCTGTTCATTATTCCTGAAATATTTCCTTCCTCACATCTATGTCTGAGCCTTACTGGCTTCCTTTAATACTCTCTTCAAATGTCTCCTTTCCATTTCTCCAGCTACAAGTGCGTTTCGCTCTGAGAATACCTTCCATGTGCTATATGTATATTTTGTATGTACCTAGTTATTTAAATATTATCTACCCCCACTAGAACATGAACTCGCTAACGGCAGGGATTATTTTTGCCTCTCTTGTATGTCCAGTGATCAGCATTGTGTCTGGTCCACAGTCAATGCTTAATAAAAGCTTGTTGAGTGACTGGTTACTTTGGGCCAAGCTTGATCAGTGTACTTACACAGAATATTGTGCCTATTTTGTTTTGTTGTTGTTTCCATTGACAATATTATATTCATTGCATATTTTTTCCCTGTTTCTGCTTACGTATAGTTTCCAGTCTTGACCATTCTATATCTACAACATACCTCATATCTTCTCCTTCCAAAGTAAGAACTTAAGAAATTTTCTTGAATTGATATGATATATTCTTGTCAACTCATTACATTTAATTTATTTCCCCAAATAGTCACAACGACAAATCATCTGCTGGAGAGAATATTTGAGTGGACTTGGTGAAGAGAGATGACCATTGTAAGTGAAATCTGTCAGAACACTGGCTAGGTCTATACTGATACCACATTGAAGTTTGCCATTGTTATTTTAACATGATTATAACAATAATGTACAATAATACAATAATACATACTTGCCAAATAGATGCTTTGATTTGGTTGACAAGATAAAAAAAAGAACCTAAACTGAAACTTATTCCTTGCCCAGAAGTCCTTCAGGTCTCACTGGATAGAGTCAGTTTTTACATTTGCCCATTACCCATTATATTTGATAGTGATTTTAATTTTCATATTCCAGTCAAAGAATAAAATAAAATTTCAATTTTCATTGGCTTATTCATATCTTAATTATTATATTTTGTAGCTTTAAAGATATGTGTAACAAACATACATATTTTAGTGTTTTAATATATATTTAATACATATTTTGATAATTTAATATATTATTTCAATACATATTATATATTATATGTTAATATATAATAAATATATATTAATCTGATTTCACCTGCAGGGAATTCCCAGTGTGAAAATTCACTCCATTGATATAGATAGGAAATTTATGTGTAATTTATCGTTTTAGAGAATCATTTTAGGAATGCAAAGGGTAAATCAAACAGTATCAGTGTCAAAGTTACTACTTGAATCCTCTTCTTCCTATTTCCAGTCTTAGCCACCCATGAACTACACCACATGGCCCAAATGATACAAAATTCCCCTTTGTTAAACAGTGTTCACATTGAAAACCATCACGAAGATGTCTTTACTGCCATTTGTAAATGTCAATACCATGATGGATGAGGTGAAAATGTTGCATAAAAATAATTGAATACATTATTTACAAGTAAGAAATGAGTTGAACTTTACATTGGCAACAACTTTACCCCTACTGATCATAATAAACAAAAGCATTGATTGAATGAACAGGGAAATTAGAATGAACTAAATTCACCACACAGCTCACAGGGATCTTTGAGCTAAGGTACTTCATGACCTTCATTACTGTCCTTTGGGGGACAAAGCAACGACAATTAAAATTGTCTTCAGAGAAGTTAGATTAATTCAATCTATGCTTCCCCCCAACCCTATTTATTTTAAGCAGTTAGGCAATTAACAGGACGCATTTACTTCCCTGAAATTATCTTAGTGGGACAGCAAAAACTAATGAATGGCAACTGTCATTGAAGACTTACAGCTGCTGAATATAATTAGTTTTTGTCGTTCCTTCCACTATAATATTATTCTCTTTCATTATGAGGAAAGAAATTAAAAACATTAAACATTTCTCCCAAACTAATTGCACATATCACCCTGAAATTAACATATATCATTATAGTAAATTGTTCTTTTAAAGAATTAATTTCTAGAGCTTGTTTGAAATCACTTACTTCATGATTTTTCAAATGCTACACGATTCATAAAAATTGTCAGCTGCTTTGGAAGTTCATGGAGACTGAGATTGTGAAGATACAGAATTAATAGCTATGTTTTTTAAATGCAGATATCATAAATTCTCTGAGCTATAAACTGCCTTAAGGTTCATCTTTCTAATCCCTTCATATGGCAGATGAGGAAACTGAGACCCAGAAAGATGAAATGACTTGCCTAATGTCAAATGTGCTCTAATAAACATTTTATTAGGTGCCTATTGTACAAAAAAGCACTTCACTGATGGAGATACAAAGTTAAGATCAGACTCTTACAGTATAATAGGAAAATGTGATAGAAACAACAATTTATATCAATATGTAACTATAATGTAAACTATGGAATGAAAATCTCATAGTTAAAGTAGCAGGACCAGGATTAAAACCTACACATCATCTGATTTTTAGTTCCATAATTTTCATTTTGAAATGCTGCCCTCAATCTTTAACCAATCATTTATTGTCTATATGTATTCAGCAGTATGTAGGTGCTGTGTGAAATATAAACAAATTTTAAAATGTGTTCCTGGCATTGTTGGTGAAATGGTAAATAGACTCAACCATTCTGTAAAGCAAGTTGGAATTATGTGAATGAATGAATTAAAATATTCATATTCTTTGACTTAGAACTTCCAGTCCTACAGAGATCAAAGACAGAAAGGAAGTTCTCATACACCCTAAAATATTTAGAGCAGCATATTTTTTTTAAGCAGAAAAGGACTAGAAACAAAGTAGATGTCCATCAATTAGGAAATGGCTAATCATACTGTGGTATATGAATGTAATTGAATATCACTGTGCTATAAGAAATGATGACTATGATAAATTCAGAGATACATAGGAAGATATACGTGAATTTGTATAGAATGAAGTAGACAGAACCAGGCCAACAATGTCATGATGATATACACGAAAATAAAAACAAAATGATGGAAAGTGAATGCTACTTAATCATGTGACCAAGCTTGCTCCTAAAGGATAATTTTAAAATACACTTTCCTTTATTCTTTGTAGAGGTAGGTGGAGACAGGAGTCTAACACTAAATGTAATTTGGATTTGGTGGAAGTATTGCTTAGCTTTGCTGAGTTGTTTTTTTTCCTCTGTTTTTCTATTCCATGTTGTAAAGGATGATTCTCAGGTAGGGGAGGGGGAAATGATATATTGGGAAATTCAGGTAATATAAAGTCAAGAGATAACAATTTTTCAATTAAGAAGAGAAAAAAGCATTGTTTCTGACATCAGGAATTTGAGGATGGCTTCCTAATGATCTAGGATGTTTTTTTTTCTAGACTCTCCTTCTTTCATATATCAAAAGAAATTGTAAATCCAAAAAGCAATGTCCAAGACTCTTCACTATTTAAGCTATTTCTATATAGGGTCACCCAACCTACTTGTAAAGGAACAATTATATAATTAAGTTTAAACATTTTTCATGTTTTCTATGTTCAAAATATTCTTAAAGGAAGTCAGAATTTTTTAATGTATATTTCAAGCAGAGGACTACAGAAATTTAAACAAGATAGGTTCTTCAAATTTCACTGCATTTAATATTAGAAAATGAGAGGAGCAAGAAATAAAGGGAAAAAAATAACAGAAAATCTCTACATTTACAAGTTAGTGACCCAGATAGACATGTCTTAATTGGAAAAAAGATACCACAAAGGTTAAAGCAGATGGAGATTTAAAAGTCAAATGATTATTTGGTTCCTTTTGTAGTTTGGTTCTAAGTTAGGAAAGACTGAGTAAGGGGGAAAGACACATTTTGAGACATGACTTGAAACAGGATATTTCTTAAGTGATGAGAATTAACTAATAGATCATGACTCTATGACATCAATGGCTGTCTATTGCCACAAGACAAAGTAGATAGTAGCTGAGAAATTGGAAGTAAAAATAAAAAGCCAAACAGTTTTCCTTCCTTGTGAGATAATTATAATATCTGAAAGCAATTTAAGTGAAAAAATTTATATTATTTTTAAAAAGTGAAATTGTGATATAAGCCAAAATCTCATTAGGTAAAGTTGATAACACATTATAAAGGTGTCAACATTTTTTGACATTAAATTTCTTCATACATATATTGTCAAATAGAACTTTCTCTTAATATTGGTATTTAAATGTAGGCAATCAATTTTAAGTCAATGTGTATATCAGTATTTTAAAAGAAAAAACAAAATCAATTCATACATCAATAGCTAGAAGTTAGATGAAAGGCAGAGAAATACATGTTGGGTCACACACTATGAATGAGTTTCACAGGTGAAATAATATTTGCAAAGTGTTTATTACTGTGTCTAGAACATAGTGGGTACATGATGAGGATGATGATGATTGTCACTATTGTTGTTATTATTCAAAGTATTTACCCATATCTCATGAGGAGAAGATGCAGTATTTAAGACAAGTTCAGACTGTATTCAACACTAATATAAAATTATCAGATAACTAATCTTTCATGAGTATATATATATATATATATATATATATATATATATATATGTATGTATATGTAGGTGTGTGTGTCTGTGTGTCTGTGTATAAAACAGAATGTGGGAGTATAATCCAGGTAAGGTCCTAGGAAGTGTAAAGCAGCTCCATCATGGTGACTTGGTATATTTTCCCACTTCCCTCTCTTTGTTTTGTTTGCCCCTGGATATTAACCCTCTGGGAGATTATTCAGAAGATGGTGTTGTACATCTCTGCAATTACCCCCACCTCTATCATCACTTTAAATCTGAAATTTCAGTCTGGGCTGCTCTGGAACCGGGACACAGACTAGGCCAAAGAGAATACATGACCAATAATGACAATATGTTCTGCAGATTCGGGAACCACAAATCAAATCCTTTGTGATGAATTCATTCTCCATTATTTAGGAATGATGCTCTCAGAGTAAGTACTGTATATGATAAATCCCTAGGGAATGAGCTAACCATTGAGGAAGAGTCCCCCTAAACTTACTATCAATTTCCTCTTGCCACAGTTACTTGGATTTCAGGCAAAGTGTTTCCGAGGAATTTACCAGTTTCTTGAGGGGAGAAGGGAATTGGGAGTTCATCTCATAAATCAATCCCATTTCATTGATGACAAATATCAGGCAACCAGAGAGCACTCTGAATTTTACTTCTGCACTTCTATTCAACACCTACCATTACAAAATTCAATTCCATTGAATAAGAATTTATTAAGCCATGTGCAAATCAATTGAATCTATCAGACAACATATTCTAATCTGCTGCTCTTGCCTCAAATGATTGGCCTAGTCATTTTTTTTTTTGGAGGGGAAGGGTATTGTATGTATACATCCTTTGAATGTGTCCAAAGAACAAAATATTTTTCAATTCTCTGTCATATTTGCTCCATTAGCAGAAAAGAGAAGATATTACATCTACTATTTCTTTTTGTATCTCCCATTAGATACTAATAGGGTGAACATAATGAATATCCAATCAATGTCATTAATCGATTTGAGTCATCTTGACCACTGAGCCCCAATTTTTTCTCTGCATGTGTTTGTTCATCCATCCTCCTAACTCCAACAAATCAATCAACAAGCATGTATTAAATACCTACTGTGTGCTAGGCAATGAGACTACAAATACAGTGAATGAAATAAGTGCTTATATTCTAAAAAGGCAGACAAACAGATATAGTTACAATAAACCTATAGCTATATTATATTCTAAGGTTCTGATTCCACTATGGCTCCATATTAATAGGCAGACACATACATGTAATGCTTCTCTAGCTTTCTAATATAATAGTTTACAACCTTTGAATTGCAAAATTGAGATAAGAAATTCTTGGATGTGTTTAAAATCCTCTGAAATGTCTCAGCCTACTAATTGGAATAGAAACCTGGACTTAAATATTCATTCCAGAGTTTTTGCAATACCCTACAAATGCATCATTCACTATCTTGAAAATCAAGCCATTTTCTTAATTCCATCTTAGAAAAAAAAAACTAACACCATAAAAATATAGGACATTTTCAAGGTACTATTTACAGTGGGACAAGTGTGGCAGCAAAGAATATTTGAATAGCAGAGGACCTTGATGAGATGATATATATATATATATGTATATATATATATATATATATACATATATATGTATATATATATATGTATATATACATACATATATATATACATATATATGTATATATATACATATATATACACACACATATATATATGTATATATATACATGTATATATGTGTGCATGTATGTATGTATATATAAAGCACTATATAAATATCAGCTGTTATTGCTATGGCTATAAGTCTGACTAGGCAGGAGGTGTTAGACCCCAGAGCTTCTAGTATGAGTGAAAAAGACTGTGCTCAAGACCTCAGGAACAGGCAAACCACTAACAGTTATCAGTTATTCCCTTAGCTATTAAGGAAGTGTTACATTAGTGTACATTAGCTACATTAGCACTCTTAGTGATATTGTCAGATGACATGGTGGTGAAGACTACCCCACTCCTGTGGTGAAGGGGCAAGGATGAATGGAAAAGGAGTGTGATTGGAGCTAGCATTATGTGAAGTGAGTTAGCAGTTATTCAGCATGATTAAAGAGTTAGGGAATAAGGAAGCTAGTCCGGTTGGGTAGTTCAATTTGTCTACAGGAGACGAAAGAAGAGGGAAGAGAAAAATTCAGTAGTGTCTATTGAAGACTGCAAGATCTTAGATTTAGAACTAAATGGATGAAAAAGCATTTATTAAAAGTGTACTCAGTACAAAATGCTTTATTAAAGTACAGGGGACACAAACAGAAGGATAAGACAGTCCGTGCTCACAATGAATTCACATTCTAATGCAGGAGACAGTGCATAAAAACTTTCAGATGCGAGTCAAATGGAAAGTTCACATAGTCCTTAGAGTACAGCAGCAAAGCAGATGGTAATGCATCTTTTAAAATGTCATTTCCTCTGATAAAATCATACCAGTGAATGAATGAATGAAAAAGGATTTATGAAGTGTTTACTATATGCCAATGACTAGACCAAATGCTGGAAATACAAATACAGCAATACAGATGTTCCCCTTCAAGGATCTTATATTCTAATGGAGGTGATAATACATATCAAGGCGTGATGGTGAGGAAAGGGAATTTGGGCCTGGGAAGTCATAGTTGGTGAATAGAACGATAGCGCTGTCCACTGATGCACTGTGTCCAGAGGCAGTGCTGGTTTTATCATCAATACATTTCTCAGAGTAAGGTGCGGAACACAGTGGAAGGGGCACTGAGGCACGACATAGTGTGGCAGGGTGGCAAGGTATACATGCTGAAGCAGAGAAATAAATGGTTGGGGGGAAGATGAGTTCACATGATCTTGGTCAAGTGCCTTAGCTCCTCTCGGGCATGAACTGACTGGTCACTTAGTGGCCATCAAATACAACCCCTTATTTTACAAACAGAGAAGTGAAATCCCTACAAAGTTAAGGAACTTGCCCATGGTCACTATGTGGCAGACAAAGGATTCAGACCTTGGTTCCCCTGAGGTTCTATGTCTTGCATTCATTAAGTGAATGGATGTCAGGTCAAGTGTGAAGTTAGTTCGCTTGGCTCTTCATTGCTCCCTGAGCTGAAAAGGATGCTTGTAATTTAGAGCTTAAGGAAGCCTCAGAAGACAGCTGGTCTTCATTTTACAGGTGAGGCATCTGAGGCCTAGAGAGGTTCACTTGTCCAAGCCCATAATAGTTCCCTAAAAGGAAGATTCTAGTTCATACCATGGATTTAAAAATACAAAAACAATTGTTTGAATTTCAAAGGAGATCACATGCCTGAGTGAATTTTGGTGGGTACTATTGGTTTAGGTAAACAAGAGGCTTTATGTAAAGCAGCCCACTTAGGAGCAGGTACAAGTAGGTGGAGGCAGTCAGGATTCAGAGTTTGAGAAGTGAGAGTTAACAATACTGCCGCCCAACAAATAAGAGACTGCAAAGTGAGTTCTGACACCGGAACTTCTCTTTTCCTTCTTCATGCAGGCTGACAGGCAAGGATTCCCAAATGGTTATTTGCAGCCAGAGATGAAAACCTGAAAAAGCAGCTGGCACCTTACAATTTCATACATTAAAGTACCAGTTGCATATATGACCAAATTGCAAAAAAGCCTGATATGCTCATTTCTACATCCTTTTCTATATTCATATATTCAATGTTTTCCTAACTGATTTAATACTCCCTATTCACATCAGTCATGGCTGCTGTTCAGGCTTTGGAGACTCAATTTTAGAATTGAAATCAGCTCTGGTATTAGGAATATGTGATCACAAGCCTTCATAACAAGGTTTGAGCTCTTTAGAAAAGTCATGGTTCTTCCATCTTTTTCTACTTTATATAATACTTCTAAAGAAAAAGTATTCAAGAGAAAGAAAATAAACTTACCTTCACTGTGGTTGAATGATCTCTCTCCTTTATCCATGCCCTTATGTTATAAAAGCAAAGGTAACAAAAAGTAGAGGAGGATAAAGGAAATTTCCTTCCTTCCTTCCTTCCTGCCTCCCTCCCTTGCTCCCTGTCTCTATCGCTTCCTCCCTCTCTCCCGTCCTTCTTTCCTTCCTTTCTTTGTTCCTTCCTCTCTCCTTTCCTTCCTTCTTTCTTTCTTATTTGTTCTTTTTGTCTTATTTCCTCATGTACAAAGTTTATGTATTTAAATAATATTGATATCCAGCTACATATTGCTTTCTTTTGTCAAACATAGTCTTTCCCTTTGCAACTACATGAATCTGTTAACATAATAGTTATCAAAGTTTGATCATTTATCTCTATCATTTTGTACTCCCAGTTCTTTCTCTTCTTTCCTATAGTATCATTGTTTCCATGCCTCTGAATCTAAGCCAATGCCCTTTTGAAGTTCAGTGATTTTTGTATCATGGAGGCTATTATTGCTGTCTATTCAGTTTTCTTCTAGCTTACAATGAGTTCCCTTTTCCTTTAAAGAATGAGATTGGAATTTGGGGAAAGAATCTTCCATTGACAGAAACAGTGTAACTCCATGGCTAGATATGAGATTAAAAATTAGTAACCATTTCTTTGAATTGGTTTTGGCTAGCTCTAAGTGGACCGTTTGGTTTGTTGCTGTTGTTTTGTGAGCTCCTTGAGGGCAATCTGTATTTTGCCTTTCTTTATATGCCATATGTGCTTCACATATAGTAAGTATCTAATAAATGCTTATAGACTTGGCTACCTTTGGAGGAAAGACATGAGCTTGGTTAATTCTTGTTTTGGCATTTTTTTGTAGTCATACCTTTTAGAGGATATAGGCTTATATTTAGCAATTCTCCCTACTTTCCCAAAATGGCAGTTCAAGTGATTGATCCTAAGATACAACTAGAGCAAGTGGTGATGGTGATGGGAAGCTGAAGAGGCCAGTTTTATGAATAGCTATTAGCTAATGATTATTAGAAGGTTAAGCTCCCATTGAAGAATGGAGCACATGGGTAGTGTTGATGTGATGCCAATGTTGTGATCCAGTTGTTACACCTCACTTTTGTGGGGAGTAGGTAGTAGCAGGAAGAAACACCACATTCGAAGGATGAGAGTAAGTACTGATGCTAAACAGAAGCAATTCCCTTTTGGAGAAGAGCAATCTGATCCAAATCAAGATCACAGATCACATATACGCACACCACACAATACAGCACGTATCCTCAGACAAAAAAAATTCCAATATTTCTCATTACTTGCAGAGATCAATGTAACTAAACAATCATTTATCATAAGTAATAACACTTGAAGGGAATTATTAATAAGACAGGACCTTTCTAGGGCTGCTATATATGCTCAATGATATCCATTTCTTTTTCCCTTTTATACCTCTTTTCCCTAGAGGCCTAGGGCCCCCAAGATACCTTCTGGAGAGTTAATGTCTTTCCTTGTTATGTTCCACCAGGCTCTGCCCCATCAGGACAGTGCTCAGTGCCCTCCAGACCTTTCCCTTCTGCCTGCTCCCAACCAGACTTGCCTGCCTGGAGTTCCTTCTATCTAATCTGATTAATGTCTCGATTCTGACCAAGCTGTTAATTCTTGATAATGACATTAACCAAGCTAACCAAGTTTCATGCTAACAAGTAGCTCCAAAAGCACCAATGTCTCTAATAAAGAGGAATAAACCATTTGCTAATGTGGAAATTTCATATGCCCAGGACAAGTTACAGAGAAATTGATTTAGATCCAGTGCAGAAATGAGCAGAACCAGGAAAGCATTGTATACAATAACACCAACATTGTGAGGACAAACAACTTAGAATGCTCTAAAAACTATGAGCAATATAATGATCACTCATAATGCCAGAGTACTGATGAGAAAACATATTATTCACCTCCTGGCAGAGAGTTAAGGAATTTTCAGAGTAAGAAATTTCAGACTGTATCTACATAGAGACAGATTAGATAGATAGTGTGTGTGTCTGTGTGTGTGTGTGTGTGTGTGTATCTCCATTGAGGGAAGGTGTATGGCTTGACTGTGAGTATTTATTACAAGGACTTTGTTTTTCTTTTCTCTTTTTTTATCAGTGGGGTGGGGCAAGGGTGGGAGGGGTAGAAAATACATTTATTTTCATTTTTAAAACCACTTAAAAATAGAGATGTGGGGAGGCACTACAGATGTGGAATGCCATATACACTTTCAGATGAGGTCATCATTTTGTTTAGTTTTGCCTAACTGTGTTATTGTGTTACAAGAAAACTCTCACGGAGTGAAGTAATCTGTAAATGTTTATAATGTAAAAAACAACATACATAAATAATTTTTTTAATCCAATACATTCTTAGATGTCATTTAGTTCAAACACCTTATTTTACAGATGAAGAAACTGAGATCCATAGAGGACAAGTGACATCCTCAATGTCATGTGGGTAGTAAGTGGCAGAGCACGAATTTAAACTCAGACCCCTGAGCCAAGTCTATGGTGTGTGGAGTAGGAGAGGGGGGAAGGGGGAGCAAAGCTACATTGCACTGCCATTAGACAGTCTGTACGCCTCTTCAACTGTCTCCACCTCCAGTAGGGTTAGTGGTGGAGGGGAGGGGAGGCTTATCCCCGCCTCCTAGGAGCTCCAAGGGGAGGATCAAACTGACCACATTTTTCCTCTCTGCAGGGTTCAGACTCTCACATTTCTTTGAGTCATGATTTGGGCCTAGTTTCTTTTTTGCTGTTGTGGTTTTGGCACATTCCCTTACCATGCCCTATTTATTCGATCCATATGGTAGTTCTCATTGTGTTTGATGCCACACAGTTAGCAATCTTGGGGAACAGCTGATGTTTGCTTTCGGCTTCTCCCTGAAAGTTGAGGTGGGGTCTCTGATGTTTGCTGCACAGCTCTCTGGGCTTGGGAATAGTCTCGCAATGGGGCATAGGAGAAACAGAGGTTTCACTGATGGCTTCTGTGGACTTGGCTAAGTGACAGCCAGCAGCTTTGAGAAGATGGAGCCTGAGCCGGATAAGAAAGAGCCTTCTTTGTGTCCTGTCATTATTTATGCCACATCTGCCTCTCAGCAATTGTGTCAATGAGTCACCATAATTACAGCCCCTTGGATAATTTCCTTGGTTTTACAACACATATTCAACTGTCTAAGTGCCTCATTGGGGAAGTACAACATTCAAATCTTCACAGAGCTGTTAGGCACCAGGTTCCAGCTTTCTTTAGACATGGTTATTAGGAAAGTCAAGAAAAACCAGGCCCCTTGGCTTCCTGTTTCCCCTAAAGATTAGCAGAATATCTCTTCCCTATGGAAGGGCAGCATATTCCTCCATGATGATAATGTGTCTTTTTCTTTTTTAAAATACATAAAATCTATGTAAAAATCAACTATCTAGGCATTACCCACCTTGGAAAGGATACAGGCACAGTGTTTCCCATAAAGATTAGCAGAATATCTCTCCCCTATGGAAGGGCAACATATTCCTCCATGATGATAATTTTTTTTCTTTTTCAAAATACATAAAATCTACGTAAAAATCAACTATCTAGGCATTACCCACCTTGGAAAGGATACAAGGCACAGGACTAATCCTAGAGAGAGCTGACTGGATCAAATTGCCTGGTATACTTATCTCTGACTTTTTTTTTCTAATATATAATAGAAATGAGTTTAAAATGCACATCAAGGGCAGCCTAAAAGTGAAAAGAAGATACAAAGGTCAGTTGGTTGTATAGAAAGGGGAAAGGGCATTTGGGGGCTGCTTTGCCTTTAGGAATCCAGATAAAAAGATGTCTACATAAGCCTGTATGCCTGTGCAAAAGTCTGAAGTGCTTTTTTAATGATCAGCTTAGTGGGGTCACTGTGACTTCCTTCTCCCTTAATAATTGCCCAGCTGCCTCTTTTCCCCCAACTTCTGCTCTCAAACATATATATTTTGGTCCTAGGTCAACTGACCAGATTTGCAATACCTTAGAGACAATTTTAATCACAGTGAAGGAAAGGAGAGAAGTTTTTGCATTTCAGAAGACGACTTGGTTAGGCCTATGGAAGTTCATGGGCTGAGGTGCTATATACAGGTTAACAACTTCTTACCCAGAAGAGGTCTGAGCTTTTGCTTGAATAAGTTTTTTAGTTCATGGAGGACAACGAAGGGCTTGTTGGATTGTTTGAGGGTGTTGTCTTGACTTGCCAGCGAATTGGATTTAAGTGAGGCAGAGCTGCACAAAGTCATCAGCCTCACTCTCTTGGTATTTGAATGCTGAGGGCTCCAAATTTAAATGCAGCGACTATGTGGTACCCAAAATTTAGTCCTAAACACTAGAGGAGATAAAATTTAGAGCTTATCTGTCTGTCTATCTATCTATCGTCTATTTATCTATCTAGCTATGTTAAGGAAAGATTTGTACGGGTTCCTAAGTCCCAGGCTGACAACTCCCAGGCAGAGTAAGAGGCAGTGGCAGAATTTGATGTGTGTTGAAAGGACAGCCTGCCCTATAATCCCTCTCTCACAATCTTGTGTAAATATATTGCTTGGGACAGGTACTACTTTTGTTCACCATTAATCCATTCTCATAATTTTCTCAGATTAAAGAACAGAGACAGGTTAATTAATTTCTCAGATTAAAGAACAGCGCCATGTTCTAAAAACTAGGAATTAAGAACTAGGGAACAAGGCTGGTGACTTGAATGAGAGTAAGTGACAGAAAAATCTCAAGCATGGGTAAATGCCAGAGAAGATAAGCAGCATAAAACGTAACTGGAAAACCACAAAGCAGCAAGATGGGGCTGAATATTTGGTGGGATGAGAATAGGGATAGGACCTACAGAAAGGTTCACAGTATCATAGATTTATAGTTGGAAAGGACCTAAGAGGCCACTGAGTGTGTGTTTGTGTGTGTGTGTGTGTGTGTGTGTGTGTGTGTGTGTGTGTGTGTGTATATGTGTGTGTTGGAGGGGAGGGGATGCCACACACCTAGTGCCACACAGCCAGATATTTGGGGAGCTATGCCATACCTCATTTTATAGTTGAGGAAATGGAGGCACAGAAAAGTAAAGTGATTTGCCTAAGGTCACAGCTAGTAAGTATCTGAGGTGAGATTTGAACCCATGTCTTTCTGACTCCAAGACCATTGTTCTTTCTGCTAAGCCATTCATCCCCTCAGTTCCTTTAAATAATTTCATTGCTGAGGAAATGATAAATGCCTAGGAACTTTTCTTTGCAGTCGCAAATGTGAAACTGAGCTCCATGCACAAAACTAATACCATAGAATGCCCTCCCTAAATAACCCAAATTCTTAATAATAAATAAGTCAAGTATAAGTAGAGCTTCAACTTGTTCAGTGTAAGAGTACCAGCTTAGAGTATATTAATGTGGCTTAAGTATGTAATGTGGCTCAGCCTTATTGCCTACAATCTGTTGAAATTTGTCTCAGGAGAAGTGTTTTAAGTAGTTTTACTTGGTATCCTTCTGTTGTCAAGAGAGCAAAAGCAGGATTCCTAGTGTGTGGGCGGATCCCCAGAATATATGCAGGGAGGACATAGACCAGAGCAAGATGGGCTTTAGACACACATCTTTGGAGGAAATTCACACATTGATAAGATCAAAGGTCAACTGGAGTATTGGATTATGCATTTAATCATCAAAAACTGTCTTTAATAGGGATACCCGCAGGGGGGAATAATACAGCCCAGAGTAATTATACACAAGAGAGTTCCAGAGAAGAAAGTTAACTACAAATCCTTGATCCAGTCTATTATGTTTCCCAATATTATAGTTCCATTATTGGAAAGGAAGATTGGAAAGGAAGGTTTGCTATTCAAGAATGCAAAAATGCATTTCAGAATCCAGACTTCTTTTCATCCCTCATGGGATAGTTTTCTTTATCAGAGTGTTCTTGGAGGATAGATATGTAAATTTTTATGCAAAACAGGGTACAGTAATTCAAATTGACAGTTGCCCTATTTGAAAAAAAATACAGAATGTGAAAACCATGAAAATGTGTGTGCTGAAAACAAAGAGAGTCCTTGTTAAGAGCAGAATTATTTGGTATAATTTCATTTTTTTCTCCATGCATATAATTTTTCTTTGCTTTATTTATCCATTGTGTGATTGAGTTTTTTCAACTAGGGTCTTAGGTGGAGACAGTTGTCCCTTTCAAAGGGAAAATGTAAATCCAGCTAATATACACATCACAGAAATACAGATGATTCCTTTTATTATTCTGCTGATTCCTGCAAAGCTCCAATATTACACCTTCCATCCTGACTATTCTGTAGCTGGTAATTATTTTCCCTGGAACTAATCACTGCAGTTGAGAGAGCACACCATTACCACTCTGGAATAAATCTTATCATTCAGCCCAGATGCTGTCTCTGTTGTTGCATCTGTGTGAGGGAGTGAAGTTTAAGAAGTTTGGTTTAATTAAAGATGGTCATCAACTGTTCTTCATTTTCATTCAAGAGAGGGTTAGAAAAAGGGATTTAAGATGATACCAAGAGGGCTTTAGGGACAATGTAAGGACATCTTTGTATCATACCTAGGTTCTTTGAATGAGAGGGAAGGATAAGGCTAATGAATGAAGGTGAAATGAATGAATCAATCAATGGGTGATTGAATTATTTCCCATCAGTCTTGAGCAGTGAGAAGTCTAGAAGATAACTAGACCAGTTTCCTTTTATAATGTATATTTTTGTCACCTGCATCAGATCTTATTAGGTTGTAAGCTTCTTGTTGTCAGGTATACTATCTTAATTCTTAGTACACATAGTAGGTGATTAATCAGTATTAAATGTATGACAATTATTGATTAATAGATTTCAATGTGTAGCACATAAGAGGTACTTGAAGAATACATTTGATTGATGTATGCCAATGGTCTCTTTTCCCTGAACAAATTGCCTCACCCCAGACCCCAGAAGGTACTTACTGTACCTTCCCCTGACTCAATGACTCACTTTTTTTCCAGAATGTGTCTGTGTGGGAGGGTGGAGATTTTCCCTAGGTGTCACTCCTAAAGGGTGCCAGCCATACAATTGCAGCTCAATAGTGCTACAGTCCCATCCCTTAATGTACTGGGAGAGCTTCATGCCCTCTAATCAGGCCCCCTAAAGCACAGTTATTTAATGTTTGCAGCTACAAAAAGATAGGCTCGTTCTTTGCCTTAGACTGTTCAGCTTCACTTCCTAGAACATGATAATGGAGTGGGCTGCCTGCCTATCATAGTGATCTGTGAGGTTTATATTTATTTATTTTTTGATGTCCTTTTTTTTTAAAATCAAAACAGGCTCCCCTGTGGCACCATTGACAGTAGACAAATCTTACAAGGTGTTTACTATTTCCAGAAGAAACAAAGTGTTTTAGAGAGTGAAGAATGGATTTCCAATGTTACTTGAGCCAGGATTCAGGGATAAAATTGAAACCATTTGTCCACATTAAGTACAGATACCAACTTCTGTTAGATTTTTCTTTTAGCATTTATCTTTTTGCTCTCTCTTCTGTCAATACTGCTGACTAATCCTCTCTTTTTTATGGAACAAGTTTCTAATTGAAATGGGGGAACATGTAGAAAAAAATAAAGCAGCCTTAGGAAATCTGATTGAGGACTCAATCTCATTAAACACAAGAAAAGTGTTAAAATTCACATGATTATTTTTATGAGTCAGCAGAAGAAAAAATCAAGCATGGATTGTACACCTAAGCAAATAATTACTGTCATTTAATATCCATTAGACAGTGTAATCTGAATAAATCTTCATCATTCTAAAATGATTCTTTCTTCAACATTTTCCATATGGGGAAACTAAGTCAGAGAAAGGAGTACCTCCTGGAATATCAGAATTGATTCCTAGGATGCCTCTGAGCCTGCTTGCCAGAATCATCTGTTAGAGGATGACAATAGTATATGGTAATTTGAATGACTGAGAGGGAAATGCTGTAAATGTATTCATTTAAAAATAATATTGGCTAATACGTATACTGTGCTCTAAAGTTTACAGAATTTTTTTCATTATTTCTCCATTTAATCCTGGAAATAAGGAAACAAATGACCCTGTTAGCTAGGCAAGATGTGTATCATCAACCTCATTTTACAGATGTAAAAATTAAGCCTCAGAATATTTAAGGGACTTGCCCCTGGTCACAGCTAATAAGAGTCAGCAGAGGGAAATAAACCTAGATCTCTCCTGACTCCAAAATAGAGCCCTTTCCACTATGCCAGAGTGCTGCAATTATATATAATATGAGTAAACAGTATTATAAAGTTGCCAAAGAGACATGATTGGTGCAATCTGAGAAACTAAGCTCAGATTCTCAGGTCCTTCAGGCTAATCAATGAGTTTAGTTGTGTCCACTTTATTTTAAGAAGGACATTAACAAAATACAATATATCCAGAGGAAAATTATCAGGATATGGAAAGGTCAAAAATAGGGAAGCAAATTTTTTCAACAATGGGATAAATTGATCTTTAGCTACTGGAAATATTCAAAGCAGAGAGGCTATATGACTTTCATGTGTTTTGGAGGTGGGATTCCTGCATTGAGTATCACCTGGCTAACTAACAGCACAACTTCACAGTCCCCCCCCCCAGCCTCCTCCCATACACAAAGTAGGCCTAACTTATTCCTAAAAAGCAGAGGTCACAGCCATTTATATGAGCAACTTAACAAGAACATTTAAGATATATTTGGTATTTGGCCATAACTGAGTCGCTAAATTCCAGTTTTCAGGTCTTTCCTCCTCTAGCTCTTCTCAACCCCATTACCACAATGATTAGAACTCCCAGTTAGAATCTGGCTTGCTGGAATCACTCCATGCTCACCCTGGTTCTAGGTATCATTTGTCTATGCCATTGTATCTCTGGATCATACTTTCCAGCAGCTTCTTCAAGAGAAACTTATACTTGGCTACCATATTTACTACTGTATACTAAAAATTATATCTTTTACCTGTCTATGTAAGAAGGACTTCCAATTTGCTGCCATCTTGTCAGCTTAGACTACATCTCCTAAAAACCCATTTGGGATAGATTTCTGGTCATCTTGTCCCAATGATAAGGATGTAGCTTTTTGGACTAAGAGGTCCCTTCCAATTCTAAGAATCTAGATGCTACCCTCTTAGAGAAAAGAAAAGGAAAGATTCCATTATAATATGGAATCTCAATGGACCTACCAAGTATTTTCTCTTTCTAAAATCAATTTTGTTTTATTTCTAGGCTTGCATTCTCTATTTCCAACCTTCCTTTTTTCTATTAGGAAAGCAAGAAAAACAAAACCTGCTACAAACATGTATGACCAAGCAAAAAAAAATTATTGTATTGGCCAACATATGTATACATATGTATGTATATCCTATCTTTAGGATTAAGTTATTTAGTATCAAATTAATTTTAATCTTTAATTCAAAGGCTCTTTTTTGAATGTAACTTAATTTCAATATGGTCCATAAAAAAATAAGGATAAGTTTAATATTTCTGCTTTTCTGAATTTATTAGTAAGCTTTAGCCCTAATAAAAAGTTAACTGTTGTGAAGGTGCCATGCATAACACAGATACAAACATACAACTTTATCTTCCATTTCAATATTCTCCAGAATTCTATCACATCTAACTTTCCTAAAATTCTGTTCAGATCCTTCATTTCTTTTTTGTTAGATTTTTCTAGGTCCAATGAGGTTCTCACTATTGTAGTTTTTTTGCTTTGTTTTGTTTTGTTTTAGTTATTTTTCTCTGTACATTGTTTAACTCATAAGAATTTAGATGCTAGCATTTCAGACATGTTTAGTAATTTAGTAATTCAGTGTCAATGGTACCTTTCTGAGAAATGTAGTTCATCTCTTTTATTAGGTCTATTTTTGCTGTTGCTTTTCATGATTGCTGCCCCTGCCTTACATCATTGGATTCTGATTTCTAGTCCATTCTGCTATCTTTCTTCATCGTATGAGTTCATCCCATTCATATTCATAAGTATGATCATTAAATGCGTATTTCCTCCATCTTCTTCTCTTATACTTTTCCTTCTCTTTTACCCTCTCTTAAAGTTTTTGTTTTGCTTCTGACTAATTCCTTCCTTAATCTACTCTCCTTTTTATTTCTCTCCTTTCCTTTAATTCCTTTCCTTTCTATTTACTTGTTGGGTGAAATGTATTTCTGCACCCAACTCTATTTTTCCCTGTGTTTTCCTTCTTTCTTTGACCAGTTCAGTTGACAGTGAGGTTCAATTGTCTCCTGGACTCTCCCAGCCCCTCATCCTTGTTCCATAGACTTCTACTTGTGTTTGCGCAAACCAACTATGTGAGATAATTTTACTCATTCTTCACATTCTCCCAGTTCCTCTCTGGTATATTCCTTTTTTCCAATTCCATTTGTCTTAATAATAATAAAACTTAGGGGCAGCTAGGTGACATAGTGGATAGAGCACTGGCCCTGGACCTGAGTTCAAATCCAGCCTCAGACATATAACACTTACTAACTGTGTGACCCTGGCAAGTCACTTAACCCCATTGCCTAGCAAAAAAAAAAAACCAACAAAAAACATAATGAAATTACCCCCATATCTTCTGTTTAATTAAACTCTCTCTATTATCTCTGATGTTAGTAGAGTTCAGAAGAGATACATGTATACCTGTCCCATATAGGAATGTAAACAGTTTATCCTTATTTATTTCCTTGATTGCTTGCCCATGTTTTTATGCTTCTCTTGATATTTGTGTTTGTATGTAAAGGTTTCTACACAGCTCTAGTTTTTTCCATCAAGAAATGTCTAGAAGTCTTCTACTTCATTAAAAATTAATTTTTCCCCCTGTAGGACTATACTCAGTTTTGCTGGGTAAGTTACTCTTGGTCATAAGTTTAGATCTCTTGCTTTCTGGAATATCATATTTCAAGTTCTCTACTCATTTGTCTCCCCAGTACTTGGATTATTTCTTTCTGGCTGCTTGTATTATCTTTTCTTCGACCTTTAGGAACTCTGGATTTTGGCTATATTACACCTAGGAGTTTTCATTTTGGTGTTTGTTTTACAAGATGACTGACTAGTCAATTCTTTCTCTTCTTAACCCTCTGGTTCTAATAATTCTGGAAATTTTTCTTGTATGATATCTTGAAATATGATGTTTAAGCTCTTTTATTATTACTATTATCATGGCTTTCAGGTAGCACAATAATATTTGAATTGTCTCTTCTTGATATGTTTTCTGGATCAGTTGTTTTGTCATAAAATACCTTCCATTTTCTTCTATTTTTGAAAACTCCTTTGACTTTGTTTTAACATTTCTTGATGTCTTTTGGAATCACTAGCTTTCATTTGGTCAATTCTAATAATCAAGGAGTTTGGTTTTTTTTTTGGAGGGGGCAGTTAAGATTTTGTACTTCTTGTTCCAGGATGTGCATTCTCTTTCTACGTCTTTCTTCTATAGGTCTCATTTCTTTTCCATTTTTCCTCTAGTGCTCTTATTTTATTTTTAAAATAATTTTTATTTCTTAATAAAAAATCTTGGTTTATCTCTTCTAAAAATTGCTTATTCATGTGTCCAAGATGGATTTTCTTTGAGTCTTTGCATGTTGATGTTTTTAATTCATTTTTTCTCTGGGTTTATGATTTGAGCTTCCATCTTGCCGTAATAGCTCTATATGGCAAGATTCTTTTATTGCTTGCTCATCCTTCTAACCTATTTTTTGAATTTGAACTTTATGTTAGGGTTGGGGTTTGTGCGCTTCTTGGGGGGAATATTCAGGATGAATTTTTGTCCTCTTGAGTCATTCTTCTGCATTCTTGGTGATATTGAATGGTATGCTACCACAGAATCTCTTAAGGATACCTTGGGATGGGCTCCCAAAGTGATGGGGTCTGGAGTGAAGTCAGCTCACTCTCCTGATTCGACTCCATTGGAGTGGTTTTCGATTTCCTTCTCCAGCTCATTTTACAGATGAGGAAACTGAAGCACATAGGGTTAAGTAACTTACCCAGAGTCACACAGTTACTCGGAGTCTGAGGCCAGATTTGAGCCCAGGAAGATAAGTCTTCCTGACTCCTAGTGCAGAACTCAATCCACTGTACCACCTAGCTGCCATGATGGTGCTTAGATAGATTTAAAAAACTTAGTTCAGGCTAAGTAGCCAATGAGGAGATGGGGGATGGGGCCAGGGAAAGGCTGCTTTCCACCCTGTGGTTGGCCAGTGAAGAATGTTAACCCGAGTGCAATTTTCCTGTCTCCCAGAAGCAGATCCCCAGTATCTCCCATGTGGGTGATGCCATTATAGGTGGTATGGCCATATGTCAAACACTATTACACAAAGAAATTCCAAACCATGGTTCTAGCTGCAGCATTTAAAAATTTTGAGAGACACAGTTCCTGGGTAATTAATCATTTTATTAATTGTTGCCAGCAGATAATTAACAAAATGGGTCAGTGGCACTCTGAAATGCTGAAGACTCCTCATGGAACCCACTCAACAATGGTTATATGCCACTAGAAGAGTGTGTGTTCCTGAGAGTACAATCAATTCTGATTGGTTAACTATTAATGAGAAGAATTAATATTATAATGACAGGTGCGCTTATTATAATGAGGGGCTGGGGGACATAACTGATCACTCAGTCTTGGAATAAGAGACCTATCTCTTATCCAGACTACATCCAACCAGGGCAATCTAGACAAAAGGGGGTCCACCTCTACTCAGACCTGGCTTACTAAAACACAATGGGCCAGATTTCACCTTAGATTAAATTCTTTGCAAAGTTCTCTGGTTGAGAACTCCCACCCCAAATAAAAAAGCATGTACTCTGGGGATTTGGTAAATCTCATCCATCAACAATGTCCTTCAGAAACTGAATGACCTACAAGTTTCTGAAAAAAATTCACTCCTAATTCAATAATTGATTATTAATATCAGAGAGAAATAAATATTTCTTTTACAGCACTCAAAGATCTGACATTACAGTGGGGAAGACAACATATATAAATCAGAACACATAAGGCAGGCCTGTACAATATCATGGACCACTTAGAGCCTGCGCACCACGTGCAGCCTGCCAAAGGATTTCAGGGGGCTGGCAAAAATGCAAATCCCTCAGCCAAACTGACTATGCAAAGTTCCCTTAGGGCAGACCTGCACAACATGGAGACACTTGTGCCCACCAAAGGATTTAGGGCAGCCCCTAGAAAAATACAGAGAATGTAAAATAGGCCTGGCCCATGGGCCTTATGTTGTGCAGGCCTGATACAAGGCAACATGCAAATAAATATGTACATACAAGATATATAGAGAACAAACAGAAAATAATCTCACTAGTATTTTGGGGAGACCAGGAAAAGCCTCCTACAAATGGTAGGATTTGACTAGAGTCTTAAAAAAAGCCAGCAATGCTAGAGACTTTTGCCTTGAGGTGAGGAATGAAAGTGGGCTAAGCATGGTGCACAGCCACTGACAAGACACAGTCAGAAAATTCAGTGTTGTATTCAAGGAACTATCAGTAGACCGAGGGAGCTGGATCATAGAGGGTATAAAGGGAAATAAAGTACAACAAAACAACAATAAGAAAAGGAGGTATTAGTTTCTTTTGTTCATAAAAATTGTGATATTGTGTTCATTTAAAATTTTTTTAAATTTTAATTTATTTTCAGTCTTTAACATTCACCTTCACAAGATATTGAGTTCCAAATTTTCTCCCCACCTGCCTCTCCCCCATCCCAAGACAGCATGCATTCTGAATACCCCTTCCCCTAATCTGCCCTCCCTTCTATCTCTCCCTCCCTTCTCTTATCCCCTTCCCCTTCTATTTTCCTATAGGGCAGGATAGATTTCTATACCCCATTTCCCGTATTTCTTATTTCCCAATTGCATGTGAAAACAATTTTTTTAAACATGTGTTTTTAAAACTTTGGGTTCCACATTTTCTCCCTTCCTCCCTCCCCACCCACCCTCATTGAAAAGGCAAGCTACTTGATACAGGTTATACATGTGTAGTTATGCAAAACACTTCCATAGTAGTCATGTTGTGAAAAACTAACTATATTTCCCTTAATCCTATCCCACCCCCCATTTATTTTATTCTCTCTTTTGACCCTGTCCCTCTTCAGAGGTGTTTGCTTTTGATTACCTCCTCCCCCAATCTGCCCTCCCCTCTATCATCCTCCTGCTCTCTTGTCTCCCCCCCCCATTTTCCTGTAAGGTAAGATAGATTTCCATACCCAATTGAATGTGTATGTTATTCCCTCCTTAAGCCAAATATGATGAGAATAAGATTCACTCATTCCCTCTCACCTTCCCCCACTTCCCCTCCACTGTAAAAAGCCTTTTCTTGTCTGTTTTATGTGAGATAATTTACCCCATTCTACCTCTCCCTTTCTCTTTCTCCCAGTATAATCCTCTCACCCCTTAATTTTATTCTCCAGACAGCACTCCTTCATCTTCAACTCACCCTGTGCCCTCTATCTATCTATCCATCTATCTATCTATCTATCTATATACATACATATAAGTTTTTTCCCTCCAACTACCCCCAATATTGAAAAAGGTCTCATGAGTTACAAATATTATCTTTCCATACAGGAATGTAAACAGTTCCACCTTAATAAGTCTCTTATGATTTCTCTTTCCTGTTTACCTCTTCATGTTTCACTTGAATCTTGTATTTGAAAGTCAAATTTTCTATTCAGCTCTGGTCTTTTCATCAAGAATGCTTGAAAATCCTCTATTTTGCTGAATATCCATTTTTTTCTCCTGAAGGATTATACTCAGTTTTGCTGGATAGGTGATTCTTGGTTGTAATCCTATCTCCTTTGCCCTCCAGAATATTAGATTCCATGCCCTGCAGTCCCTTAATGTAGAAGCTGCTAAATCTTGTGCTATCTTGATTGTGTTTCCACAATATTTGAATTGTTTCTTTCTGGCTGCTTGCAATATTTTCTCCTTGACTTGGGAACTCTGGAATTTGGCTGCAATATTCCTAGGAATTTTCCTTTGGGGATCTCTTTCAGGAGGTAATTGGTGTATTCTTTCAATTTTTATTTTGCCCTCTGGTTCTAAAATATCAAAGCAGTTTTCCTTGATAATTTCTTGAAAGATGATGTCTAGGCTCTTTTTTTGATCATAGCTTTCAGATAGTCCAATAATGTTTAAATTCTCTCTCCTGGATGTATTTTCCAGGTCAGTTGTTTTTCCAAGTATTTTCTTCAGTAAGCTTTTGGGATTCCTTTTCCATTTGGCCAATTTTGCTTTTGAAGGTATTCTTCTCCTCATTGGTCTTTTGGACTTCTTTTGTCACTTGCGCTAGGCTATTTTTTAAGGTGTTATTTTCTTCAGTATATTTTTGAGTCTCTTTAGCAAGCTGTTAACTTGTTTTTCATGATTTTCTTGCATCACTCTCATTTCTCTTCTCAATTTTTCCTCTACTTCTCTTACTTGTTCCTCAAAATCTTTTTTGAGCCCTTCCATGGCCTGGGACTGATTCATATTTTTCTTGGAGGCTTTGGATGTAGGAGCTTTGATTTTGTTGTCTTCTTCTGCTTGTTGTCTTCTTCTGCTTGTATGTTTTGATCTTCTTTGTCATCAAAGAAAGATTCTATGGTCTGACTTTTTAGTGAAGTTTGCTCATGATCCCAGCCAATTACTTGAGTCATAAACTCTTTGTTAATGTAGGGGTCTGCTTCTAGTGTGGACAATGTACTGTCCCAAGCTTTGGGGGTTTTATGCAGCTGTTTTCAGAGACACTTGCAAGGACCTGTAAATTTTCAGTTCTTCCAAGGTGATATGATGAGGGGCGAGGTGTTTACTCCTTTCTTGGCTTGTTCTCTGGTCTATGAGTGACCACAAGCACTCTTTTCTTTTTTCTTTTTTTTGATAAGCACTCTTTTCTGCCTTGTAAGTGTGAGGAGGATTTTCTCTTCACTACCACTACAAGCTCCACCATGCCAGTACTCCTCCTCGCCCTAGGATCACCACCTAGAACTGTGATCTAGATCCAAACACAGGCAAAGCAAGAGAATCCTGCACCAGCAGAGAGATCCCTGCAATCCTCCTCTGATCAGCCACTTGATTCCCCCTTAGTCCGTAGGCCAGAAGCTCAGGAGGCAGCCACCACCCCAAGGCCAAGCGCGGGTACTGGGGCTGGGACAACGCTTCTCTCTCTCTAACTGTGGTCATCGACTTTTCCCACTGACCTTCTAAGTTGTCTTTGGTGTTTGAGGGCTGAAAGGTCTGGAAACTTCCACAGCTGCTCTGAAGCCTGCTCCAGGTTCATTGAGGCCTGCCTTGCCTGCACGCCCTAGCCAAATTGTGCTCCTTTCCCCACCCAGTGAGATACACCTTTCTGATCAACCATCCAGGCTGTCTTGGGCTGGAAATTTGTTTCACTCTGTCTTTTTGTGGCTTCTGCTGCTTTAGAATTTGTTTAGAGCCATTTTTTACAGGTATTTGGAGGGGTTTGGGGGAGAGCTCCAGCAAGTCACTGCTTTCACTCCGCCATCCGCCATCTTGGCTCTGCCCCACCCCCATTTAAAAAATTTTCAAAAGAAATGTAATGTTAGACAAATACTCTTGGAATCTGAAAAGATAGATCTTTGGGGTGAATCTATATGTGTGAGTATGTGAACATACTCACACATGCAAAAGTATACGCATATACACATGCATGCATGTTTTACATTTATTCATAATACCCTTCTGTATGTGTATACACACACATATATATATGCATGTATGTGTATATCTGTGACTTGACCCTTGCATAGATGAAATATAGATGACTAAATCTGTGATTCTGTCTCTAGAGTTTCTCCTTCCTGTGCTGTAGATCACACTTCCTACAAACCTTCCCATCTTAAGGGGTTTTCTTCTATGGACTTGCGTAAATCTTTTGTAGAAGGACCTAGCCAACCTGCTGGAAGCCTCCCTTGGAGCTTTTTAATTTTTAGGAATGCCAATGTAACACTGAAACTATATATCTATCATTATTCGTTCTTACCACATAACTCAGCTATTTCCTTTTCTATCCATAAATGTCCTTTAGGATGTCTTATATACCTTTTCTTGCACAAAAGTTATTTTTAGTAACATACATTAATATTTTAACAATATACAACTTTTTAAATATGAACACATGTTTGTATTATATGACTTGCTAGTGAATGCATTCATGCATGTAGGCATGAATATGAGTAGCACTATGGAAAATACAACCAAGTGTAGGAATTTATTCTTCTCCTAAGTCTATCCACATCAAACATCCTTTTCTCATGCCATGAGTCCCAGGTCTAGAGTTCCTCTATAGCAATGATTCTCAAAGTATAGCTTGATGACTTCCAGATCCCCACAAGATCCTATTAGTGGGATCTGTGATGTCAAATTATGTTCATAATAATACTGAGTCATTTTAATTTCTAATATGGTAAATATCCAATATGGTAAATAACACATACAAACAAAGGCTCTTTAGTATCCTCAACAACTTTTAAGAGTGTAAAACGGTCCTGGAAACAGACAAAAAAAAATTGAGTTTCTGTCTCTTCATCAAAAGAGCAGCCCTATTAGAAATGTGAGTAGAAGGGGCAGCTAGCTGGCACAGTGGATAGAGCTCCAGTCTTGGAGTCAGGAGGACCTGAGTTCAAATCCGGACTCAGACACATGATACTTACTAGCTGTGTGACTCTGGGCAATCACTTAACCTCAACTAACTAAGCAAAAAAAAAATTTGAGTAGAGTAGTGAGTAGCTTCTCCTTTGCCTCTTCAAAGCAGAGAAGCCCCATGGAACTAAATGAACTCAGACATTACATTTCCTAGAATTCCTGAGTTTAAATCTATCCTAAATGTGTGAAGATTTCTGCGGTTGAGGACAGTGGTGTGTATCAAATTCAAATAGAAATGGGGACCACTGTGTGGCATTTAAAAAGTTCAACAGACATAATTTCTAGACAATTTAGTCATTTTATTAATAATGCCAGCATTTTTAATACCAAGGTTAGTGACAGTCTCGAATGCCAAAGACCTTCATGGAGATGGGCCCATGGCTTATATGCCTTTAGAAGAAGAGTGTTACTGAGGTTGGCAATCAACTCGGATTGGTTAACCATTAATGAGAAGTTGACTTTGCAAAGTGAGCTCACTCCAATGAGGGGCTGAGAGTGACACCGTTTCACTCTTGGACAAAGAGATTCTCCCTATACTCAGACCACCTCTAGCCTTGGGCAATCTAGACAAAGAATTTAGCTTCCCCCACCCAAGCCTCAGCTAGTTGAGTGGAGTAGCAATACCCAGAATGAGGAGAATGTTAATCCTATCTTCTATCAGCCCTGTCCTTGAGAGATTGGCGAAAAGAAATAGGCCAGGGGAAAAAAAAAAAGCTAAGGTCTCCCCAATTTTAATAATTGGCTATTAATATGAAAGAGAAATAATCATTTCTCTCAACTAAATTATACATGAAGAGCCTAATGTGTCAAATATTTGACTTAGTTTTAAAATCTAATATTATCATGTTTTATTGTATTTTTATTTATTTCATTAAATATATCCCAGTTCATTTTAATCTAGCTTGGGACATATTCAACAATGCTGTGAGCCACATGTGGCATGCTGCGTGTTTGACACCTCTGGTCTAGAAGAGCAGCAAGGTTGTAACTTCTTTGGAAATGTTTATTTTACATTGTTCTCTTGGTATCATATATTGTTTATTTGCTTATCAGTTTTATTCTGAGTAAAAAATCCTTTAATTATGTAAAAAAACTAATTTCATTCTGTTTGCTTCAGAGAAGAGTAGTCTCTATTTTGCAAAGGCATATGATGAGGGCTGACAGAATTACAGTGGGATCAAGAAGTCTTTGCAGGTTGGGCCTCAAAGGGTTAAACCTGCAAATTCATATTCCCCTTGACCATGAGTCTTCACTGCCCTGCAGAGAGAAATGAAACTATGGGATAGAAAGTGTCACTCTGAGAATCACAGAGAACCTGGCACTTACTGAATCTTTTTGACCAGTGCAACATGTAAAAGCTTCCAGGGTGAACATGGGAATGCACTATCACTTGGATTTTCTCCAGTGTTTCTGATCTCTTCTTCTACATCTCCTTTCCTGGTTTCTCCTACAAATCACATCCTCTAACTATAGGTGTTTCTCAGGATTCTAACTTGGGCCTTCTTCTTTTCCACTTCTATACTATTTCATTTTTTAGTCTCATCAACTCCCATGGATTTAATTATCATCACTGTGCTGCTGGTTCTCAAATCTACCTTTCCTACCCCAATCTCTCAGCTGACCTCCAATCTAGATTCAGACGTCTTGAATTATCTAGACATTTTAAACTCACTCTGTACCAAACAACACTAATTATCTTTCCTCCTAAGCTTTCCCCTCTTCCTACCTTCTCTCTTACTAGAGAGCAACACCATCCTCCCAGTCCCTAGGCTCACAACCTAGGAGTCATCCTGGGTAGTATCCAACTCTTCATGACCCCTTAGGGATCTTCTTGGCAAAGGTACTCAAGTGACATTTCCTTCTCCAGTGGATTAAGGCAAATAGAGTGTGAGTGACTTGTCCAGGGTCACACAGCTAGTAAGTGTCTGAGGCTGGATTTGAACCTGGGTCTTCCTAATTCCAGGCTCAGTACTCCATCCACTGAGCCACCTAGCTGCCTAAACTTGGCACATAGTAAGTGCTCCATAAATGCGTATTGACTGACCAACTGATTATCAAGAGCCTATGAACTATAGGAATCAGTTTAGTTACCACACAAAACAACAAAAAATCTTGTGGTGTTTCTCATCACCTGCCTCTGTCATTCTGCTGAAATGTTTGTGCTTTTTCTTTCTGACAAAGCAAAAGTTCAGATCAGTCAACCCAGGAAGAAAAAAATCAATCAGAGCTGTTGTCCTGCCATTATACAGGCAGAACCTAACAGTGAAACTTAACATAAAATTGAACATACATAAAATTAACAGTATCCATAGTAAAGAAGGGCAAAGTACAGGGATAAATTGAGTCCAAAGCTAATGTAAAATATTGTGGCTGGTAATTTCACTATCCTACCATTTAAATTGTGTTTTTGCAGAGGTACTAACAAATAAAGAGGTAAGGTAGAATAGTGGATGGAAAGGGCTAGCCTTGGAGCCAGGAAGACCAAGGTTCAAGTCTTGTGTCTGAAATATAATGTCTGTGTGACTGTGGCCAATTTACTTAACCCAGCAATTCCCTCAATAGCTCATGAATTACAGAAGAGCTACTGATCTTCAACAGTGGAGAGAGTTTCTCTGTCATGACTTTTACATGTGAAAGAAACTAACATAAATCGAGTTTTTATAATATGACTTTTACACAAATCCAGATATCCCTGCCCCCCCCACTTACAAATAAAATAACAAAATTGAGTTCCAGCTTTTATTTCTTCTTTTTTTTTTCCATCTCATGGAGATACCAGTGAGCACTGCAGTAATCAAATATAGTCAGCAAGAGAAGCAAATGAAATTTAAAATTCACCAGATGAGTGATGGACAGCTTAAAACATCACAAATTATTGCTTTTTTTTTAAGAGTTCTGTATGTATAGAGGTAAACTGTAGTACTGCACAGTGCATGCATGTGTGTGTGTGTGTGTGTGTGTGTGTGTATACTCATATATGTGTGTCACCTTTCTATCTGTTTTTCTATCTGCCTATTTACCTATGTCTATATGTGTATCTATCTAAATATCTATCAATCTATAAAATCTTTCTACACTTCTGATTTCTTCAGTTTGGGAACTTCTAGGGGTATGATGGAGCCACTTCAAACCAGCTCTTGAGATCTGTTTGTTAAATGGTTAACATTAGCATTTATGCCTTGAAAATTGGAAAAGCTACAAATCAGGGCTTGATTGTTTTATTGCTTGCCTAGACTTAAGGAAGTGATGAAAAATGTCAGTGATGCATATTAAAATTAAAAGTATGTCGTGTACATTTTTCTTCAGAGCCAGTTGTTAAACATTGACTAGTATCCCAGCACATTCCTTGGAAACTTACCTTTGTTGTAACTTTGCCCATTTATATAGATCAAAATTTATCTATAATTTGTAATCATAAAGAATTAATTACCTGGGATAATAAGAGGTGAAGTGACTTGCTCTTGGTCACATACCTAACACATATAAAGGACATTACTTGAACCCAGGTCTTCTTCAATCCAAGACCATCATTCTTGGCTCTGTTTCTCTTGTGTATAGGCACTGATATTTTACAGGTAAGTGATGAAACCTGAAATTATAATCCTATAATTCATGCAAATATGAAGTCTGTCCCATTTATTATCAAAATAATAGTTTATTTGTAAGGACAAATAAATGCTAAGTGTTATGCCATGAAATGGACTGGCTTTCTCAGTCATGTGGGTATTCCCTTAGACGATCACAACCTATCTAGGCCTACTCACATTGCCTGATTCTTCTCCATTGTTGTCATTCAGTTGTTTCAGTCATGTCTGACTCTTTCTGATCCCATCTATGGTTTTTTTGGTAAAGATGCTAGAGTAAGTTTGCCATTTCCTTCATTAGTTCATTTTGCAGATGAGAAAACTAAGGCAAACAAGGTTAATAGACTTGCTTAGGGTCACACATCTAGTAAGTGTGTGAGGCCAGATTTGAACTTAGAAAGATGAGACTTCCTGATTTCAAGTCTGGCACTCTATCCATTGCACTCACTATCTAGCTGCCCTGTCTATTCCATACTTTTTATAAGTTCTTCTCAGGGGATATACCGAATATGCTAGGAGACTTACTAGCTTTATCTTAACACTGAGAGGATACCAATAGAACCTATAGGCTGTCCATAGGTTTCAGTCTTGCCATATGACCAGCCTTTCTCCATCATCCAGTTCTTTGATGATATCCTTTAAACCAGTGGCATCAACCTCAAATAGGAACATGTGGCCACTAAATTGTATCTATTTGAAGGCCTCATATTGATTTAGAAAGCCATATATTAATATTATCTTTGTTTTATTGTAGTTTTATTTGTTTTGTTAAATATTTCACAGTAACATTTTAATCTGGTTCAGGTTGAACTCGAAGCAGTGTGTTTGTCATCTGTGCTTTTAACTAATTTTACTTTGTAATTCTTTGTTTATAATGTGTTAAAGCCTGCTCACATCTCCACTCACTGCTCCCTTTCCCTCTGTGTGATATTAATTTTCAGTTATTCAGACACTCTAGTTTTCCATGACTTTCAACCATATAATAGCACCAAAAGAAAGTTGGTATTATGTATTGGTAGAATAAATATTAGTCATGGGGGGAGAGTTATAGCCACAGATGTATTACAGAGAGTATTAGTCGTGCAACAATGACTTATTTATTTATTTGGAGCTGGTTGAAGGGGGATGAAGAAAATTTACAGTTTAAAATTAGTGAAATTATAAAAATGTCTTGGGATTAGTAGAAAAATAATGAAGCTTTTGAATCTCACTCAAGGGTTCATTTTGTAACAGTCAAAAGGAATCTACTCTTCTCATCAAACTAAGTTTTTCTATTACCTTGTACTTCTATAATACACCAAGCCTTTCTACTATCTATTATGTCATCTCATTACTAATTAACAAACTTCAGATGTACTATAAGACTTCTAAAGTATTTCCTATCACATCTGGCATATTTTAAGTCAAAGAAGTTCTATGACTAAACTCTGTACAGTTTATGGAAGAAGAATGTAGCTCCAGCTCCCCAGGAATTTCAGGCATCCATTATAATCACAGCACTCAGGAACCCTCCATTCTAGGTCAATAAATTTTCACTTTTTTTAATACTGGGAGTAAGGATGACCAAACTCCTTGAGTACTTCTTCCTTTCCTATAATTTCTAATCTCCCAGTACAGAGGTTATTCAAATTTTACTGTTTGAGGACTCAAAGACTAGATAATCTTGAAAAATGTGATAATTCATGAATAGATCTGACCAAAGCCCTCTTAGGATGATGGCTACATTGCCTATTCTATTCACTGTAAAATCGGCTGTTCTTTTAGAAATTATGGCAAACTATTGATTGGGAAAACAAAAAAACAAAACAAAACAAAAAAATATTCTCAATGCCCCTGACAGAATGATAAAGCATGTATTGGAGAGACTAGACAAGATTAGGGAATAGTAGAAAGCAGTATAGCCCAGTTCCTCTCATAACTACTACAACAAAAATCTAAGAAAATTGCCAGACTGAGTAATGATTGGGAAATAGGAGAAGAAACCACAGTGGGTCATCTTTCCAGCACAAGATCACAAATTTGACCATAGACAAATGATCAGGGAAGGAACTATGAAGAAGGTTGGTCTGGGATTACAGAGCCAGACCCCAGAAGCAGAACAGCCACGTGTCCCCAAGGAGGAGAGAACAGGGTCACTGACCCTATGATTCAGAGAAGGGAGAACAGACTCAGTAGAAACTACAGGGTTATTGCTCTGGCTCCAGGGAGATAATCACAGACCTAGCACAGGGCACAAAATAGAAGCTTATGCATTTTCCCTCAGATGCAGAAAGGTGATCTCAGACATCCCACAGCAGGAAGAAAGGGAGAAAAAAGAAAGCACTGTTGCTCTGAACTTGAAGAAATTTCCAGGGGCTGGGGCTTTCTATTTTTTTTTCTTGCTTTCAAAGAGGACCAATAGCATCACGACAAGATAACTTGCATGTAAATTGGATTGAAGTGAGGCAGAGTTGCACAAAGTTGTCAGCCTCACTCTCTCTTCCAGAAATCCAGTGGCAAGACAAAAGTCTAGGTGAGTAGTGATGGCTCAGGATACAGGGATGACCTTGGTGTCTTCAAGGCCTGGCCAAGCTCTAAGCCCTCCACAGCCCCCACTTCAGGCATCTTCACGGCTGTTGGAACAATTTGTTCTCATCTGCCCATTGCACTGGGGGGAAATCTTCCCATGCTTGTGGTAGACACTCCCCTAACTGAACAATTGGTTTGAGACCTGTTGGTTACCCTTAACCTGGTTTAGCCTGTCTGCTAAAATGATTTTGCCAGGTTGTTGCTGCTGTGTATGCTACAGCTTCTTCCAGCCACAGGTGAGAGAAGCAACTGGGGCCTATGACTCCCTATTGCAGTTCCATCCAGGGCCAAGTGTGCAGCTCTGTTGACCAGACCTAAATCAGGGTAGGACAGCTCCCAGATCATTCCACTGACTGGACTACTTAGGCCCATTGAGAGCTGGAAGCCTGTTTACCTGCGACACCCCTAGGATCCCTGAAGAGCACATAATGAACATAGGGGCAGGATACCAAAGAAGGCAGAGCAGAACATTGCAAGGCCATGTTAGACCCACCAGAAGTGCACTGACCCTAATACAACATCTCAATCCAGGAAGTGAAGCTGGAAAAATGAGTGAACAAACAAACAGAAAGATAAAGAGCCGTTGTGATTTCAAGATGCCTAAGGCAAAACCCCAAAAGAAAATAATTACAAAACACCGATAAGCAAAGCATGGAAGGGAAACACAGCTTACTCACAAGATCAATTAGAATTCCAAGAAACAATGAAGCAAGAGGTACTTGGTTATTTTTTAAGAGACAAAAATAATATGACAAATGAAATAAGAGTGTTAGAGAAAACCAAACAAAACAAAACAAAAAAACTGCTCAGACACATTAGAACGAGAAGACAATGAAATAGAAAAAAAAAAAACACTGATCACATTGTGATAGAACCTCTGAAATGAAAATCTTGCAGAAACATTATAAGCAAAATCTAGAACATCTAGGTTAAAGCAGCCAGAATGAAAGAGTTTAAATGCCGAGAAACTCAGTCTGGATCACACAAAATTTGGCAGCTACTACTCTAAAGTAGTGGAGAGTATGAAATATGACATCTCCAAAGGCAAAAGATAGAGTCTATAGTGTGGTAGTGGGATCTCTGGGTCAGAAGGTATGCGTGTTTTAGTTATTTTCTTAGTGTAATTTCAAATTGTTTTCCAGAATGATTGGATCAAATCGTAGATCTACTATCTTCTCACAACTCCTCCAATATTTGTCATTCCCATCTTTGTCATCTTTGCCAATTTGCTGTATATGAGGTGAAACTTCAGTGTTGTTTTAATTTACATTCTTTTTATTATTAGTGAAATGGACATTTTTTCATATAGTCATTAATAGCTTTTAATTCCTCTTGAAAAGTGTTTGTTCTTATCTTTTGGTTGCTTATCTATTACTGAATAAATAGAACCCATTATTATTTCAAATGGCTTTCAAAAAATTTATAGAATTTAGAAAAGTGGCCAATATGAGATGACCTCAAATTCAAGCTAGGGAGACCATTCTTTTCAAAGAAAATAGAGCCCATAATGACTACTGTGGGCTGCTTAATGTGTGTGTTATCTGTATGTATGTCAGATTAGAATTTTTAAAAAATTCTTTGGAAATCTTATTATACCACATCTAAAGCTCCTTACTCAATGAAGTTCTATTCTTAAGGTGCTATACCCAATATCAAGAACTTTGTACCCTAGTAAAATCCTCTTTTTTTTTTTCTCTTTTCTTTTTAAGCTAGGCAATAGAGTTAAGTGAGTTGCTTAGGGTCACACAGCTAGTGAGCTTTATGTGTCTGAGGCCAGATTTGAACTCAGGTCTTCCTGACCCCAGGGCCAGTGCTCTATCCATTGAGCCATTTAGCTGCCCCCAGTAAAATCCTCTTCTGAAGGTACTCTGTTTTCAGGTGACTGACCTTGGATTCAAAACAGATATGTCAACATGGTATGATCTCTGCCATATTCTAACAGTCTAGAAAGGTTTGGAATATGTCTTAGGGAAAAACAAAAACACTATTATGTGAGAACCAGGCTAAGTGAGTGTAGAGAGGTTCATCTTTATGAGTTAACTATCAGCTGTTGATTTTTTTTTTTTGCAGGGAGCTGGAGGCAGGTGTCACTGCAGTTAATGAAAGCTGTTACTAAGGCATAGAGGGACTTGGGACATGTGTCAGTGGAAAGAACTCCTACATTGCCGATCAATCTAAGATCCTCAAAATATTCTAGTAAATATAATAAATATGCAATAAAGCTAATAGGTGTTTATGAAACGCTTACTATGTGCCATGCACTGTTCTGAGAACACAAATTCAAGCAGAAAGACTGTCCCTACCCTCCAGGAACCTATAGTCTAATGGAGGAAGAAAACACGTAAAAGGATACTGCAAAAGGCAGGGGGAAGGGGTAGGAAGGGAGAGGTACTCCACATGGGGCATGATGGAAAAGTCAGTAGTGCAGTCTGGTGAGAAATAAGGAGACAGCTGGCCTGGAAGCCCTCCCTAAATGTAAGTTCTGAGAAGAACCATCCAGTCAACCAATCCCAATTTCCAGGGACCTCAGAAAAGACCTGATATATAAACAGGAGTTGAAGTTGGTGAAAGTTGATCTGATCTCACCTGGCCTCCTGCAGATCTTGTTCTGTCAATCATCTTCCCTCTCTTGCACCTACCATCTCTTGCTCTTCATAGATCCCCTCCCCTTCCCTAGAAAGGTTCTGAGTCATCCCTCATCCAAAAATAACACGTCCTGCTGCAGGCTTGACTCATCACATTTCTCTCCTCTTAATTACTGCTAAAACTCTAGAAAGTGAATTTTATATTTGATATGCCCATGTTTCTTCACCATTCACTTCTTAAACCCTTGCAATCTTGTTTGCATTATTACCACATTATTGCAAGTGATCTCTCAGAGAAGACCAGTGATTTAACTGCCAAATCAAATGATCTTTGTCTTTGTCCTCACCTACCTGAATATTTCATACTGGTGGCTCTTCGATTCTTTCCACTCTCTCCTCCCTGATTTCCATAACATCTTCTTTCATTGACTTGTTCTATCTCTCTGACCTTTCCTCTGTCTCCTTCACTGGCACCACTTTTTTCCTCCCATCCTGTCACTGTAAACATTAACAAAGGCTCTGTCCTCAGCCCTCAACAAGCCTGGAGTTCGTCAGTCAATCAACAAGCATTTTAAGCACTTATTATGCATAAGGCACTGTCCTAAAGCACTGTAGATTCAAAGGAAAAAATAAAGTACTTTCTCTTATGGAATATGCTTTCTGATAGAGGAGACAAAATATAAATAACTACATATATACATAGATGAAGATGTAGGTATGTACTACATATATATGAATGCTGCTCAGTTGTTTCTGACTGATCCCATTTGAGAGTGGTTTGTCATTTTCTTCTCCAGCTCGTTTTACAGATGAGGCAACTGAGGCAAACAGGATTAAGTGACTTTCCCAGGTTCACAAAAGTAGTCTGAGGCTAGATTTGAACTCAGGTCTTCCTGAAACTAGACCTGGTTCACTGTACCTTTCAACTACCCATATACCAGAGTAGATGAAGGTCACCTGAAAAGGGAAGACATTAACAAATGGAAGGACTGGGAAAGGTCTCCTGGAAATGGAGGAATTTTAGAAAAATCCTAAAGGAAGCCAGGGAAACCAAAAGACAGAGGGGAGGGGGAAAACACTCCAGACATTGGAGACAACCATTACAAAAACATAGATGGGAGATGGAGTGTCATATGTGAGTACCTGTAAGTAGGCCATTGTGTATGAGCAAGGAGTATAAGGAGGGAGTAAAAATACAAGAAGGGGACACATTTTGAACAGCTTTAAATGGCAAACAGAGGACTTCATTTTTGATCTGGATATAACAGGGTGCCACTGGAGATTCTTCTGCATGGGTGAGAGGGGGATTGGGGAAACATATTCAGGCCTTTGCTTCAGAAAAAAAAATCACCTTAGCAGCTAAGTGGAGGATGGAATGGAGGGGGTAGAGACTGCAGGTATGGAACCCTGTTCAGAGGTTGTTGGGGAATTCTAAGTGATAAAGGGCCTGAACTAAGGTTACAGGGAGAAGGGGATGTATGCAAGTACAAAGGTGGGATGATTGTTGTCCTTAACCCCATCCCACTTGAAGTGAGAAAGACTTGGCCTAGATATATAGATCTGGGAATCCTATCCATAGAGGTGATAATTGAACTCATGGCTGCTGCTAAGGTCACCAAGTGAGATAGTAAGAAGAAAAAAGAAAAAAAGAAAAAAAATGAAGGGAACCCAGAACAGAGCATGGGGGGAGGGTTTTTCAAGTAACTGTAATGGGGAAAAAAATACAGAATGTTATTTATGTTGGGATCAAGAGAAAGAGAAAAGAAAGGAGCACTTTAGGGAGTAGATAGAATGATGACAGTATGTACCTAGTTTATGACTGAGATCAACAGCACAATCAATGCTGAATTTTGTTTTCATATAATATCCTCTACTAAAAATAATCTTCAGCTTTGCAAGTATGGAACAAAATAATGAATAGGGAAATGAAGCCTAAAACAAATGGGATGATATGAAGCTAATGGACTTGTTCTCACACATAACACCAAGCCAAGATACACTACATCCTGGGGACTGAAAGAAAATGCAAATACAATTGCCGAACTGCAAACAGCAATCTGCGAACATTCATGAACCACAGAAGAGGCCTTGCAGAATGGGAGTCAAGTGTACAGGTGTGGTAAATAGTTGCATGAAAGGGAAGAAGATCAATGAACTGGGTATAAGTTGATCAAGAGCAAGCCATGCCAGAGTCACATGTTTTTTGGTTTTGACAGTGTTATTAGACTGGTGACACATCAGAAGAATGCTTTAACACGCTGTACCTGAATTTTAGCACTTCCTACTCAGTTTTTCATGACATACATGTGGACAAGACCTAGATTAAATCAGTGGTGTCAAACATATGGAAACAGGAGCCGCTCGACCACGTGTAAGGATCCCAGCAGGCCACATATTGACCTGGAAAACCACATTATTAACATTATATATGTTCTATAGCAGTTTCATTTCATTTGTTAAATATTTCTCAGTTACATTTTAATCTGGTTTGGGCCTCCGGAAGTTGGTGAGCCATGTGTGGCCCATGACACCTTTGGATTAAATAACAGGAGGAATTCAAGTTAGTTGAGTGGTGACACTCAAAGATTTGTGATTAATGGATCAAAGTCAATCTGGAGGGATAGATTGCGTCACAGATCCTAGGCACTGGTCCTATATTGTTCACTGTGTTCATTCATGACTTGGGTCAAGGAAGAGATAATATGTTTATCCAGTTTGTAGAGAATATGAAGTTGGGAGGACCAGCTAGTATGTTTTATATGTGTATATATGTATATGTATATATATACATATATGTGTGTGTGTGCTTTGTGTGTTTATGTATGCATGTATGTGTATATATGTATGTGTGTGTATATATGTATATTATATATGTATATACATATACATATATATATATATATATTATATATTTATAAATAAAAAGCAGGCTGCAAAAAAAACTCTAGTATAGTACTTTGGAGTGAATCTAAGAAGGTTACATTTATTAGAGACAAACACAATACCCTGCATTATTGGAGTAAAAACAAATGAGTACAGAGAGGGAATGGAGTGTCTAGAGAACAAAGAAGATAATATTTAGTCCCATAGTACTCTACCCTAGAAAGACCTATGTGTCTGGAATTTTGAGCTCAGTTCTAGGCATCACATTTTACAGCATCTAGAACCAAGTTCTGGTTCTCTTGAAGAACTGGAGCAGATGCAGAGAAGTACAACCAGAGTGATTAAGTGATTTGTGGCCATGACATATGGGGATTGATTGAAGAAATTGAGAATACTCAGTCCGAAGGAACAAAACCTTAAAACATGTTAGTTGACTTCAAGTATGTTAAAGAAAATCAAGTGCAAGATTCTAATTGCTTGGCCTGGTCCCAGAAAGCAACACTAGCAATTGGCAGAATGGGAAATATGTGGAGAAGTATATTTCAGGCATCTAGATGGCTGGGACAGTGTGTAGAGATCTGGGCCTGGAATAAGGAAGATGTGTGTTTAAATCTGACCTCAGAAGATTATTAGCTGACCTGGTCAGTTTATCAGTCACTGGTCAGCAAGTCACTTACTTCTGTTTGCCTCAAACAACAACATGGATATAATAATTGTACCTCCCCTCAAGGGTTATATTGTAAGGATCAAATGATATAATATTTGTAAAGTGCTTAGCACATAGTAGGTGCTTAATAAATGCTCATTTGCTTCTTTTCTACTACAAGGGTGGAAAAAAACTTCCTAATAGCTGTTCAGAAATGTAACAGGCAATCTGGGGATACAGAAAATTCTTCATTAAATCATCAACAACAGCAAGCATTTATTAAGCACCTGCCGTGTCCAAAGATTGAGAAGGGTATTAAATACTAAACAGAAATATTTACATTTTATCCTATTGATCACTGTTTGTCTTTTCATCATTGGCCACCTCCAAGAAGGTGCAAAATAACCATTTATCAGCGATATTATAGAGGAGATTGTTGCTCATATACAGTTTGGCCTGAGATTCTCTGATACTATGCAAATTCAAAGTGCTCTGAGAATGATAGGCCAGGGCAGAGCATGGTGGGTCACAAAGTGATCCTCTGAAGCCAGAGGATCTGGATTCATATCCTGCCTCTGATGATTATGATCTGGGTGACCTTGGGTAAATCTTTTAACCTCAGACCCTATTTCCTCATCTATAAAATGGAAGTGTTGGACTTGATGGCCCCTGTGGTCCACCAAAATATATGATATTTCTTGTATAGGCGTGGGGGGGGGTCTTCAGGGTAAGTTTTATCAAGGTAGAGTTTGTAGGAATCTAAATGATATCACCTGGACCATCTCCCTCATTTTACGCATGAAGAGACAGAGACCCCAGAAAAATACAGCGACTTTTCCAAAGTCTCAGTGGTATTGACTGGCAGTGTCTAGATTTGAACCCAGGTCCTTTGACTCTAAATATCCAGTGCTCTTTCCCCTGCCCCATGCAGCCTTCTAAGTTTCATGTTGTAAAGTGCTGAGCGCAGTGCCTAGCACATAGTATGTGCTTCATAAATGCTTATTTGCTTCCTTTATAATATAAGGGGAAAATCTTCCTAATAACTATCTAAACGTGTAATATAAGGCAAATAAATTTTTAATTCAATCTTCAAATAATAACTTAATCTTCAGCAATAAGGCTTGGATTATAAGCAGACCCACTATCCTCTGGTTAAATAACGCTCTACTTAGGCAGTTAGAGGAGGAGGCTTTACCTCAATCTCTGGATACCTTCTCGAAGCACAAGTCACCATGCAAATGTTAGTATTCTTTTGTCCCGAGGAGACACCTTGCCTCTGAGTAGCTCAAAGCATCCTCTGAACCTAACACGTTGTTATTCCAAGTTTCTGTTTGCGTTGAGGAGGCTCCCTGTACTCCTTTGCCATCGCCCATTATTAGCTCGCTGGAGGAGGTGTGCCTGATGGTGTGCAGGAGGCAGCCTTCTAGCAGGGGAGCTCTGGGAGGATCCCCGCCACTGAAAGAGATGCTTTGTGCTTTTCCCTTTGTTCCACATCCTAATAAAAAAAAAAAACTAGAAAAAAAAGCCCTTCAGTCATTCCCCAAGACATTCTCATCACATGTGTTTGAAGCTTGTGTTCAAGCATTAATTTACCGAGACAATAAACTGTCATTTTCCTCGTAGCGATTCTGAAGCACTATTCACTTTTAATAATCCAAACAGGGTTAAATATGCTGGGAATCTTTTGTCCTCTGCAACAAATGATTTGTGTTTCAGGGGGTAGTGTGTGTGCAGTGCCAAATGAGCAGGTAAATTGGTTCCTGCTTTCTTGTAAAAGCCTCCCCCACCTTTTATGGGTGTGAATCTCAGTAACAGGTAACAACCAGCCTTCCCTAGCCCCCTTCTTTATGAAGCAGCACATATCAGAAGCTATTTCACACATTTTGAACTTGGTATACTTGCAGGCATAGTTTAGGGTGCTGTGCAAATAAAACCCAAGCACATATTAGGGAAAACCATTTGACGCTTTCAGAATTTCTTATTCTCTCTGGAAGTTCCCTGATAGTGGATAGGGAGGAACAGGTTAATACTTGCATAATTGATTGAAAATTGCTGCTAATTGGCTTGAGGTTTAAATGAGCAAGTGAAGCCTGACAGCTGGGATAGTCTAAGATGCCGCGTAGGAACTTAATATATGGAAATATAATTTACCTTTATGTGATGATGTTTATTCTCTGAAAATTAGTTTGAAATTGAAGAAATCATTTATCTCATCCTCAACTAAAACAAACAGTGGTGCTTAAGCTCATCACTTGAGTGTGTAGGCCTTGTGGGACAATGTTTGTCTATTTTATGCGGAGCTTCTGCCAGCCTTCCTCAGGGATGGCTGGTCTGGAGAAACTGACCTAGGGCCCTAAGAGAGGTTAGAATAAATTGTCTGATATCTAGGAAGGCGGCTACTTTTCATACATCAAGGTTTTTTGAGCTGAATTTGTGTAATGAGTGCAGTGGAAATTGGAAGATGAGATTAAAGTGCTGTTTGTCATGTACCGAGATCTCAGAAATGCTTATCAGCCCTTAGCAGCTGAACACAGCTTAGATTAAAAATGATCTGACAGAAAGGGAGGCTGACTGCAAATGTGGGGCTTTACATCCAAGCTAATTACAAAGTGCATATTAAACATGAGGCCTGTGATGAGAGCAGCTGCAAAGGTCTTTATCTATATTAAGAGACTGTCCACCTACATAATAAGAATAATTATCAAGGAGTGAATTCTTAAAAGAAATGACATACAATAGCACATTATACAATTTCCTCTAATTTTATAGGTCTATTTCACAAGTCCCAATAAGGTGTGACTGTCTTCTGTCTGGAGCCAGGTGACACATCTGATTTAAAAAAAGGCTCATTCATTTAAGCATCTTTTGTGCTCACTCCTATTTGGTGGCCTTGAAAAGTGTCAGACACCAAACCCTGGGGGGACCCAAATCTGTGCTGTGAACTGATAGGAAAGCAACATAATTGTATGTTTTAATTCAGCAGAATTCAATTCATCATTCATTTATGATATACCTACTGTATACAAGGCACTGTTCCCATCTGGAGATAAAAAAATCTCTTTAAAGAGCTCACAATCTAATAGCAGAGGCAGAAATATGTACACATAAATAAGTATGATATATAAGATTATAATGAGAGTAATGAGGGAGGTCCAGATAATACACTATATGAAATTCAAAAAGAGGGAAATCACCTTCAGCAGGGGTGAAGTTCAGAAGAGATTTTCATGAGGAAGATGTTACTGAGTTAGACCTTGAAGGCAAATGGTCTTAATTGGAATTTAATTTTAATAGAGATATAGAGGGAATGCATTGAAAGTATGTAAAATGATCTGTGTGTAAATGTGGAACGAACAGAAGATAAAATGTCAAGTTCAAGGAGCAGCTACTGGTTTAATCTGGTAAGAATAGCAAATAGCTAGCTAGCATTTATATAACACCTGCTATGTGCCAGGCTTTGTGCTAAATGATTTACAGATTCTACCTCATTTGATCCTCCCCACAACTAAAGGAGAAAGGTGCTATTGTTACCATTTTATGGTAGAGAAAACTGAGATTAAAGAACCTGCCCATGATCAGAAAGCTAGCAATGTTGGATTTGTACTCACATCTTTCTGACTCCAGGCCCAGTCCTCTATCTGCTGAACCACCTGACTACCTGAACTAGAAAGAATGCTGAGTAAAATAAGGTTGCAGAGATAAGTTGTAGCCCTGTTAGAGTTGCTTGAAATGCTAGGCTGAAAATTTTGCTTTTTATTCTATAAATGACGGGGCCCACAGAAGTTCTTTGGGAGCAGGAAAGTAACATGATCTTACCTGTGTAAAAGGAAGATTATTTTGGCAGTTGTGTGAAGAATGAGATGTGGTTGGGAAATCAGTTAGAAAGAAATCTATTATATTAATCCAAGCAAGAGATAATGAGGACCTGAATAAGGTGGTGTCAGCATAAATAGAAAAGAAGAATGGATACAATAGATATTGCCAAGGTAGAATAGACAGGATCTGGCAACTAATTAAATGTGTGGGGTAAGGAAGAAGGAGTCAAACATTATACCCAGATTTCGAGTTTGGGCAACTGCCAGGATGGTGGTGCCATTGATAGAAACAGGAAATTTGGGAGGAGATGTCAGTTTTGAGGATAAGCTGATGAGCCTTTTTTGGCATCTGTTGAATTTCAGACGCTGGCAGGATATCCATGTTTCTAATGTAGGACTAGAATGGGTGAATGAAAGATTAGAGAGAGGTGGGAAAGAAAAAAAAAACTACTGTCCAGTGCTAAAAGCTACTTCCAGGAGTCTCATGGTCTACCCCTCTCAATGGGAGCTAAAGAAGCCATGGTAAATGATTGCCTGTACTGCTCTCTAAGGATGAAGAATGGAAGTTAGACAATGTCCTTTAAATCTTTTAACTTTTTAATCATTTAAAAATAAACCTTGCCATTTACTTCTTTCTATTAAATTCATTTTAGATATCATACAAAATCTAGCAAAAAAAATTGCACAAATTCAATAATTTATACAATCTTTCACCTCTTCTCTACATCAATAATCCCAATTTTTTAACCTCTGCCCATAGGTTTTGCTTGTTCTTCTCTAAATCCTCTCAAGTTTTGCCTCAGACCCAATCTATTAGACCATTTTCCAGTTTTATTTGTTCATTCCCTTTCATTTAGTATTAGAAGAAAAAAGAACAAAAGACAGTCAGAAAGTTGCAGCATGTAGACAATCTTCTATCAATAGAAGCAAAAAGTTCCCAGACAAGTCTTTATAGAATTCTTCCAGAGCTTTAAGAACAGACCAAATTATCCAAATTAGGTTGCCCTTGACTCAAGGGTATTGATATGATCTCCTCCATGAATTCTGGCTTCTTTCACCCCCCTCATCCCTACTTAACTTTATTGAAGCTACTTTCTCAAAGGTCACATCAGTGATCAATGCCAATATCCTCTTCTTTGTCTTCATTCCCTAAGAATTTTTGTAGCATTTCGCACTGTTAACTACCTTTTTACACTTTCAGCTTCTGAGACACCACCTGGCTTCTCACTGCCCTGTTATCTTTCTTTCTATGCCTTCTCACTTTCTTCCTTAGTCCTTTTGTTGTGATACTCCCCAAGACTATATTCTCAGCCCTATTCTCTTACCTGTCCTAGTCTTTTTTTTTCCCCCTTTGGCAATCTAATCCACTCTCAGGGCTTCAACTATCTATCACCTTTTCTCTGAGGAAGCAACATGATATACTGGAAAGATTGCCAGAGTGGGGAGTCAGAGGACCCTCCTACTTTAAAATCAGGCTCTATTATTTACTATATAATATTGGGCGAGTTCCTTAATTTCTTTGGGTGGTAGTTTCCTCAACCTGCAAAACTATGGGGTGGTTCTAAATGATCTCTAAAGTCCCTTTCAGCAATTTTGAAGCTTTGAAATCCAGATTTCAACAATTGGCCTCTGTCCTGAGCCCTAGAAACCTATTTCCAGCTGCCTCCTACACATCACCTCCTATACTTCTTAGTGGCACTCAGATTCATTACATCTAAAACAAGTCTTCTCACCTTTGCCCCAAATCCAACTCCTGATTGCTGTTTTTGTCAGTGGTGTTTTCCATGACTTTTCCCTTTCCCTCATTTCCTGTTAATTTTCCCTTTTCATTCTACCACCAACTCATCACTACCTACCTTAACTACTGCCACAGCCTTCTTAATGAACTCCCCATGTCTATCTTCTTCTTCCTTCAATCTATCTTTCACACTGCAACAAGATAAATCATCCATATTTATAAATCTGTTTCATTTTTTTCCTGTTAAAATATGGTATTGATGTTTCCCCCTGCTTTTTTAATATATAACTGGCACTTGCTAATGATTTTTGCCACCAAAGAGAAGCTTCTATTTAACAAAGAATTTCGGTAAAATGAAACAAATTGACCCATTAGTAATATCTGAAAACATATGCCTCATTCTGCACATAGGATGCACAACTTCTCTGCCAGGTGATACAAAGCATACTTCACCATAGAGTCTTCTTAAATCTCAACTGGCAACTGCACTGAGTAGAATTTTAAAGAATTTCAGAGTTGTTTTCCTTTATATTATGTAAGCAACTTGTTACTTCATATCCTGCTTATTTTTCCCTTGCTCTGCATTCATTCATAAAGTCTTCTAAAGTTTCTCTGAATTTTTTATTTTCTTAATTATGGCACAATTATTCTATAATACTGATATACCATTCTTTGTTTATGGACAATCTAGGTGGTATAGAATGCCAGGCCTGGAGTCAGGAAGATCTGAGTTCAAATCTAGCCATAGGCATTTTTTAGCTATGTGACCTAGGGCAATTCATTTAACCTGTTTGCTTCAGTTTCCTCATCTGTAAAATGGGAATAATAATAGCACCTACCTCCCAAGTTGCTGTGAAGATCAAATGAAATAATTGACAAGCACGTAGCTTAGTTTCTGGCACATAATAAGTGCTACATAAATGTTATATCCTATTATTATTTATATTAATATTTCTCAAATGATCAGTATCCACTTTCTTTCCAGTTCTTTCCTATCAAAATTATTGCTGTAAGTATTTTCTGTACATGTGGCTTTTCCCTCATCTTCTACCTTCAGCTAAGTGAAGATCAGACAGTCATCTATCTCATCAAAATATTTTAATATTTCAATAAAGAAAGGCAATAAATGTTCTCCAAAATCTGGTGCCATTCCAGGGCTTCCCTTTATGTACTCTATGCTCCTTCCAAATAGAACTACTTAACATTCTTTCCTATATTCCCCCCCATACTTTTCTATCTCCTCACCTTTACTCATACTATTTTGTGTGCCTGAAATATTATCACCATCCACCTCTACCAACAGAATAAAATCCAACCCAATTATGCTTCCTTCAGGAAGTATGCTCTGATTCCTTCAGTTGATAATGAACTTTTTCCTCCAAGGACTTCATAAAGCACTTTACTTGCATCTCTGATACATTTATCTCTTTCCTAGAAATAGCATGGAATAATAGATAGAAAGCTGTCCTCAACATCAGGAAGAATGCCTCTGACGTATACTGGCTGTATGATCTTGGGCAGGTCACAACTTAATATTCGGGGCAATTATCTGACCAAAAGTTGCAGGGAAGATTCTTCTCTGCATTGGTAGAGGGAGTTTCCACATACAAGAGTTCTTGGTACCAATGAAATTTCAGATACAGCCACTGTGCCCTCTTTTTGTCCTAGAGTTGTTTGTGTATGTCATACCACACTCCCTACCCCCAAACACTAGACTTTAAATTCCTGTGGACATGAACTATGCATTATTGAAATGCTGTATGTTGCCCTTTGCTGAACATAATGTTTTACACATAATATGTATTTGATACATATTATGTGTAATATGTATTTGACACATATTTGTTGAATTCAATTGGATTTCTCTACAAAAAAAATCATATAAATTGGTAGGAAACATTTTTCATTTTCTTGAAAACTGTAATTTAAAGGTTTTAAGTCTTGTTTTAAAGAATAATTTGATAAAAATAAGTTATGGTGAACCTATGATACCTCATTGTCCTTAAGATTGAAATCATGACAATTGCAAAGGACTCATAATGAAAAATGCTATGCACATTTAGAGAGAGGAGTGATGAACTCCGAGTGTGGATTAAAGCATATTTTTAACTTTCTTTTTTCCTTTTTTTAAAAACATGGCTAATATGGAAATAAGTACTACATGACTTCACATGTATAATGGATATAATATTGCCTGCCTTCTCAATGAGTAGAGGAGGTGCTGGGGGGAGGGAGAGAATTTAGAACTCCAAATAAAAAAATAAAACGTAAACAAAAAGGATTGAAGTCATGAAGAAAATTTGAAATGAGAACATTCCCTAACAGAAGGAAAGGCCCAATAGTGGTTGGATAAAAATAAAATAATGATGATGATGATGATGATGATAATATTTATATAGTACTTGTTATGTGTCAGGAACTGTGCCAAGTGCTTTACAAATATTATCTCCTTTCATCTTCACAGCAATGCTGGTAAATAAGTGCTATCATATCCCCATTTTACAGTTATAGAAATTGAGGCGTTAAATGATTTGCCCAAGGCCAGCCAGCTTTTAAGTGTCTGAGACCAAATTTGAACTCAGGGTCTTCTTGACTCCAGGGTCAGTGTTCTTATTCACTGTGCCACTCAGATGCCCATACAATACACAAGCTAAGGGATAAAGTGATTTACTCAAGGTCACAAATTAATGGTGAAGCCACTAAAACTAGCTCTTTTGTCTCTCAAGCCAGTGCTTTGCCCATTCATGTCACGCTCCTTGCCTTTTGAAAACATGGAGATCTCTATTGTCTTTAGAGGAACCAGGCTGGTATGTGCTCCTTATAACAGTGTTGACCACTTCAGAGCTTTCCTTTCAACTGTGGTGTATGTTGGTATCATTTTTCATTCAACATGCTTCATTACAAGTAGTCTTCACAGAGGCAGAAAGGGATCTACTGGAATTCTGAGCTGTTTGAAATCACAGCTGCCCATTTACTTTGTGCTACTCCAACACCCAACAATATTTTGTCTCCTTTGATTTCATGAAAGTATGGAACTCCCAATGAGGATACTTCCTTTACCAACTCAGACCACTACGTTCTGTAACTTACCATCTTAAAGGGTCATTTGGGATACTGAAAGGCTGAAGGACTTTCCAGGAACTCGCACCCTGGTTTTTGTGTCTCTAAGGCCAGTTCTCTATCCTTTGCAACATACTGCCTTTCTGCCCTACCCTTAACCCCAACCATAAATTTGACAATAAACTGTTCTAGATTCCCCTGGAATGGTAGTCATGACCTCAATGACTAGACTTGTGCTCAGAGTCACGTGTTCAAGTGTCAAGCCCCTCCATATACATACTGGCAAGAGCTTAGCACAGTGCCTAGCACATAGTGGATGCTCGACAAATGTTATTTAACTGGCTGGCTGTGTGACTCAGGGAATGTTACTTGACCTCTCAGTGCTCTAGGAAGCTCTCCAAGACATTAAGTTGCAGAGGGGTGCTGACTTGCCCCTAATCTGGTGAGTTTCCTCACTGAGAGTTGCCAATCAGGACAAAATCACAGATACAACCTTCCTTAGAAAAGATATCTTGACTACTCTCTTTATGCAAAAAAAAAAAAATTCCCAGTTGTCCAGAAGAATTGATAATGGGGTCTTCTATGACAGTTGTGGTCAACTGGTAATTATCTTGCTTGGAATATTGATTTTCTAAGAATTACTGAATGTTAAAGGCATATTGAAATTAATTTCACAGGTTATAGCTGGTTCAGAATTTGCTTCAAGGTTTCGTGATTCTTCAGAGTTGTTGTCATGTTTCTCAGTATTCATTGAAAAGAAAATATCCTATGAGGAAAGGAAGGAAACAAACAAGCTTTTGTTATAGTGCTTACTATGTGTAAGGCACACTGTGTGCTATGCAATTTACAAATATTATATCTCATTTGATCCTCACAACAACCCTTGGAGGTAGGTGCTATAACCATTCGCATTTTATAGTTGAGAAAACTAAGGTAGGCAGAGGTTAAAGTGACTTATCCAGGATCATAGAGCTAGTAAGTGACTGAGGCTGGACTTAAACTTAGATCTTCTTGATTCCAGAACCATCACTCTATCCACTGTGCCACCAAGTTGTCTCCATGGGAAGGAAAAAATCTTTCCACATTTCTAATCGTGTTTTGGATTAATGGAAGTTTACCTTAATAGAATCCCTAAAATGGAATTTTATGTTGATTTAATTGTGGGATTTAATTCCATAATTAAGTGGGGAATGTTGAAAAGGAGTAAGGAGGTATGATGTAAAAAGTCTTGGATTCAGCATCAAGAGATCTAATTTATAGCCCTAATTCTGCCACTAATTTGGACAAGCCACTTAATTTCCTTGCACTTCAGTTTCCTTTTGTGTAAAATAAGGGCATTGGGCTAGAACCCCATGCCCTTTCTAGTCAACAATCCTATGGTTCTATTTCATAGAATCATAGCACTTCAGAGTTAGAAGGGACCATAGTTCTAAACTTCTCTACTCCAACACCTATTCCTTCCACACTTCTGCCTATAGCCTTCTGGGATCCTGAGTCAATCCATTTTACTTTTGGATTGTTCTTATTGTGCAGAAATCTTTCCTCATACCAAGCCTGAATTTGCATCTCTGGAACTTCTACCCATTATTCCTACTTCTGGGGTCTAGCAGAGTAAATGTTAAAATTTTTCCACAAGATAGCTATTTGTCTGAAGTGGGATATCTGGAATTAAATTCAATACATCAAACATGGCCTGACTAAGGAATGTACCAGAGAATGACAAGCACCTTTATTTCATATACCGTTTTTATTAATGCAGCCTAAGATTACATTAGCATTTTTGACCGCCATATCATACTATTGATTCACGGAGCTTGGACTACTATTAACGCCCCCCCCCCAAGTCTTTTTCACGTGATACTATTGTCTAGCCTTGCCGAAACACAGTTTACAGTTGTAAAACCAGCAAAGGAAATCATACTCAATCATCACAGCTTCACAGTGGACATTCAATATTTAAAATATTTTGCTAAGGGACTGACAATTTAGTCTTAGATAATCTGTATTACTAAATACATAGAATGGATCTTCTAGTCACAGAAAAAGCTAAAAAGTCTGCTGCTTCCCAGTTTATTTCCTGCACATAATTCAAAATAATCTCAGGACAGTCATCAGAGCAGTGTTTGTTTTTATGTAACAATTCTTAAAACTCGTATTGTGGCTTTGTAGTGGTGAATGTTAATGAGACCTTGTGACTAACAAATGGGATCTGGGGAAGAGTATTTTGTAAAATAACAATTTAAAGATTTCTTCTGTAATGAAAGGTCCCAAGCTGTGAAGAGTTCCCTTCATGTTTGCAGAAGGAGCTGTTAGAAATGTCACGTAATATGAAACAAAGACCAGCTACGAGGAAGGATATATGGTAATTAGGGCATTAGTCAGTATAAAGTGTGAGCTGGAATGCCCCCATGCCTTTAAAATAATTCCAAACCTTTACGGAAAAATATGACACACGTGGGAACTACGGAAGAGAGGCAACTGACCATAGAAAATGTCTTCTTTTGGGTTCTACCAGGTCCTCCCATTGCACTCCTGAAATTAATCCTATTGCTTTGTAAGACCAATTTAATGCATCATTGCTTCTAATTGTGTGGTTAAAATACACTCCTCTGAACATTTAGCCTAAGATGTAAATAAATGTTACCATTCACACATCTAATTAATTTCCACCAGAAAATTCATTGCAATATTATACCATATGGACTTATCTTCATTATTTGTAATGGAGCCCTTTAAAAGAAAATGATTCTAGAAGCATAGTACATTGCGCAATGTGTGGTATTACAGCTGGAAAAAAATGTTGACTCATAATAGAATTTTGGGAAACATTGAATAGATTTTGTAATTCAAGCCTCACTTTAATTATAGGAAGCAACTTAGCAATATGTTGCATTTTATAAACAATCTTCTAGAAATTTTGTTATTCAGTCTAGTTCTATTGGTCATTGTAAACCTGTATTAGCTTTTATATATTTCTGGTATTTCTTTCACTGGAATAAAAATAAATTTTAAAATTTCATCTTTTTTTTTCTTTTAGCTCTTCAAAATCGTTCACTTACCACATCTTAGGAGGAGCTTGTTTCTGTATTGCAGAGTTACCCAGCAGAAAATTAAGGACCTAGAGAAAATATAAAGAATTGGGTAAAAATTTTAAAGAGACATACAATTTAGGATTTCTTTAGGCCCAAGCCTCAAACATAGAATTTGGCTATCTTCCACAGACATAATGCTGAACATTTGAAAGAAGAAATCATTCTATTGTGTACATGAACTGCAAGCAACTCATTGGAAATTGTACAGTTGTGTCTCACTGGAAAACTGGTCATTCCAAGGAAACCTGGTGCAGTCAGGTTTCTGTTGAATGGTTTAGAGGACTATTGTTTAATTCAAATTGAATTGTGAAGCACTTTCTTTAAAGGTAGCCTATTTCCTGAAAGATCTTTTCCACAGAGCACTTTGTTTCTACTTCTGTCATATACATAAGGTTTGTTTGTGGTCTTGAACTATGATTTCTCTGGTATACAGAATTCCCAGGGAGGATAATTTTTCTGCCAAGACAAATTTTAAATGGCTTGCTCTTCTACAAATAGTATTAGAGATCTGTCTAGGGTGACTTGCCTAGAGTCACACAGCCAGTATGTATCAGAGGCAGGACTTGAACCTAGGTTTTTTTGACTCTGAGGCCAGCTCTTCTGTGTCCTAATCCTCTATTAGATGCTAAGTTTCATGAAGACAATGACTGAATCTCATATAAACTTGGTATTTCTCAAAGAACCTTGGACAATGTTCTATATACAGTAGGGACTCAATAAATATTTGTTCAACAAGGTTATGTTTAATTGGCAATTTCAAGTCTACTCATACCTTTTAGAAAAGACTTGAATTTTTTCCATGATTTATTCTTCAGTTATCTATTGATTTTTACCAATACCAGTTATTTGTTCTTCAGATATTTATTGATTTTTTGCAAATAGCTGGTGTTTGTTTAGCAATTTTAACTTTCATGTGTATTTCTTTTTTTTATATATTTTCTTCTTTTTTTATTAAACATTTACTAATTTATTTATTTTTAGTTTTCAACATTCACTTCCACAAGATTTTGAGTTCAAAATTTTCTTCCTATCTCACCCCTCTCTCCACTGAAAGATGGCATGCATTCCAAATACCCCTTCCTTAATCTGCCCTCCCTTCTATCAACCCCTTCCCTTCTCTTATCCCCTTCCCCTTCTATTATCCTTTAGGGAAGGATAGATTTCTATACCCCATTTCCTGTATATCTTATTTCCCAGTTGCATGTGAAAACAATTTTTAACATATGTTTTTAAAACTTTGAGTTCCAAATTTTCTCCCTTCCTCCCTCCCTACCCAACCTCATTGAGAAGGCAAGCATGCTGAACGGCGCTCCTCTCCCAGCCCAGTGCAATAATCCTTACCAATCAAACATTCAGGTTGTCTTGGGCTGGAAATTTGTTTCACTCTATCTCTTTATGGGTTCTGCTGCTCTAGAATTTGTTTAGAGTCATTTTTTACAGGCATTTGGTGGGGTTTGGTGGAGAGCTCAAGCTAGTCACTGCTTTTACTTTGCCATTTTGGCTCCGCCCCCCCCGTATATTTCTTTAACATTTTAAAATGAAAGATTTTGTAGGTGGATACATCTGGAGCAATCTTTCCATTTATCCAGGTGACATTCCTTTATGACTCAATGATATCTCAATGTTTTTGGTCATGTGCTCATACCAGCAAAAAAAAAAAGTGACACATTTATATTCATCTCCTTAGAGATTGTGGACATATATTATTATCCTAAGATCCTGTGACCACATAGATTAGAACTGTACAGGACTTTTAAAGCTATCTAGTCCATTTCAGAGATGAGAAACTGAGGCCAATAGAGATTAAGTAATTTGCCCAGGATCACAAAGATAGTAAATATTGAGATAAGATTTGAATTCAAGTCTTTCTGCCTCCATGTCCGACACTCTACTATGCCACATTGACCATTCATTCCATCACTCCCAATTGTAGTATCTGTAGGCATTTGATTCTACTTTGAGTTTTCAATTCTTTGAGATATATGAGAAATTATCTGAAATTATCAAAGGCTGTACTGGAAGGAAGGTGCCGAGATAGATATGTTAGTAATTTGATCCTTGGATTCCTGGATGTAAAGGCCAATTGTACTTTAAAAAAAAAAAAGATTATCGTAACTTTAACATAATTCATCAGAATGAATCCATTCCAGAAAAGTTTTCATTATATTGAATTTTTTCTTTTTTAAAATAAATTAAACAACTTAAAATGAACTAGGAATCTTGCTGTTCAGAGACTTTGCTATTTATGAGTCTGCTTTTAAAGAGAATTATTTTTGTGTTTCAAATCATCATCGTCTGACTGATCTGTCTTATAACTGAAGATATTTGTACATCAGATTTTCTTAGGGTTGTTTGAAGAAATGTTGTTTAAGTAATTTGCACTGTTATTCAGAGACTGTCCATCTAACTATAATCAGAGTCTATAGAGTAGGAGTTTACTCATCCATTTATTTTTTCCTACATATATAATTAGAGTGAACTCTTTTTATGGATCTCATTTAGGAACTTCTTCAGTGTTCTGAGACTTTAGACAACTCATTTAACCTTTCTGGGGATCAGTTTCCTCATCTATGTTATGAAAGATCGGACTCAATAACCTCTAAGGTCTCCGGCCCTATAAGCTATAGAGAATCAATTCTTCTTTGATTTAGACTCTGGACATTTTCCTGGGCAATATACCAATGGACATACAAATAATAGTGTAGAAATAGTTATACCCATTGAAGAATCTGCGATTTCTTCTACCTGCCAATGTATTGAGTATATGGTTAATAAAGAAATTAATGAGTGAAAGCATTAGAGAGTGCTATGAAAATGTGGAATTCTCCTTAACTAGACCAGACCTCTGTTGCTCACCTAGTACTAAGCTTTTGCTTTCTGCAGCAAGGTAGGATTTGTCTTGCCTTCTACTTGGTCTGCTCTATTAAATATGATTATACTCTTGGTTTTAACCTGGCTTCCTCTTTGGAAGACACCCCTATTGTCTCTAATCTATTTAGATCAGCCGCTCTGGCCATTGAAATTAGCATGATTTCCAGATGTCACTACATCTGGCTTAGAGGTCTGAGACCCGAAACCCTAGCCACTTCCTTCTACCTTCTCAAGCCGTGATGCTAACTTAGTCCACTGTTGGTTCTTAGTCCACGGGCTGAGTTGAACTATCTTGGTTGTTCCCAACTTGGTACAACCAGTTCGGCTCCATGAGATTATACAGCTCCCATGCCACCCGGAAATAATGATGGGAATATAAAAATACAAATAAAAAAAAAGATTTCCGAGGATACGTGACATCCATTAAAGGGACAGTGCCTTAAAAGGACCCATCATGGTTATGGCTCTGAGTTTTTTAAAGAAGACATTTGTATGTCATCCTTATCTCAACTCAATTTTCCATCGTCAAGTCACCCAGTCAATGATCGTTTATTAAAAACTAATTATGTGCCAGACACTGTGCTAAGCACTGAGGATACAAAGAAAGGCAAAAACAGTGTCCTTGCCCTCGAGGAGTTTATGTTCTAATGAAAGAAACAAAACCCAAAAGATAATTACTCATAAATTTCAGTGCAAATGGGAAGTAATCTCAGGATATAGGCTCTGTTCTTGGGGGGGGAAGAGGACTGGGAAAGGCCTTTTGGAGAAGGCAAGTTTTGATTGAGTTTTGAAAGAAGCCAGGGAAGCCAGCAGGCAGCAGTTATCAGGGAAGGCATATAATGAAAAGGCATGGAACTGGGAGACAGAAATTCATGTGGGAGAAACATCCAAAAGGCAGTGTCACTGGATCTTAGAGTACACAGTACTCTGGGAGAAATGTGTAAAACCAGAAAAATAGTGTAAATGTAGGGGTCACTATGTTTAGGCTGGTGACCTATGAGGTTGATTTTTAAAAGGTCCCAAGTTCATAGTAATTCTGCCTTGGAAATAGAGTTATGAAGTACATGAATTCATGATTATGCCCTTAGTCAGAGCACAAAAAACTCTCTCACGATGGCCTGGGGGTTTGAGATCCCAGTCCTACACTAGAAAAGGTCACCCTCTCCTGTGAGGCTTTCACATCGTTGTGCCTGGAACAACAGGACACAAGGAATTGCAAGGACAAAGTTAACTGCAGAGGTTCATGAGAAATAAGCTTTAGATCAGGTAGTTGCAATATTTAACAGAATAAAATGACATAATTAGGGAGGGGTACTGAACGGATCATTAATTTATAAAATTATGAAATCTGGGCAGGCATGCCCAGTTCTTTAGTAAAGAAAGACCACAGCTGGCAGTGAGACACACGGTGGCAATCACACTTTAATTAGCCACAGAAGTTATGAGGGGAAAAGCCCAGAAAGGCAGAGACAAAAAATGAAAAGTGGTACAAAGGAAGATGGGGCATGAAGAGAAGAAAAAAAAAGGAGGTGACAGGGTCTTCCTTCCCTCCCCTCATCCCCCAACACAGGAAGCAGTAGCCTGACTGAAGGGACTGGTGGCAACATCCGAAGTTTTTTCCTCAAACCAGACTCCAGATAAAGGCATGGGAGGTGAAAATTAAAGGAATGAGTGGGAGGCATAAGATTATACTGCTGTTATTTGAAATTGCAGGCAACTGTACAGGTTACTGCATCACTGAGAGAAAATGTGAGGACCTGGCAGTCCTCCCCATCCCCTTCATGTCTTCCTTTCTCTTCTCCCCTCTCAAGTGATCCTACAATTACAGTGGGAAAAGCTGGCCTGATCTTGTATTAACTTCCTCTCTTCTCATGCTGAGAAGAAATGCAATCCCCACTGTTGAGTCTTTGTAGCTAACCTAAACCTTATAAAATGGCTGTTACAGCAGAAGGGGCCAGGTTGTGGAGGGTTTGAATGCCAAACAATATACTGGAGATAATAGGGACTCACTGCAGTTGAGTAAGGCAGTCAGACCTACTGTTTAGGAAAATTACTTTGAAAGCAGAATGGAAGATGGATTGAGTGAGGCAGGAAGACCAATAAAAAGCTATTATAATAGTCCAGCCATGAGGTGATGAAGACCTGTGTAATTAATAATAATACTAGTGATAATGACACTATAGCTAGCATTTATATACTGTTTTAATGTTTGTAAAGTGCTTTACAATAACTCATTTTATCCTCACAACAACCCTGGGAAGTAGTTGCTATTATTATCACAATTTTCTTCATTATAGATGAAGAAACTGAGGCAAACAGAGATTAAGTGACTTACCCAGGGTCACTCAGCTAGTAAGTGTCTAAGGTCAAATTTGAACTCAAGTCTTCTTGATTCTAGGTCCATCATTCCATCTACTGTTCAACATAGCTGCCCTATAACTCTTATATCAGGTGACACCTCTTTGAGTAGAAAGAAGGGGATGAAAGATATAGTGAAGTCAGAAATGATAAGACAAGGGAGACAGATTAAATATATGGATTGAACTCAAGTAGGAATTCAAAGATGACACTGATATTGTAAGGCTTCATGACTGGGAAAATGATGGTGCCTTTTACAGCAATATTTTTTATATTCAAAAGAGGGGAAGGTTGGCAGGAGCAAGGGGACAATAATGAGTTCTCTTTCAGACATGATGAGTTGCAGATGCCTATAAGATGTTGAATTTGATATGTCCAAAAGGAAACTGGTGAAATGAATGAACTAGTGAGTTGTTTTTGAGAGGGTTTTAAAAAGTAAATATATTTTATTTTCCCCCAATTACATGTTAAAACCATTTAAAAACATTTTTAAAAAAGTTTTTAGTTCCAAATTCTATCCCTCCCTCTCTCCACTCCTCTCTCCCTGAGGCAGTAAGCGATCTAATACAGTTTATGCATATGCAATCATGTAAAACTTTTCCATATTAGTCATTTTATACAAGAGTTTGAGAGTTTTTAAAAAGTCAGATTTACAATAGAAAGACTATAAAAGTATTTTTGCACTAAAAACAACTTTGTTTTTAAGTTTATTATTACATTCTAGGCTTCCAAAGGGTAAGGTTCCATCATACTTCTTCATATGTCTTACAATACCCAGTACTAGATGAATATTGACGGAGTTCTTTGAAATAGCTGCCTATTATGTCTTCTTTCTGTTTCCTCCCTTAATCATTTTTCTGACTCAAATCTAGTATAAAAACAATCTTTTTATTTACTTGTTTTTGTCTGAATCTGTGAATTCATTAATGTAGGGAACTACAACAGGGGAAACTTTCTTCAAAAGAATGCCCATCAGCAGCTTTTCCATAATTTTGAATCTTAGAGAATTATCTAGAGTACAGAGAGCTTTGGTGACTGGGTCATGGTCACCCAACTAGTATGCATCAGAGAAAACACTAGCTGACCCCAAAGTTACCCTCTATCCACTATGCCACACAGCCTCTCCATAAGCATCATCATGTCTTCTAAGATAGAAAAAAATTTCTAACCTGAAACACAACTTTATTTTGCCCCACTCCATAAATGCACTTACTAGAATCAAAGCAGAAATACTGAAGAAGCACAATAGTTGGAAGAATAACATAATTGTACTGTAACAGCCAAATATTCCTCACTGAGAAGAAAATTTTCATGAAATAACAGTGTATAGTACATAATTCATACTCTCTACTAAAACTGAAAAAATGTAAAATGCTTGCCAAAGAAGGCACCTTTAAGAATAATCTATGTCTGGGGGCAGCTAGGTGGCGCAGTGGATAGACTACCGGCCCTGGAGTCAGGAGGGCCTGAGTTCAAATCTGACCTCAGACACTTACTAGCTGTGTGACCCTGGGCAAGTCACTTAACCCCATTGCCTAGCCAAAAAAAAAAAAAAGAAAGAAAGAAAGAAAGAAGAAAGAAAGAAAGAAAGAAAGAGGAAAAAAAAGAAAAAGAATAATCTACGTCTGAACTCAATTGTCTTATCTACCATTATGTAAATTGTTTAATAGATAAGAAAATAATGAAGACACTATTTGTCCAGATGGCATGAAAAGTACCCATGATGTTAACTCCATTTTTGTTTCTTGTCTTTTTTTGTTTGTTTGTTTTCCTTAAAGATTAGGTGCTGCTTTACAGGGGTCAAGATCTCTTGCAATTTCAGTTATGAAACAAAAAAGAGCAAATAAATCCCTAATCTTGCCTTTGTATGTACTCTCCACTCCTTTTAACAACTTTCCCGGGTTGGAAAAAAAAAAGCCTCATTATTGTTTACCAACAGCAGACCAGGCTAAGTTCCTAGCTCTTTCCGGAGGTCTACCTAGAATGCATCAGTGAGGTTATGAGTTGGGATTGGAGGTGGTGTCATAAGTGAGTGATAGAGCTTTCCTTAACATAGAACACAGCATCAGTGCTCTTTTGGAACAGTTTAAATGGAATCTAAGAGTATTAAAGAACAAGACATAGACAAGACATAGACCGTCCCCCCTTAAAAAACAAACAAATCTTTTCTGAGAGTGAAGAGGGATGGGCGAAAGCAAAATGGGAATAGAGGCAGAGAAAGCTAGAACACAGAAGCTCAAGATTTTTTCTTCCAATTATGAACAACGAAAAGTGAATATTAATTTCAAATTTAGAACATCAGAAGGAATTGACTGAAGCTCAACCAGCAGCACCAGAAAGTGGAACACATGGGTGATGGCAAGATCAAGGGAATGATCCTCTCTGTGTAGCTAAGGTAGAGAGCAGTAGGTCATAGGAATTTTCACAGTCTTTATAATTGTCCTCCTAACACTACAGAAACTAGTTTCCATCTGTTCCCTCTGAGGGACATTGGAGAATTCTCCCTACCATAATAGATGGGAAGAGAGATGTCTGTATCTTTTCACACAAGCCTCTATAGCTACCCTGAAAATCATGAGATTATAGAGAATAGATTTATATAGCGAAAGGGCAAATCCTATCATTTAATTCATTTCTTTTATTTGCCTACCATAGAACTTACCTTCCACCCTAAATAAGTGAATAATGGAGGAATATTTAGCCTAAATTATGCCTGGGGAAAATTAAATGTTAGGGGAGTACTTGTGGCCCATTTCAAGGACTGGAAGTGCTACAAAGTGAATGAGGGACCTATTAGTAGCACTGGAAAGGGTTCTAAAAGTGTATGTGTGTGGTGGGGGTAATAAGAAGGGAGAAGCCAATCCTCCAGAGAATCTCCATCAAGGTCCCTCGATATTGGGGTCAGTGGTGGGAGAAGGAAAGGTGCACTATGGAGGCATATACTTTCACTCACCGACAACACGGTGGCACTCTAAGACAATGCCCTCTTTGCCCTATGCAGGTTCTCTCAAGGTTATTCTAACTTCATTCAGCTAAAATTAATAAAATTTTATTTCTAGTAGTAGCTGACATTTATATAGCTGATGGAACAGCAGAAATGGAGCACAAAAATGCTATTGGCTCAAACCCCATCCCAGTGTGTTCCCTCCCATATCAATCACTGAGTAAATTAATATCTCTATAATAACAATATAATTGATTAGTATGGAACTATCATTTTAACCAGGGGATTTCATCTTAATATCTCCTAACTTCAGTTAGGAGATGGAACACAAAAAGTTTTATATTCATTATATCATTTAAATATTTATGTATATATATGTATATGTGTGTGTGTGTGTGTGTGTGTGTATAAAATTTTCAGTTCCAAAGTCTCCCTCCTTTCATCCTTTCCCCATCCATTGGGAAGACTCATTATTTCTTTTGATCCTTATGATAATTAAGCAGGTCTCATTTATAAAGAGGGAAACAGAGGTTCATAGAGCCTGTGTGGCTTACCTAGGATTGTCCATCAGCTTGGAAGGGTGGGTTCAAATCCAAATCTTTTTTAACATCAAGTCCAGCACTCTTTCCAGCATCTCAATGTCCTTTTTAGATAAGTGATCCATATTCACTCTGCAGAAGTAGTCACCTCATGGGTTGCTAAGCACCAAAGGGCTAAAATTTCTGGGCAAGCCCATAGTACCATGACTGTAAGAAAACAATGATGCCTTCTTGATAATTACAAAGCAAGTAAGGCAATTAGTGTGATTCAATGCACAATGTTCTCCAGTATCCACATTGACTGGCAGGAATATTCAAAAACCTAAGCATCAAAAAGACTTCTGAACCACCCCCAACCCCCAACACAAAAGTCATAGCCAGATGCTCTAGCATGCCAAGCAGGACTGTCTGTGCTTCTGGCATCCAGTAACTTTATTACTAATCTTGGCAAAGAAAAATACTTCAATGGTGGTAGCCTTTGGATTTCATTGTACTAAGGATAATGATTGCTTTCTTTGAGCACTGTGACATCTATCTTTTTCATGCATAATGGTAAAGAAATGATTCTACAATGCTTTGGTTGCAAAGAGTAACATGATGCTTCAACACTTTCCAAAATCTGGACATTTTAACTGTTTTATTTCAGTTTCTAGAACGTGTGATAGCTCTGAAGTAAGAAGACCAGGCTCACCTCCTGCTTCTGGTCTTGTGCGTGATCTCATTTAGCTTCACTGGACCTCAGTCTCCTCCTCAATAAAATGAGAAGATGAACTAAGTGGCTTCTCAGGTCCTTTCCAGCTGCAAATCTACGATGTCATGAGACATAGTTAACCTTAAACTCTGTGTAGTATTTCCACACCACTGCGTCATCATCCACTAAGTGTGCTGTCATCAGCTACTTCCTCCATCAATGCAGCTCCACAATGCACCTTCGCCTTAGTGTATAGACCTAACGCGTAAGGAGCAAATGAGTTAATACATGCAAAGTACTTTGTAAACCTTTAAGCATTATAACAATTCTATTTTTTTAAGCATTAAACTAAATTAAAGCTATTTTTCTTCTCACTATTATCAACATCATTATCATTCATTATTTTATTTTTGTTGTCATTATTTTTGTCTTGTTATTGTTGTTGTTGTTGGCTCTTCATTCTTGAAGAGGACTAATGACATCAGGAGGCTGATGATACCTTAGGGAGTTGCCTGCGACACAGATCCTTTAAGTGACTTGCCCAATATCAAATAAGTGTCAGAGGTAGAATTTGAACCTCGGTCTTCCTTGATTCCAGATTCAGCACTCTATCCACTATTCCTTGGTGCCGCTACTAAAAATAATATAGGAGAAACATTTTGCAAAGGAAAATGTTATGTACATGTAAGTGTAATGGGGGAATGGCCAATGTGGATTCAGTCCTTAGAGAATTTGCTAGGGACTTACCGGGATTTTTAATAAATCTGCTTCTGAAAGTGTATGATGGCTAGAATGGAGGGGCCTATTGTCCATATCCGAGCATGCATAGGTAGTCTGTACCTATGTCTTATCTGTTTACCAAAGGGTAAAGAAAAGCCTTATGATAAACTACTAAGAAGTCATGATAGCTAGCATCCATATAATGCTTTAAGGTTTGTAAAAAGACTTTACAGATATGATTTCATTTTAACTAAGTGTCCATATAAAAGGTATTAACCCTTTAATTCAATTTCTCTTTTCCCTTCTGGTAAATTAAGCAAGTCATTCTCCTAGAAGGGGTTCCCACAGGCCCTCCTCACCAGGGTGCTTTGTGACCTGGAACACATGGCACCAATGTTTCTTCTGATCCTGCTGTGTATATGCTTTCCTATTCATAGGAAAAAGAGGATTTGAGACCGAATGACCTTGTTAGCTTTGAAAGGTTGGAAGAGCCACCAGTCATAGCTACCACAGCACTGAGGAGCAACCTGCTTGCTTCAGTCCAGTGGTGAATCTGCCCAGCAACTGACAGGCCATATTTGGCAAACAAGAAGGGAACCTGTTCATTGGTTAGGCCACATTATGTATGGCATAATATTGGTGGGGCAAATAATTTGTAGTAGCCACTTTAAGTATGAACCAATCTCTTCACAGACAGGTGGTAGAGGGCTGGTTCATGTGGATGTATATGTACTTCTCACTATAGTTTCTCAACAAATAACACTTTGTAAAAGCTAACTGAAGTTAGGAGATATTAAGATGAAATCCCCTGGTTAAAATGATAGTTCCATACTAATCAATTATATTGTTATTATAGAGATATTAATTTACTCAGTGATTGATATGGGAGGGAACACACTGGGATGGGGGTTTGAGCCAATAGCATTAGAACACCACGGCCCCTCAGGGGTTCCCCTAGAAACTTGTGTTTGAGGTGAATTGGGATAAGGACACACAGAGTTTATATGGGATATTTAACATTATTCTTTTTAGAAGTCCATTTATAACAATAAAAATCAAGATTTTGGATAAGCCATGGGAGTTCACAGTAACTAAATCTTAAATAGTTTACATTAGAAATGAAAGGCTATTAAGGGTGTATGACCATTTCTGCCTGAAAGCATTTACTACCCATTTCATTTGTAATGTTTGTTTTTTGAATTTCACACCAATGCAACTCCATACACATCAGATGCCTGTGCTTATAAGAGCAATTTCATTCACATTGCAGGCTTGGGGTATTTCTTTCAACACTTTTTTTTAAAGCTCCTTAGCCTTTTAAACTAATATCTTTGCACATCATGCTACTTCCCTCTTCATAAAAGATGCCTCAAAATAGTAATAGGAATGGTTTCCCCCAATGTTAATTGCCCATAGAAACCCCCCCACAGTTTCTGCTATTCCTCAGGCAATTTGGTGCTTATTCCCTGCCTCAAAATAATGCAAAACATCACAGATTTCTATTCTTTTCAATGAGTTCAGTCCAACTTCCTGACATGCCTGAATTAGAAGAATGCTTTAGAGAAGTATAGTCTTAATACTTTCAAGTACCTACCAAAGTACACACAAACTCTTGAGTTAATTATTCACAGGGTTGCTAAAAAGGTACCGGCAGCACAACTTTCTTTAAGAGATGTCTACCATCTGTCATAAGCAAATCAATTTTTATGGAAGTAATTATACCCAAATAAAGACTGAAATATAAATTTCTTAAATCATAGACTAGTGTTATGGCCATTAGTCAACGTTTGCTCCTTTATATGTTTAGAGAATCAAAAATAAAACAAAACAATAACAACCACATAGCAACAACAACAAGAAAAGCTATCAAAATAGTTACATGCTTTGCATATGTGGAATCATGGTCAAAATAGGTAAAAAGCAGGCATTGAGGCTAAATAAATAAAGTTATAACAGATATAACAGACATTTTGTTATAAAATTCATTTTTATGATCCCAAGAGAGGTCTGGGAAGTTCTAATCTACATTTGGGTGAGTTCAGTTAAGTATTTACTGAATAGATAATATGGGCTCAGCATTGCTAGACACAGTAGAGAATAAAAAAGAAATATATGATTTAACTCTGTGTTCTTAAGCAGTTATGTCAGTGACTTGGATTAAGGAATAGATGACATTTGCCAAATTTGACACAAATCTGGGAGGGGTGATATGTTGGTGTCAATCCTCCCTCCCCACAAAAAAGGGCCAAGTCTTTTAATATCAAATTTAGGAGGTCATTGACAAGTTCCAAACTTGGTTTTCAAAAAAATCACTTTTATATGGACAGGATGCGGAAGGTATACAGGTAGATAAAAATTCATGTGGAAAAGATCTGAGGGGCTTTAGATCAAAAGTCAACAGTGAATCAGTAGTGAAACGGCAAGCAAAGGAGTTAATTTAATCACTTAGAATGCACTTAAATATTATTTTGTATGATAGTCATCTGTTTGTGTGTGTACGTATGTGTGTATGCGTGTGTGTGTGTGATATCTCCTTCTGTCCCTACCCACCAAATTATGAACTTTAGAAGGGCAAAGACTTCTGTTTTATCTCTATTTTATATTTTCTATGGCATATAATATATTTACATTCAGTGGGTACTTAACAAATATTTATGGAAATGACTCACTAGCAGAGGTGGGGAACCTGCTGCGTCCAGACCACATGTGGCCCTCTAGGTCCTCAAGTACAGCCCTTTGACTGAATCCAAACTTCACAGAACAAATCCCTTTTCAAGGCCACATGTGGCCTCAAGGCAGCAGGTCCCCCCCCCACCCCAGGGGAATAACTAAATAGTCTAATAGGGGGATGTAATATGGGGAGAAATAGGACTATCCCACCATAGGTTTAATGCTGTGTACAGACTGACCTAAAATTGACAATGTGATAGAGCCCATGGTGAAATTTTTATTCTTGACACCCCAGCCCCTCCCACAGAGGAAGAACTACATACCATAGCCAGTTGTACATAATAGATTTGCAACTGTATGTGCAATCTTCTTTTTTTTTTATTATATTATGTCATTGAAATGCTTTGTTTTATTCCATAAGTTAAAAATAAAAGAAATGCTGGGTGGGTCTTCTGTAGAGGCTCTATGGAAAGGCTCTTGCATGGACAAGAACTGTACAAGATGAGAAGGAATAGGTGGGTTGAGATCTACTTTATTCAAGTGGACAGACACATTGCTAGATCACAGATCCACCTGATTATTGTAGTATGAGCTACATAGGTTGTACTTTCCTTCCCTCCATTTCTACAGAACAGAATTGTCTGTGGAGTTCATTCCACTGCGTTCAAAGCTCCATTGCCTTTAAAAATCCCAAAATAAAGACAGCAATAGTCTTTAACAAGATTCAACCACAGAGTCTAAACAAGAGACTTGACCTTTAATAGCTATGATGCAGAATATTGGACCATGTCTTTAACAGCACATTCATTGTCTAAGAACTATCCAAAGGCAGGGCTGTAGGTGGCCCAGAAGAAAGGAACCAGAAAAGTCTCAGTTTCCCCTCTGAGGGGTCTTCAATACAGGTAAAGAAAAAGTAAAGGAGAAACAATTACTAGGATGGGTTGGGAAGAGAGATATTATGGAGCAATTTGTACCCACTTTGAAATTAGAGAATCGGGCACTATGTCACCAACTGAAGCACTTTGAAGCTTTGTACTCCCTAACTCTAATATCTCTGGGCAAACTCATGATGACCCACTACTAAGCTGCTCAGTACATTCAGCTGGTCTGACTGTTCTTTATGCAGTTCATTTCCTACCCCAACACTCTCTTCTGCTCATAGGAATTTTTTTTAAACCTCTCAAAAAGAAAAGGGTGGAACAGCAGACCAGGTTGAAACCCACCAAGTACCAGAAGAATAATCAAAAAAAAATTTCAAGAGAGGACTTTTAAAAAAAAATCCATGTGGAAACTGAATATATCAATATTTTCACAGTTGTTTAAATTATCCCCTCATCACCATATGTGATATGCCACTATCTTGATCGCCTTGCTTCATTAGTAATGAAAATATGCCATCAATTCCTCTCACTTCCACATTTTAAAGAGTAAAGAAAAAGAAAAAGAAAAAGGTAACCAGAAGAAAACGCCCTGGTTTCTAGACTGTTGAAAAGAATGCCGGGGTAAATTTTGAAAATGTTCCTTCAAAATGGACTATGGCTGTAAGAGTCAGGAAGTTACATTAAGCTGTTTTTTTTAGAAGTCCAGGCAATGTGGAAGCTTTAATGTGTCATTGACACTTTCTAGTTAACGCTATTGAATTATCATCCATTGCATGCTCTGCAGAGCATTACTGTTTGGGTAATTTTTCAAACATTCCCATTAGTGGTATGGTTGGGGAAGTTACAAATGACCCTCTTAGAAGACAACAAACAGATGAGAATACAGAAAAGGAGCTAGTGACTGAACCTAAAATTTCATCGGTATAAAACGACTCCTATGTAAAGAAACTCCCTCTGTCAATGTATATTTGCACCTCTCTGTAATTTGTAATTTTAAAGAAGTGTCTAGAACATTGAGAGTTTAAATGATTTAACCACAGTCACATAGCCAGTATATGTCAAAAGCAGGACTTGAACACAGGCTCTCCCAGCTTTGAGGTCATCTCTATCCATTATTCTACATAAGCCCAGTTTTAATTCAATAAGGGTCAACCATTGTTTCACAGAATCCTTTCTTTGCATAACTAGACTTATCAAGCCTTTCACTGAAATTAATGAACATTTTGGGACTTGCAAAGACTTCTATAATATTGGCTATGGAATGACCCAATAACTACTTCTCACCAAAGTCAACTCACTGGAAAGTGTCTAATGCAAGTGAAGTGATTTTTATTATACTCTTCTCTTCTCCTGAAATCTCTTCCTTCAGCCCCTGGGTGCCCTGTGTGCTAACATTCTGTATACCTTAGTTCCCCAACCCGCACTTGCACCTTATTTGATCGCCACTTGACCTTATAACTACCACTGTCCTATCCGGGTATCGTGTGAACATTTTCTTGGTGTTAGAGGACCTTGGTTCAAATTCTACTTTTGCCTTTTTTGCTACCTTAATGATGTTGGTCAAGTCATTTAATGTCTCTGGGACTCAGTGGCCTCATCTGTTAAATGAGAATCCTGGACTGGATGACCCCTAAGGTCATTTTTAACTAGAAATCTATGATTCAATGATCCTCATCTCTGTCCTTTGCCTTAGACATCTGGCCAGTGGGCAAATTCTGCCCATTCTATCTCTTCAGTGTCTTTCTTATCAGTCTCACTTTTCCATTCCCAACACCATCATTCTACTCTAATTAGGGTGGCGCAGAAGCATATAATCTCTCTTTTATTCCAGCCAGCTCAGGACCTAGCTTGGTAGCACAGTCTACTATGTTTTATCTGACTCCACCTTCCTTCCACTGCCTAGCTGCACATGAGGAAAGACTCAGACACTTTCTCTTTCCTCTTCTGTTCCTTCATCCCCACTCCCTTTGCTCCCTAAAGACAGTACACTGCCTTCTTAGATGCTTTAAAAAAGGGGAATTATTGCAAGACACTTGAAAGAGAGAGAAAAGAAAGAAAGAGATAGAAATTGAGTCAGAGAGACACATTGACAGAGACAGAGAAATATAGAGACATAGAGAGAGAAAGGAGAGGGAGAGAACAAAAAAAAGAGATGAAGAGAGAGAAAGAGAAAGAGAGGAAAGGAAGGGAGAAGGGGAGAGAGAGAGAGAGAGACAGAGAGAGAGAGAGAGAGAGAGAGAGAGAGAGAATGAGAATCTATTAAGTGTTTACTGTGTGCCAAACACTGTGCTAAGTGATGGTGATATAAATAAGAACAAGAAAAATAGTCCCTGTCCTCAAGAAGCTTAGATTCTAGGCAAAAGACACAAAGTAACAAACAGTGACTAGAATATCATACAGATAAAAGATATGAAGGTTTCAGATTAAGAAAGTTCATGTAGATTAATCCTAATCTAGTCAATAAACTATGAGGAGCTAGTCCCATTCCTGTTACATCCTCTTCCTTATCTGCCTTTCTAGCGCTCTTGTGGTTGTGGTTTCAGGTGGCAAGGCTATAGTAGCTGAGTCTTCCTCAATCTACTTTCTTAATTCTTCCTTAAGGGACTGAGATTCTAGAGTATGGGGCAGGCACTTATTGCTTACAGCTCAGTGATTTTCTTTCTTTTTTTGAAAAATAATTTTGATTGACATCTTTTGTTTTTTCTCACCTACATTTCCCAATATATTCCTCCCCCTCCCTCTCTCCCAGTGAGATCTTTTGTAGCAAGGAATTTTAAAAAGGGAGAAAAAAAATCAGCAGAATTCACTAATACACAGACAATTCTTGCTTCCTGTAAATTCACATTACAAAATTCAACACTGCTGTGGGTGGGCAGCAGGACCCTTCTGGCCAGTTCTGGATTCTGGACAGTGGTAGCACCAGTGCAGCCCCGAGCCAGGGGTCTTCTGCTCCAGGCACTGAAGCTGACTTATTGCACTAATGAAACTATGATATGGCTCAGCATTATCTGCTTTTCTCTGGTATAAAGTTCTGTGTGGATAACGTCGAGGCAGTGGCAGAGGGGTAAGATGGAAATCTGAAAGGAGAATTCAAATTCAAAGTCAGTGATAATCTTATTGGAACAGAAATAAAGGCAGGACACATCTGAGAGGATTGTAACTTCATCGTAACTGAACTTCTGCAGCCACTGACAGTGACTTATTTCAGTAGCTAATGGTAAGAATACTAAAGCTTCTCTTTTTTGTATATATTTTGAAATTAGTTTCAATTCAAATTTATAGATGATTAAATCACAAATATTTCAAACAGTTGGAGTATACTACAGAGCTATGTATGGGAGCAGCTGGGTGGTGCAGTGGATAGAGTGCTGGGCCTGAAATCAGGAAGACTCATCTTCCTGAGTTCAAATGTGGCCTCAGATACTTACTAGCTTTATGACCCTGAGCAAGTGATTTAATTCTGTTTGCTTCAGTTTCCTTATATGTAAAATAAGCTATAGAAGGAAATGGCAAGGCACTTCAGTATCTTTCCCAAGCAAACCTCAAATTAGATCACAAAGAGTCAGACACAGCCGAAACAACTGAACAACAACAACAGAGCTATGTATACTACATAGAATTTGAATAGGAGATTGAAGTAAACTCATTTTCAAATTCTAAAGTATTTGGTAACTCAGATCACATTTTCTTCAAAATAAAATACTCAGCCAACACAATTCCCTATATAATTTTTGAACACTGCCAATTTTGCTGAAAACTCTTCAAGATGTTTTGCATTCTTGGAATGTCTTTTCCTTCCAACTTGATTATTAAGGTGGTAGAAAGCTTTTACATCATGGGCCAAGAAGACTAACTGCGATCCAATAACCAGGGAGGAGCTATTACCATATCAACCAAAATACCACCTCCTCCCCCTTCCATCCATCCAAAAAACCAAAAAGTGTTCACCCATAAAAATGAATTTGAGCTAAAAATTCTCAGTGGAATTAGAATTAGTCCAAAATAAATCAGGTTGAAGGTCTATTGCAACTGAAAACATACCTTAACTTTTTTAATTCCTTAATTTTTTAAATGGAAATTTGTGCTTAAATGGCCATCTGGTGTATTTGCCTCGGGCTGGTATGTACTTTCCATCAGTCCACTGAGAATTATTTACTCAGTATTATGTGTGAGCCATCATGCTAGGCATTGTGAAGTAACTACGAAAGAGAAGACACATTTTTTATTCTCAATGAGCTTTGTTGGTGAGAAAGAATGAACACCCATGAGACAATCAGAGCAATTAAGTATATGTGATATTGACTATAAAAGCAACAAGATTTTAGAAAAGGAATAATGATTACTTCAGGCTCTTATAGCCATGGAAGTCTTCATGGAAGGGGGCAGAATCTGAGAAAGTACTAGAAGGATAAGTAGGATTTCTATAAATAGAGAAAAGGAAAAGGAATAAAGTTGGACATGTTGATAGCTTTTCGAAAAGCATGGGGGTAGAAATGAGTATGGGATGTGGAAGGTAGGTGAAATGTACGATTAGAGGAGGAACCAGATTATGGAGGGCCTTGAACAAAAGTTGTTCCTATGTAGAGGGATATCTCAAGAATCAGAGGAAAGACTTGGGGACCTGAAAAAAAGGCTCTTCTCCCTAAAGCAAGATCATTTGGAGTGACAGTGGGTCAGAGAAGTCTTATTGAAAATATTTATTTCATAGCCCTGATTTCAGAGATCTGATACTTTATGTATTACTTTAGCATATTGATACAGGATAATGGATGATATCAGAGCTGGCCATATGACACAGACGGTCATCTAGATTTTGTGTAATTTTTCAATGAGCGTCCTCTATAGTCAAGACTTCAGGCATTGGACAACGTGATCTATCATAGAAAATCTCCCCAAGGACACACATTGCTGAGGTATACAAATGCAAACACATGGGAAATGCCACGTAGGAATACTAGACTCCTATAATCACCCTGTCCCACCATAGTGAACCAACTGGCTCTCTTTCGATGAATGAATGAATATATAAATGAATAAATGCTTAATAAATGCTTACTAGAAATAGTCTTGTCCTCAAGGAGCTTAGATTTCAATAAGACAGATGGCAATATATATAGGGAAGTGATGGCCAAGACAAGTATTTTGATCCAAGAAACCATCAGGATAGTGGTTGGAGTCAGAAGAAAATTGAAGGACAAATCTTTTCCAGGAATGGTAGTGTTGATTTGATTACTGTTCTTAGATATAGGGCTGAAAAACGGGAAAGCAAAATGTGCATGGGAGTAGCATGTTATGGCATAAAGATGGCTGGGGAGTAGCACTGATGGTCTAGGACAGGACTAGATTTGGTGAATACTTCCAAATCAGAAGACTACATGGCAGGGCAGGTGATGATTGAAAGGTAAAAGTACAATGCAAGGTAGCATGAAAATAACCAGAAAGTGACATGTTAGATCAGATTGAGACCTGGTGAATGCTCAGAAGTAGAATGTCCTGACCTCCCACACCAGCCCAGCCATTCTGCTTCTGTCTGTTTTTACCCACTGCCTGTAGTAAGCCTTACAATAGAAGAAATATTGAAAAATGTTGAAAATTGGGGGCTATTATATATAGCTACCATTTGCATATCCATAATTCTTCTGCCATAGGTACAGAACCCAGGGGACAGAATTTTAAAGCTGAAAAATCAGAAGTGTGCGTTGTTCTTGTGTCCACGGAACAAGGAATGTCAATTTCCCTTTCCCCAGCAGAGAGTAGAGGTACTTTGAGGAATGGTGGCCATTTGTGAAAATTTGCTTGGGAGCCTGGGGTTTAAATTTTTTTGGATAAATTCAATTAGAAAAAAACTAAATATGACGAAAAGTTCAATTAATCACATATATCAGTATGGTATGTACCACTGTACTTCCTAGAATCAATTGAATGAAAAAGTATGTTTTCACATGTTTGCATGAATGCATGAATTTAGCATTTCCTATAAGCTGTGACTAAGTTTGCAAATATTGATGACTATATACTTCTAATTCTAGAAGACGTTATACTGAGGATAATATCCTTAGGAAGAAAGTGAAGTGGCTGAATGTCAACTAAAGAATTCATAAAGAATTGAAATATGTGTTCTATTTTGTGAAAGACTGCTCTCCTTCTGCACCTCACCCCATTTTCCCCAAGTTAGATCTTGTCTGACTGTAAAGTTCATTTCTATCATACATGCAAGATGCTTGCCGACATGCACTTTTTCCGTATGATCTAGTGAATCAAACAGTTGGGATACTGAGTGAAAACCAAAATGGTATTTCATCTGCTACTTCAGGAGCAAGTTGAGAATACACTGGATGCATAGATGCCAACTGTAGAGAATGCAGAAGGCAAATATTTGAGAAAAAGGTTTGAAAGCTATATAAGTTAAACCAATGTAAGTGAAAGTATTTAGGAATTCTTCACATAAACATTGCAATAACAAAGGCATTTCATGACTGAGAGAACTTGGCTACAGAACAATGATGCCTATAGTTCAAGATATCCATTAGCGATGTCCGTCATTTCAGCCTGGTGTGAATAAAGTGAAAGTGATTCCATACTGAACTAAGTGACTATTACAAATCAAGTAAATACTCAGTGGTCCCAATAATGGTTTATTCACTAAGAGTCAGTGATGACAACGGATTTATCAGTTGCTTGTCACACATGGCACTTCTTGCACGGTCGAGGGCCTGAGATCCTGGCGTAAAATAATAGGAGAAGTGAGAGAAAGAAAGGAGAAAAGAAGTGAGGAGAAAGGTAAGGAGAGAAAGAGGGTGAAGGGAGAGGGGGGTCAGGGAAAGAGGAAAGAGGAAGAGAAGGAGAAGAGGAGAGGAAGAGGGAAAAAGAGGAGAGGCGGAGAGGGAGGGAGAGAGAAAAAGAGAGGGAGAGAGAGAGAGAAGCTTTGACCATATTCCCCCCATCTAACTTTCCATTCTTACTTTCTATTATTCCCCTCTACATATTCCAATATTATTCCTTTTCCTACAAATTCCTATTATTCCTTTTCATCTAGTCAAACTGGCCTGAGAGCTGCTGTAGGTATATTACATTTCACTTCCCAACTCCATGTCTTTTCATGAAGCCCACCTTAACTTTAGCTAATCACTATACCTTCTTTGGCCAAGTTATAATTCCTTCCAAAACCAACACTTGCCTGCTGCTCAACTTAATTCCACAAACATTTATTTAAAACCTATGATGTGCAAGGTTCTGTGCCAGGCCCTGAGAATATAAAGGCACAATTTAAATTATCTCTGCATTCAGGGGCTTATTAGTTTTGGGGGGAAGGGTGATCCTGTTTCCAGTAAGTTATTAGTCAGCTCTAAAGCCCTTTTTCATGGCATAGATTTTTGCTTTTGTAGGGGTAGTTGCAATATTTGCAATGTGCTCCCTCCTTTCTTTAATCTCTGGGAGTCCTTTCTTCTAAATACAACTCATGACTGACTGCTATATAAGACCTTTCCCAATCCATCCCTCCAAAAAACAAAAACAAACATGAAGCCAGTCTCCATGGTACCTCGATTAAAGGGATAATTAGATGACCTAGGAGGTCTCTCATTTCTAATTCATTTCAAAGGTAGCAAAGAATACACTTAGACAATTTCAACAAGATATCCTTTCTAATCTTGGATTTAAAAAAAAATAAATTCTTTGAGTATAATCTGCTATTGAGCAGCACTAGAGTTGTTCCATTCCATGAATATCTTATATTTTTTTCAAAGAAACATAGTTAAAACATTCCCAATTAATTATTCTTTTAAGGCTATTTGTACCTCCAATTATCCTAAAACATAAGGCCAATTTTTTTTTCACTTAAAATATCTACATAAGAGTGAGAAATGAATATTTTTTGGTAAAAATTACAAAATAATTTATGTTTACTTTTCTGTGGACAGAAGATCAAAGCTCTAGAATTGGAAGGGACCTCAAAGACTGTCTGGTCCAATCCCCTAATTTTACAGATAAGGAAACTGAGACGCAGTGAAGCTGAGTTGAGCTAAAGGTAAATATAGATTTTGGGAGGTGGCTGTAAACTTGGCCTAAGTAGATGCAGTGATTAACTAAAGGGTACTTAATATGGTCTTCAAAGATGTAAGATCATATAAAATTAATTAGCAATGACATTTTGCAGTGGCAGTATAAGGAGAAAGACTATCTAAGTGGGGCTGGGGTTTGGCAGTGCCTCCAACATTTAGCAAAATAAGAAAGGACAGTGAGTTGTGGGGAAGAATAGGCCTGAGCACATAAAAAAAAATCATCTTATTTTCCACAATTATACTCCCTGGAGCTGGGTAATATAAGTTGAACTATTGTTGTCTAGCTAATTGTCTTGAAAAGAGGGAGAGATAGTCAGCTAGGTGTGGTGTTTTTCATGAAGGAATAGGTGGCCACAGAGTCTGATCTAGGCAAAAGGATGATGACCTTCTGGAAGCAGTTACCATCTTTCCTTAAGTAATAGCTAACTGATGTCCCTGAATTCCTGCAACTGCAGTAAAATAAAACTACACAATTCCCCCTATTCTAGTTCTGCTGATTTTTCCTAATAATTAGGCTATCCAGTTTCTACTTTACAAGTTATCTGTGACTTATATATTCATACACACATACACACACACACACAAACATATATATGGATGTGTGGATGGATGGATGGGTATAGATACATATGTGTATGTGAATATATATGTATTTGTATACATATATATGTGTATACATATGTGTGTGTGTGTACATATGTGTGTGTGTGTGTATTTTTCTGTAAAACCACATATCCTTGAATATTCCTATTCTTAAATGGCTCCCTCCGCATCACCTTCACTTGTCATCATTCCTAAAGTGGTTTCAGATGATATAACAAAGATTCAACCATTTCCTTACGAATCTCAAATTCCCTAGAGCCTTTCTCAACATAAAAAGGAGAATTCCCCAAGTATTGTATATTGGCTCCCAACCATTAAACTATCTTCTTTCCCTCTGTCCATAATAAAGTCTAGGATGTGAATAGAAATTTACAAATAGAAAGATGAAGATTTCTTTGTCATTGGGAGGGAGTAAATTCAATTGGATTCCAGGGAATCTGGGCAAGACATAAAAGATGGTTGTCACGTGAAAGCAATGTTGGGATGATCCAAAATGAATGAGAAAGCATACAATTCAGTGACAGGTGACATAGGTCCATTTCTTTCATCTGTTTTCTGTGAAAAGACCCTTTTTACCTCATTGAGTCCTCCCAGTGGCATTAATAAGCATGGGTTTGTTGTAGCTAACATTACTTTTGTGCGGATTCATTTTCTAATTTGGTGAACATTTACACACATAGGCCCACTGATGTGCATGAATTTTAGGTGTTGAATTTCTGTTAAATGTGACATTTCCATTTACATACATGGTTAATCATGCTGTGTTCTCTATACTTGTGGATCCAGTCCCAGTACTATAAGATTTGCATTAGATTAAAAGACAAAGCAATGTAGCTAAAGGCAAAGTAAGGGATTCTCAAGAAGATCCATTGTTTAAGGAGTGAGGAAATACTTTCTAAGAAACCAAGGCAAAATACTACCTTAAAAGGTGATGGCAGATGTGTGGGGTTAGAGGGCAAAGGGAGTTGCTTTGTTTTAACTATGTTCCTTTGAAATAATATAAGATATTCATGGAATGGAACAACTCTAGTGCTGCTCAATAGCAGATTATACTCAAAGAATTTATTATTTTTTTTTAAATCCAAGATTCAGAAAAGATATCTTGTTGAAATTGTCTAAGTGTATTCTTTGCTACCGTTGAAATGAATTAGAGATGAGAGACCTCCTAGGTCATCTAACTATCCCTTTAATCGAGGTACCATGGAGACTGGCTTCAGAGAAAAATATAAATCCCACGTTTATTTTTAACCATTAAAGTTATCGAACAATTTCCTCGTATGTTTTACATGTCCCAAGAAAGCAAAAATGAAGAATTGAAGCAATCATAAAGACAATTCAATTTTAGAACATTTTTGTCTTTATTAACAGTTTCTGTTTAAAGGAGACTGTATTAGTTTAACCTGAATCATAAAGGCAAGTGCTTTAATTCTCCATTAAAAAGCACAGCAATCAGGTTGGACTGATACAGTAATAGGTAAATTCCTGTTGATTTATTCTTAAAGGTAAATCAACCTATCAGTGATATAGCTAGCTGAATATACTTAAATCTTAACAATGAAAGAATTGATTATTCTTTTAAGGCTATTTGTACCTCCAATTATCCTAAAATATAAGGCCAATTTTTTTTTCACTTAAAATATCTACATAAGAGTGAGAAATGAAGATTTTTTGGTAAAAATTATAAAATACAAAGCATTCCTTTTTATTTAGCATGCAAACAACCACTAATTAAATATTAAATTCTTTGTTTCACATTCAAAGAAAGTCCTTCAACAACCTGCCCCCCTCCTACCTTTCCAGTCTTCTTGCACCTTCGTCCCTCCCCATTTACTGTCTCCTTGCTGTTCTTTTCCCATGCTCCTTTTCTAACCTCTGAGCATTTTCCATGGCTGTTCTCCATGATGGGAATACTTTCCTTCCTCATATATGCCTTTTGGATTTCATAGTTTCTTTAAGTCTCAGCTAAAATCCTACTTTCTCTGAGAAGCTTTTCTTCAATCCGCTTAATATCAGTGCATTCCCTCTAACTTATCCTGTATATATACTGATTGTACTTAGTTATTTGAATGTTGTCTCTCTTCAACCCCACAATGGACCTTTAATAAATGCTTATTTATTCAATTTTGACCAAACTAACCAATGTAATAAGTTTTGGTTAAATTAACAAGTGTAAGTCACCTATAGCAAATCAAGTGCTCATGGGTATTTGCTAATTGTACAACCACATGTTATCCTGACTGTGGAAACATGCTATTTTCCTTGTTTCTTTCTGAATGTTTGCAATATTTTCTCCTTGACCTGGGAGTTCTGGAATTTGGCTGTAATACTCTTGAGAATCTTTTTTTAAGGAGATGATCAATAGATTCTTACGTTTTCTATTTTACCTTCTGTTTCTAAGATTGGGGGTAGTTTTCCTTGATTATTACTTGAAATATGATGTCCAGGCTTTTTTTTTTTATCATGGCTGTCAGATAGTCCAATAATTCTTAAGTTTCCTCAATCTATTTTCCAGGTCAATTGTTTTTCCAATGAGATATTTCAAATTTTTTTTCTATTTTTTCATTTTTTTTTGTTTCTTAATGTCTCATGGAGTCATTAGCTTCCAGTTACCCAATTCTAATTTTTAAGAAATTATTTTCTTCAGTGAGCTTTTATACCTCCTTTCCATTTGGCCAATTCTGCTTTTTAAGGGGTTCTTTTCTTCAATGATTTTTTTGTGCCTCTTTTACCTTGAGGACAATTCTATTTTTTAAGGTATTCTTTGCATTTTTTGTGTGCCTTTTTGGCCAACCTGTTTATTCTCTTTTCATAGTTTTCTTGCATCACCCATTTCTTTTCCCAATTTTTCCTCTAACACTTTTATCTTTTTCTTTAATTCTCCCAGGAATTCTTCTTATGTTTGTTTCCAATAAGCATTTTTTTTTCTTTGAAGCTTTGCTGTTTTCACATTGTTTTCTTCTGGGTTTTTTGTCTTGTCTTTCCTACGATTATAGTACCTTTTTGTGGTAATGTTCTTTTTTGTAACAAGTGTTTATTTTGCTAACCTATTTGCTAACTTAGAACTTTATGTTAAAGTTGGACTTTGCTCATCTGTGTTGGAGAGGCACGGTCCTGAGATTCAGGTTTTTTTGTGCTGCTGTTTTCATAGGTAGTTCTGGGAGTCTGCAAGTTTTTAGTGCTTCCAAGGTGATTTAATCCATGGAGAGGTGTGTTAGTTGCTCTCTTGGTTTATGCTCTGGCTTCACAGAGCAAGGGCCCCTGCTCCCCTGCAGCTGCAAATGCTAGTACATCTTTTGGCACTGGAAATGTAAACAGGTCCCTTGCTCTCCTGTAGTCACAAACATTAGTGTCCTTCTGTGCTTTGGAATTGCTACCTGAGCCTCTGCTTCCTTGTGACCAACTACTAGCACTCTTCCCTGCCCTGGAATTGTGACCCGGAATTGTCTATAGGCAACAGAGTTGCCAAATAAGCACCAAGTTCTGTGCCCAGTGCCACTAAAGGATCCCTTGTAATCTCTTTCTGACCAGTTGTTGACTCTCTTGCCATCTTTGGGCTGAGATGTCTCAAAGCTGCTGTTGTTGGAGCCACTTCCAAGGCTTACCACTCATGCTACCATCATGCCATCTGGGCGAAGTCTCACCCTTGTGTCACAGACCTTTCCTGCCAACCTTATAAGTTGTCTTATGCTGTATAAATGTCTTGCCCTAAATTTTTGTTGGCTCTGCTGCTCCAAAATTCAATTTGAGGCATTATTTTAAAGTTGTTTGGGAGAATCCACCTGGGTCGCTGCCTTGGCTCTATCATCTTGGCTCTGCCCCATCATTTTTTGATGCTTTAGCTTATGAGGCCTCATTGGTACACTCCCAACATTGACTATCCATTGATGTCACTTAGTCTATTAGATTGAATTAGCTTTTAGAATAGGTATTTAAGATAGCATAATAAGAATAGTTTGAAGAAAATATTCCTCCCCAAAGTGTATCACACTCTCCCATCAGTACACACAAAGTCCAAGCTAAAGGTTAGAGAGCACACGTGACAAAGGTATAACTTAACAGTCCTGGTTGCTAGAAATTTTCTCCTTTTGATGGGCTATGGTTGAAATTCCCTTAGGCATAGTATAACTTTATGTTGGGCTCCTTTCATTATTGAAGCTGCTTTTTCTCCACGTGCCTTTTGCCCTGGATTCCTAGCCAGTGCTCTCCTTAGGACTTTGCTAAAATACTAATAAAAGTCCAAATCCTCTGACCCTCTAAAGTCCAAATTTCTTCCTCTAATCAGGTGCTCAACTAATTAGGTTCCTAACTTGCTTGCTATTTTATATAACCTAATTTAGCATGACAAAGTTTTTTAGCTAATTCCAATACTGTTCCTATGACACTTAGGCGAAGTACTTTGGTTGATTAATGAATGAATCAATTAATTCAGGATATTCCTCTCATTGATTCAATCAAGAACTTCAGATTTTCTTGTAATTATTGAGAAAGGGGTATGGAAAACCCCTCTTATAAAAAAATAACTTCAATATAGCCATACTTCAAGCCTATAATGTTAGGAAAAGGTGCTCTTGAATTTCTCTGAGGAAGACATATATAAGGGAGGTAAAAATGATTATGAAGTAATAATGATAATAAACATTTATCCAGGCACTGTGCTAATCACTTTACAATTATTATCTCACTTGATACTCACAAGAACCCCAGGAGGTAGTTGCTGTTATTATCACCATTTTATAGATGAGGAAACTGAGGCAAACAAGAGTTAAGTGACTTGCTCAGGGTCACATAGCTGGTAAGTATCTAAGGCTGGATTTGAATTCAGGTCTTCCTAAATCCAGGCCAAGTGCTCTTTTTACTGAATCACATAAGTACTCTTATAAAAAAAAAAAGTGTGTTCCAGAGAAAGTGTATTATAGCAGATAAAGAGTTGGCCTCAGACTCAGACACGTGGATTCAAGTCTTTTCTCTGAAACATGGTAACTATGGGACTCTGGACAAATCAGTTATCCTTTCAGAGTCCCTTAAGTCTGAAAGTTGCAGATAAAATGTCAATTTGCTAGTGGGGGAAGTTTCTCACTAAGTATTCTATATACTGATTAAATCATTTTTTTTAAGTTTTAAGTTATACCCTTTCACATGGTGGTTCCATTGCAACACATGCATCCCAAGAAAGTCAAAGGTAGAAACAAAGGAAGTTCCCATATTCCTCAAAATCTCTATGGCAGCACTTTTCCATAATAACAAAGAAATGGAAACAAAGTAGGTGCTAATCAACTGATAAATAGCAAAACAAATTGTGGTCTCTATAATGTATAGCGGGATATAATAAGATTATTGACTAATGCAATTTTCATAGTTCATCAATCTACTCTGCTACTAGAAATGGCAAATATGAAAAATACAAAAAAAGCATGGAAAGACCTATATGAATTGATTCAAAGAGATTTAAGCAGAATTAGGAAAGCAACATATGCAATGCTTACAATAAGATGAATGGGAAGAAGAAGAAAGAAAGAAAACTTAAAATATTGTAATTTTAATAGCTAACATTAGCCCTAATGAAGAGATTCGAAGATGCAACTCCTCCTTTGCAAAGATGTGGACTACTTTCATGGAGCACTCTATCTAGTCTCGGTTAATAATGTTGATTAGCTCTGATGAACTATTTTTTCTTTCTTTCTTTTGTATTCTTCCTCAGAAGAAATAGTTCCCTGGAAATGGAGAGAAATACTTGAAAAATAAAAGTGATGTAAGATAAAAAGATTCAATAATTTTTTTTAAAAGACAGACAATGTCTTGGGTGGTTATAAATGGTGGAACTTTGAAAAGAAATACATCAACGAATCATTAAAAGTTATGAACAGAAGAGAGTAGAAGAAAGTTCAAAGGACGACAAAAATCAGACCATTTTCCTTAATTATGTTTTTTAATTTAATATATGTTTTAAATAAAACAAAACACGTATGACTGAAGTTCAGAACTGTTATACAGTACTCTCTTCTGATAGACTTGACTGGTCAATTTAGTTGGGTGGTGACATTTTTTGAAGAAATCCTGAATTTTCACCTCACATACACAAATTCCTGCCTCAACAACAGTAAAATGGTAAAATTTTCAAAATGGTCAGATTTGTTGGTGTGGGCACCTTCAAGCAATATCTTCAAATTAATGGGCAAATCTGAGCCAGGTTGAAACTGGCCCTAAACAAAATTGGTTACTAGTGGTTAGAAATCAACAGAAAGGAGGGATCTGTCCCTCTTTGTGTGTGTGTGTGTGTGTGTGTGTGTGTGTGTGTGTGTGTGTGTGTGAAAAGCTACAGAAACTCAGCCACACAAGATGGATGTGGGTAGAAAAAAAATGAGAAGTGATGATTCAAGTGCACAAAGATTTCTCCTAATTCTAAGAAGCAATTATCTACTGATATTAAATTGATATTAAACGCAAAACAATTAAACACGGACTATGTTACTATGGACAAGAGACTGGTTTGTGTATTAACCCCAGTCACCTATGTTACTTCACAAATCCAGTCCTAACTGGACAATACTGGCAACATCAGTGTCCTTAACAGGAACAACATAAAACCCTGAATAGGCTATTACCGCAAGTTCTATTTTATAAAAAAAAAAAATTAACCTTAATTCTATTTGTTTTAATATGTAACCCAAGTCTTATTTAAGAGAGATAGATTCTGCCAGAGCAAATAGAGAACCACACATTATGACCATCTAAGTTTTATGTTATATAGACTACGCCTCTCAATGGAATTCAAATTCAGAGGCTGCCAGAAAGTTAAGAAGGGAATACAGTGCTCTCCCTTTATATTTTCTGAAAACAAAGACTATTCCTTTCTCTAAGCCTTATTACTTCACAGAATTTCATTCAGGCCACTGAGGGGAGATTACAATAAATGATCCATTTACCAGTGTCAGTTGAACTTTTGTGAGTTTGATTTGTTGATCTATCTGACCAGGCTTCAGCTCTTTAACTGACTTTTTTGCAAGCTTAGTTCTTCATAATTAGACCTACATATGCCAAGGCAATAGCCTAGATTTAACGATGCTATAGTTCTCTTTTTATAGCTGAGGAAGAAAGCTGTCCAATAAGCATAAACAACAGTTCAACATTTCTTTGAACAAGTCTACCCTTTTAGTGGTAAGAGAAGTGAACCACTCTTTCGGGTATGACTGAACAGTGCATTGTAGAATCATATCACCTTGGACTTGGATTGTACCCTAGAAATTTTCTTCTTAGCCAACCCTCACAATATAGAAACTCCTTTGAAAGCATCTCTGAATGGTTTATCTCTCCTTGAATACTTCCAGAGATGAGGAATTCTCAATTTCAAAAAGAAGTTAATTCTACTTTAAAATATACTTAATTGTCAGAAAGTGGTTTTTTGGGGGGTTTTTTGTGATGCTGAATAAAAATCTCTTTTATACACTGGTTCCAAATCTTCTCCCTGGAACAACATAAAGCAAATTCACCCTACAATCATATGAGGGTCTTTTAAAGATTTGGAAATAACTATCATTTCATAGAATTACAAAGTTGGAAGGAACCTCTGTGGTCTTCTAGTCCAATTATTATCTGATCAATAATCTCTTTTAAATATCAATAAATGAGAATCCACTCTTCTCTTAGAGATTTAAAATTACGGGAGGACCCAGTACCACCCAATTTTTTTTTTTGCTCTATTACATTTTATCCTTCTCTACTAAAATTCCTCACTGATGGCTTACTGTGGACTTGACCGTGAGTTCTTGAGTGCCATACCCACAGTGTGTATGGTCTCATATCCTGCTAGGATGGAAAAGCTTTGGATACAGCCCTGGTGTGTCCTGGTGGTTGAACTGCATGCCTGTTGTCCAAAGAACAATCTACTGAAGTTCAAACAGGCTCATCCCTGGCTTGGGTAGGAGGTCAGGAATTTTGTGGCCACAGCAACTTGAAGAGTTAGTTGTTACTAAATCAAAGAGGAATTTCAGTCTAGCTTTATGGAAGAAATAACAATGCCAAAGAAATAACAGGTCATTGAAGTATGGGAGTCAATTCATTCCCATTATATTCAGCACATCATACTTAACATGCACAGATATTTTTTGGACTTTGATTCTCTCATCCAACACCTTAGCCATCCCTCTTGGCTTTGTGTCCTCTGAAAATTTGATCAATCAAAAAATAATGCCATAAAAATGTAGAATAGCATGGGCCCGAAGAATGATTTCCAGGGTACTTCACAAGAGATCTTGCAAGCTGACTTTGTGATTTACTAATGACTAACCTCAGGGGACAGTCAATCTGCTATGTATGCACTACTTATCTCTATAAATCCAAATCTACACCAGCCCACATTTCCTCATTTTGTTTATGAGAAAAGCATGGGGGGGCAGCTAGGTGGCACAGTGGATAGAGCATCGGCCCTGCAGTCAGGAAGACCTGAGTTCAAACCCGGCCTCAGATACATAACACTTACTAGCTGTGTAACTCTGGGCAAGTCACTTAACCCCAATTTCCTAACAAAAAAAAAAAAAGCATGGGAGACTTTGTCAAATGCCCTTACCATCTTCCCTGCCACAACACACCCTGCACCAGCAGACTTTACCATCTGTACTTCAACCGAACCTTTATGTGCTTTCTCACCCAACAAGAATATGAGTTCCCATGACAGAAAGGCCTACCTTGCTCTTCTGCTTGCATTCCCAGTGCTTAGCCCAAAACGAGCACTAAATAAGTGCTATCTCATTCCATCATTCACATGCTTTGTTGAAATCTAGGCATACCAAGCCTTGAGAATTTCAATGACCTGTCAGTCTAGTTACCCATCGAAAAAAGAAGTTGGGCTACTCTGGCATAACCTGTTCTTGAAGTTTGTGCTCATTCTCACTGCTTACTGTTGCTCTTTCTGAACGCTCACACATTTTCTCTTTAAACAAGCCACCTTACAAATGTGAATTTAGTCAGGTGTTGAAGTTGTCATATTGGAATAGCATTTGTCCTTTTCTAGTCCTAGAGAACCTTAACCTGTCTCTATGACCAGTCAAACAATCTGACCACCGCTTAGCCTCCTTTGCTGGATCTTCATCCATGCCTGATAACTGTAGCCACACTGCCATATCTGCTGCTATCCTCTCACAAAATTCCATCTCGTTGTCTCTGGGCTTATGCAACATCTATCTCCCATGCCCGGAATGTTCTTCCTTCTCATTTCTGCCTCTTAAAATATCTGACTTCCTTCAAAACTCAATTTAAGAGCTGTTTTCTACAGGAGGTCTTCCCCAGTCTCCCCACCTGCCAAAGCCTTCTTTTCTAGGGTTATTGTCTATCTTCTCTAAATCTATCTTGAATGGATCTATTTACATACGAAAATTATCTCCTCCTTTCAAACACAACTTTTTTCTTTGTAACCCAGTGCCTGGAATGTAAAAGCATTTAATAAATGCTCATTGATTGATCGATTATATATGATCTTTCATAGATTTCAGACAGTAACACAACAATCACACACACACATCAGTCCTTTGGTTCCATCTAAGCCTTGTGACTTAAACTCACTGAGGGAAACAACCTGCTTTTGTTTACCCCATCGTTGGTACTCATCATGGATACCAATTCCTCACTGGTCATTTTTGTTTTCTCTTTCTCTGTCCAAAGGTAAATTTCCAAAGGCAAAATAAGATTTGAGCAATTCTATATTATTGTTGTCAACCATTACTCCCCTATCCATCAGCAGCAAAAGCCACATCCTTGCTTTGATCTTCCTTTTGTACCCAACAAACCTAAAAGTGCCCTTTTTGTTGTTCTTAGCATGTATCACCCAGCTTAACTTCTGTCTAGTCAGTACTCCGGACATTATTCTTACTTGGACTATATTACTCTTTTTTATTCATACTCTATTACCTAAATTTGTTTCTGTCTTCTATAATTTAAAAAAAGTGACTTGATCTGTTGGTTCCTTATAGAGCTAAACTGATCTTTCTCAGAAAGCTATCCTTTTTCTTTTTCTAATAATTTCTATTTGTGTCTTAAGAATTTCATTCTTGACAGCTTTCTTTCCCTAGAGAAATTTGGTTCATAGAAAGTTACCTACCCTTTCTCTAAAACTTCTGAATTCTATTCTCTGAAAAAAATCTGAGGTAGTCATCAGACCCTTTTCCAAACTTCCTTATTATTGTCAAGGGCATCAGCATCTTTCCAATCAATCTGCTTTATCTCTCCCTGGTTTGAGTATCAAGTCCATGCCTGTGTCATAGAAGAAATTCATTATTTTTCTATTTTTGCAAACAGTTTAGGTAATATTGGAATTAATTTTTCTTTGAGTGTTTGATGGAATCCAGATAGAGAACTGGGCCTGAAGTCAGGAAAACCTAAATTCAAATCCAGCCTCAGATACTTACTAGCTGTGTGACCCTGAACAAATTACTTCACCTCTGTTTGCTTCAGTTTCCTCATCTATACAATGAAGATAACAGTAGCTCTTACCTTCTAGGGTTTTTATGAGGATCAAATATGATAATTATAAAGAAAGCTTAGCAGTGCCCGACACATAGTAAGCACTATGTAAATGTCAGCTAGTGATTGTAGTAGGAGTAGTAGTAGTAGCAATAGCAGCAGCAGCAGCAGTAGTAGTAATATATCCATCTGGTTTCCTTGTTTTTAAACCTTTGTAAATTCAATGAAGTTTGTCAAATTTCTTTTCTTTTTTTGAGATTAAGTCAAGAATGCATCAACTGCACTAATTTTGACAGAGAGCTCCATTAGATTTCTGAGGGCCTCCATCATTACTATCTCTTGTTTTTATGCCAAAGGTTTGTGAAGTTTTTCAGAACACTTCATCTGATTCCTTCTTTTGTCCAGGTTGTGTGTAGTATAATCCCACAACAATGTCACTTTTGTTTCTGACTCCACTTATCTTCACCTGAATGCTCATCACCATGTGAAACATGGTTCCTGGATTTCTTCCCATGAGCATATCTCTTTAATTATACCCAACCCATGACCTGGCAGATACCATATCTAGTTGGTATAGTCCTGAGTCTGTACTAGTCTCTATATGGAAGAAAAATATAGTAATTAAAAGGAAGTCAATGGAGTGGGATAAGTATGTCAAACTGTTATTCTTTTTAGTGCCTCAATACCTCATAAGCGATTTGGGTGGGAGTCTCCATATTGGCCCTGGAACCAAATAGGGCATTGTCCCTTACTACCATAATGTGGTTAAGATGCTTCTATGCAGGCTTATTTTCTCTTGTCTAAACATCCTCAGGCCCTACTACATCCTCACCATGCTGGTTATTGTCTGAATAGACTCCTTTCTGTCAATATTCTTTTTAAAATATGGCTCCCAACATTTGGTTGAGTCTTGACCAGTGCAGAAGACGTCAGCATGCTATGATGAAAAGAAAACCGAACCAGTGAGCAGAAACCCTAGATTCTATCTTGTGACACTGAACAAGTTGCTGCATCATCTCAATCCAATCATCCCAACTCATTTTGTTTAGTTTGCACAAAGTATTGATGAAAATCACTTCAAGTAACTAATGGTTACTACTATTACTACTACCATTACTTTTGCTACTACTACTGCTGCTGCTGCTGTTACTGCTACTGCTACTACTACTGCTGCTTGCTGCTGCTGCAACTGTTACTACTACTACCACTGCTTCTGCTACTACTACTACTACTACTACTACTACTGCTGATGCTACTACTACTACTACTGCTGCTGCTGCTGCCACTAATGTTACTACCACCTAACATTTATATAGTATCTACTACATGCCAGCCTTTACAAATGTCTCATTTGATCCTCACAATAACCCCACAAGGTAAATATCTTTATTATTATTTTGCAGATGATGAAACTGAGGCAAAGGAGTTTAAATGACTTTTCCAGAGTCACATAGCTAGTAAATGTCTGAGCCCAGATTTGAATTCAGGTCTTTCTGACCCCAGGCCTGGTTCTCTATCCACTATGCCACTGAGTTACCACAAACTACCAAAACTTCCATGATCTAGAAAGTAAACTTCTTTTAATGTTGGTAAGGATTGAATTACTTTTTCAAGCAAATATATTACACTGTTGACCCACTCTGAGTTTGTTGGTTATTAAAGCACTAAGGACTTTTCTAGTTATTCATTATATTCTATTAAATTTTCATTTTGAATGTTATATTTTTCCCCATCTTGAGGTTTCTAGCATTTCAAAATCATTCTAAATCTTGATTCAATCAGCTGTCATTTTAATTACCCTAACATTAGACAATTAGATGAGTTCTTTAAGATGCAAGGTTTTGGGGGTCAGAGTGTGACCAGTATTTCACAGGTTGAACTTTTGTTCCTCTGTGTGACCGACCGTTCCTGAATTTCATAGTGTGTACTGGTTTTCTACGTGCTAGCTTCCATCCTAATTTTTCTGTGCCTTCTGGTCTGTATTTTGGCTTGTCAGCTCATTTCTCTTTGACTCTGTCCTTATTTTGGTATCTGGTTCTGGATTTTCCCCAGCAAAACATGTATTGACCTAAGACCGATCCTGATACAAGGCCGTGGAAGGAAGCCAACAACATCATTAAATATCTCCCTCCAACTTGACAAATTCCCATTAATTAGAGCGTTTTGAATAGAGTTGTTTAGCCATAAATCCAGATGTATATAACTGCATTATTATCCAGTCCTATTTCCTTATTATCTACACAGATGTTAATATCATCATCATAAAAGCTCACATTTTTATCATGTTTTAAAATATTTTTCTCACAACTCTGTGATGTAGGTAGTACAGGCATCTGAATCTGCTGATCTCTGTTGTTTCAACTCCGTGGAACAAAATGCCCCCTCACAGGATAAGCTTATCTCTTACTAATCTCATCATCCTGCAGAGGATGATCCTCTCAGCCTCCTTCTCCTCTGACTGATGGGCTACAGGGGAGAGTACCCAAACTTCTCTGGATGCTTTCTGCTACAGAGGGCAGAAACCGGACGCACTCAACTTTGTGTTTGCTTCCCTGACTAGTTTCATCTCCATGGAATAAGATGTCCTCACTCTGAGTACCCTTTGGCATCCAGTCTCCCACCTCCTGACTCCAACCCCACTGTTTTCCTGCCTCCTTCTGTGTGTGCTGTCTCCCCATTTAGACTGCAAGGTCCTTGATGGTAAGGATTGTCTTTTCATTAATTATATCCCCAATATATAGCATAGTGCCTGCTGTGTAGTGGTCCCTTAATAAATGTTTATTGGATTGATGAAATAGATTATTAGCAGCATTTTCCAGATGAGGAAGTTGAGGCTCTTAGTGGTCACATGACTTGCCCAATGGAAGAATTAAGACTTGTATCTAGATTTTGACTCCAAAACCAGAGCTCTATCCACTCTATCCTGATTCCTCTCTCCCATGTGTTGCTAAAATTAAGATCCTCCCTATCACTACCATGTTCATGATCTACCTTTACACAAACAGAAATGAAGTTAATTTGTAATAACTGATTTTTAAGGAACTTAAAATAGAATTTCATGATCAAGTTATTCTTTTCTAAGTTTGCACAAAGCATCTATTTAATAACCTATTCCTGAGATCACTACAAAGATTGACACACGACATGGTTTCCAGTATCCAACTTTTCACCACTTTTGAAAATCAGGGCCATTGGCTTTTCCTAGTACTTGTCAAATTGTCCCCTTCTTGATTTGACATATTAAGGTACAGGTAGGTTGTACAGTGGATAGAGATCTGATCTTGCAGTTGGGAAGGACTGAGTTCAAATCCAGCCTCAGACACTAGCTTTATGACCCTGGGCAAATCATTTAACCTTAGATTCCTCATGTGTAAAATATTGATGATAAAGCACCTACATTGTAAGTTTTTTGTAAAGTCCTTAGTATAACGTCTGGTACATAGTAAGCACTACATAAATGTCAACTATTATTACTGAAACCACAATAAAAAATTTCTGACCTAGAAATTAGGAGGTATGAGCTCTGGCCCTGGCCTTACCCCTTTTCCCTATCATAGTTAGCATGTGATGTGAACTTGAGGAAATTCAACCTTTCTGAATCCTGCTTTCTTCAAGTAGAAAATAACATTGACCTTCCCTGCTTACTTCATAGGTTTGTGGTGAGAATCAAATGAGTCTATACGTGTAAAAACACTTTTAATAACTATAAGGGAAAAGTTACATAAATATAAAGGAAGCGTTACTAAAAATCACAGAGTCTTAAACTAGGAAGGCACCTCAGCGGTCTATTGTGCATTGCATATGATTATAGGTCATTAATCATTTTTTGTATTTTTTAAATTATTATTTTCCCAGTTAACAAGGATTTAATTTTTCTTCTGCCCATCTCACCCCAACTCACCACCACTGAAAAAGACAAAAACAAAACCCTTGTAACAGATATGTAACAAAATTCCCACATTGCTCATGTCAAAATATATATGTTAGGGGAGCTAGATGGAAGAACAGAATGCTGGCCTTGGAATCACAAACACCTAAATTCCAATCGTACCTCAGGCAATTCATAGCTGGGTGATATAGGGCATTTAATTTTTCTGGACCCATTTCCTAATATGTAAAATGAAGGGCTTGGATGTCCTTTTAAGTCCAAGATCTATTATTGATTACCACAAAGTTCTTTCTTATATTGAACTGAAATCTGTCTCCCTGCAATTCCATTATTGCTACATTTGACCTTTAGAGCCAACCAAAAGCAGTTTAATCCCTCTTTTCCAAGACTACCCTCTAGCTATTTGAAGACAGTGATCAGGTCTTCTTTTTCCCAGACAAAACATGCCAACTGCCTTCAATCAAAAACTATGTGGTGTAGTTTCAAACTGCTTTATTAGGCTAGTGATCCTTTGGTCATGCCACTTCAGGTCACAAATGTTCTTGCTAAAATATAGTGCCCAGAGGTAGATACAATACTAAAGATTCAACCACAACAGGAATGTCACTATCTTTTTTTTTTTTTGGATCACATACTATTTCTACACAGCATAAGATAGCATTAGCCTTTTGAGGTCACTGTGTCACACTGTTCATTTATATTAAACTTATAGTCCACTGAAACCTCAAAGTTTTTTTTATACAAATTTAATATAATCAGTAACATGACATAATTGACATCTCCTCTATATTGTATTAGGGCAACTACTTTTCAAACCTAGTTGTAATACTCTGTATTTATTACTATTAAATTTGAGCTTATTAATAGTTTCAACTTGGCAACATGGTTTAGAACCCAGGTTCTGCCATCAACATACTAACTAACCCTCTCTGTTATGTGTTACCCATAAATCGGATATACATGCAATGATAACATAATAGGGTTAAGAGCTGGAAGGGGGCTTAGAAGCTTCTCGATCCCCCTCATTTTGTGGAGGAGGAAACCGAGGTCCAGAATGATAACATGACAGGACCAAAGTTGCACAGGTAGTGAGTAGCAGTGCCAAGATTTAAGTCCAGATCCAGTGCCTTTCTGTTTATATCATGTTGCTTTCTATTCTATTTCTTCATCTAAATAATTGATAAAGATGTTGATCTGAACACGATCAAGAGACTGAGCAGCTCTTCATGAAAGGCCTCCTTCCAGCTTGACATCTGTCCATGAATCACTACTCTTTACATACAAATGTTCTGTTAGTTTTCATAATCCACCTAACAATTATTATCCAACCTATAATTCTCCTTTTTTTCACAAGTACAAGATACAGTGATATGTTTGGTCAAGTGCCTTGATGAAATCCAGGTATATTTTGTCTGTGTGGATTTCAGCAATCCATATAGATATTTCTCTATTTTAAAATAAACTTTTCAGTTCAATGCCTGGGAAATCTTTCTTCTATGTTTACAATATGAATGGGAATGGAAACATTAAGGATACTAAAATTGTTTAAACAGCAAAAAAGGAAGCTGAGGAATAGTAGTCTGTCATTAAGCATCTAAAGTACTGTTTTACAATGATCAGCTCTTCTTCATCTCCCTCGGAAACAGAACAAGAAGAGTTATTTCAGTCTGAAGCAAACTGAAACCAGGACCCATCTTAACACATTAGTTCCTGCTGTGGTTGTATTCCTCTGTATTCAGGTATGCAGTCCCTTTGGTCCTGACCTCCCCATCAGGAAAACCTTGTGTAGAGCTAGAGGTGCCCCACCAATATTTTGAGCAGTTCACGCCCTACTCTTTGAGAGTTGAGGAGCTGAAGGGGAGTTAAGGTTCACTGTTAGAGTGGGAACTACATGTACTTTTGTGGTACTTCTGATGATGGTACAAAGAAAATGACACATAAGAACTGAATTTTGTAAAACCCCTGGGCATTGTTACCATTACTGATTTGGGGAATATGGCAAGAGATGTCTTAAGAAGAAATCCATGTGTAGGACTTTCGTTCCCTGAGTATTTTTCATGTTCAACCAGCTACAGAAAATAGGATGCTAACATGATCGACTGTCCCCAGCTCCTTGGACTACATGTCTAAATTAAGGTTAGAGAATTTGTTTCTCTATTCCTTTTCTGCTCTCTCACGACCTAGGAAATAGTCACAGACATTCATCTTCAAACAGTTCTTTGTTCTTGTAGGGCAAGTTTTCAATGAAGTCTCGAAGGTTATTAATGCTTCTTCCAATCCTCCTTTTATATTACCAAGCTCACATTCAAAAACACAAAAGAATAAGTTGCACATGTATAAATAGCTCCCTAAGCATACTATTTCTTCCCTCCTCCCCCTTTTTAAAGCACAATGCAATGACTTGCAATAATTATGACTGAAGTGCCTGGAGGTGTGAATGGATGTTCATTATAAAACAAACAAAGTCATTTTAAATCACATTTGATTTATTTGGCTCACTGCACCAGACCAGTTCATTTAGTCTGTCATGCTTAGTGTACATTTTTGTGAGACTTAACAGTGTAAAGGTATTTGGAAGCATTCATTTCTTCTGGCCACATCTCGGTCTCTATTCTCCTATTGAAAGATTTTTTTTGGGGGGGAGAGGGGAATTTACAAAAAATGTACTGTGAGAAAAAGGCCACGTTTCTTTTAAGTTAGCTATAAAAATATCAGCCTCTGTGTGCTCATTCTCTCTCCACCTCTCCTCATTTCTCTATGTATGCTGCATATAATAGACTTATACATATACGCATACTTGCAATATCAATGCATTACGTACCTGACTATTAAGCAGACCTATGTTACTTTATCTGCTGAACCAGACATGAAAATCAGCTCATGATTGAAGGGCATACTTAGAAGCACTTTATTAACAAGGGACAGGGCTATTCAGAGACTATAATTGAAGCATCATTGTCTAAAGCAAGAAGAAACATGATTTAACCCAAGTAAGAATTCTGTTCTACTGCATTTAAGTTTCTATACACACACATACACACACAGAGAGATGCACGCACACACTTGCTATATCTATTTGTATCAGACGATGTCATTACTCTGGTTATGAACTCAGTACACAAATTACCAACTGTTTTAGAGCCTGTCCTTTTATTATCAGCATTCCACAAGGAGCATTTGGCATAGCTGATGCCAAGTAATATCAATCATTCTATTTCTGCTGTGTCCCTGGTAAGAGACAGCATTTGTTTTCCTGAATAAGAAGTTAAACCAGTCTTGGTGAAACCAAATAAAGCAAAACATAAACATACCAAATGAAATCTATAGTAGGTGCATTTTAAGACAACAATAGCAGCTAAATTAGAAAGTTCATGTTAGAAATCTGCTTTACACACCAAGGTCTTAAAGTTAACTCTGGGTTATCTGAGCTAAGAAGGCAAACAGAATTATAAATTATTCAAAACAATAGATTATCAAAAAAGTATTTTGTGTTTAGCCCTGGTATGCATCACATTTTTAAGAGTAACTTATTTAGCTTCCAGATTGTATTTTATTTAGGGGTAAGAAACTAAACTATTTTGTGGTTTTGCAGCACAAGGCGGTGTTTCCTTCATATGGTGCAATTGGTCACCTACGATTCAATATGGGTTGCTCCCATAGGAAATGAAGCCCTACTCTTTTCCATTTTAATATGCAAATTGAAACCCAAAATACTTTTTTTTATTTGAGGAAACCAATTAAAAAAGATTGTCAAGTACAGCAACTTCCATAGATTTCTCCAAATAGGAAATGACTCATCAGTAGCCCTAGCATTAAAATAAATAGTTCTTACCAAGCAAATAACTCAAATCATATAGCCTCACTTGCATAAACTCCCAGCTCTTCTATGTACATGCTGAAGACCTCATATCTTGTGACACATAGAATTCAATCTAGCAAACACAGGAATGGCATTTCACAACATTCTCCTTAGACTCATGAACCCTGCCCAAGACTGTAGCAGCCAGACAATGTCACCTGAGTTGCATACTCCAAAGTGGCTTCCAAAACCAGGATATACCATGACCAAACTAGCCACATAGAATGGAAAACAAATATGGCATGGCAGTTGAGCTACAAATGCAATTTCTTAATCCAAACCGAATTCAAACTCTTCCCAAAGGCAAAACTAATAAAATGATTGAAATGAAAATTGAGTAACTGCTTACCTTCTGGGAAATCAAGCAACTGGGGACATGTATGTAGGCAGGACTTTTCTTACTGCATTATTGTCTGTGTTGCCACAGGCTGGATGGAATAGAATGGCTTGAGTAAATGACACTTTTCACCTTGAGTCTGTGCCTACACTGCTGTAAACCCTTTTCAGGAAGGAAAAAAAGAGTGGGGAAGAGGGGAAAATACAGGTATGGGAAGCAGTGGAATGGACCGTTCAAAAGACTGGAATTAATTTCTGGGATTTTTTTCACTGTACTATTCGCCTTTGTCTTGGGCAGCAAAGTGCTGAGCCTGAGTCAGGAATACTCATCTTTGTGCATTCACATCTGGCCTCAGACTAGCTGTTTGACCCTGGGCAACTCATTTAACCTGGATTGCCTCATTTCCTATCTGTAAAATGAGCTGGAGAAGGAAATAGCAAACCATTCCTGTATCTTTGCCAAGAAAACTCCAAATGGGGTCTCAAAGAGTCGGACATGACTGAATAACGACAACAATAAAACAAAACAAAACAAAACAAAAAAACCTTCCTCAGGACAATTTGTTCTGCTCCAGGCACTGATAGAATTACAATGAAGGTCCAATGATTGGAGCTTTGCCCCAGGGAGCTAAATGTGGAGGTTGTCTCATTTATGGGGCACTGTGAATACTTACAATCCTTTAACATACTGGAGTGAACCCTGCTCTCAGCACCCAAACAGTAGCACTTTAGCAGCTTAACCATCAATGTGGCCTTTGTCATTATCCCAGAGTCTTTGTCTCATCTTCGCATGATCTAGTATGCAGGTCTTGTCCTGCCTCAATTGAAGAGACCTTGCTTTGACTGTGTTTTGTCTTTGTCAAGTTACAAAAATTTAAAAACAAAAATTGTGGCTTTGGCTATTTGGGCTACCAACAGAGAGTGGGATAGAGACCACCTACCCAAATAAAAATTCAAATGCTTCTCTAGGTAGGAACAGAAGTTTTATTCTAGCAAGTCTCGAGAGAGAACTGGGCATCACCTACCCAGGACAGACTGTAGTAGAGAGGCAAGATACAGGCAGCAAACAAGCAGTTATAAGAAAAACCCTCCCCCACTTGTTTACCTCAATCTCTTTATCCTCATTGGTTGAGGTGAAAGATTTTACATTCTACCCAGAAACTAAGAGATGCTTTTTACCCAAAACAAGCTTGGGAGCTAGAAGATTGCCTTATTTGGCAAAGATAAGGCTGGGGTGGTGGTTACAAAACAAGGCAGGGGGTGGGCAACAGATGTATGACCGATCGCATGATTTACAGGAAAACGAAACTTAGGCCCAGGTAATGCTAAAGCCTTGACTAAATTTGGGGGCATAGCTTCCATTTCATATGAGAAACTTTCACTTGTGCCACGTAACAGTGATCAAACAGCTGCTCAGTAATTGGAATTGGCTGAGTCACAGATGTAAGAAAGGATTAGAAGTTAGGCTTCGTCAACAGAACAAGGGGATTCTGAGGACTTACAACATCTTGTGGATAGTCCCTCAACCAATCAGAAAGTGCCCCAAACATTCTGAAAACAACTAGTTCCTTGAGAAAGCGCCCAGAAGGCTAAACCAGGGTCAAGGACTGGGCCTCTATAGGGCAAAGGCTTTTCTCCACTGTGCTTGCTTAATAAGCTTATTGAATATTAACTGACACACCCCAAGGGCGGGAGATAGCCACCATTGTTTCACATGGGCACATAGAGTAGGAAGAGTTAATAGAACGTAGAGGAACATGGAGGAACATGGGATGGGGGGTTCAGGAAGAGTGTAACTCAGATGAACTAGACCAATACTAGCCCTGGTGGGTGGAGTATGGATCTTACTCTTTAAAAGTTGATTCTACCACTGAACCAGCACGCACATGCCATATTAGAGTGTGTTGTGCCCCCTTCTCTAGTGAGAAGTGTAATAAAGGCTTTCCTTCACTCACTCCTGCAGTAGATTTTTGTTTCAGATTTTTCTAACACAGAGAACCAAAACTGATTTACCAGAGATTCATATCAGACCTTTAAGGGAACATGGAGGGAAAAAAAATGACTATTCCAAATTGTTTTGATGATTTGGTTTACTGTGGTAATATTTTCACTTTTTTGGTCTAGGCTTGCAATTTACTTGTAGGAATTCCCTTTAAGGAAATTCCTCTCGCTGTAAATTTGTAAATTGGTCTGAAACTTATGGTCTTACAGTTTCCTGGATCACTACAGTTAAATAACTGATCTAGGGTCATATGGCCAGTAGGTGTCAGAGGCGAGGTTTACACCCAAATCTTCCTGATTTTGAGACTGGATTTCTATCCACCAAACCACACTGACTTTCAAAATAATATTATGTCTTTCAAAGGACTTAAAATCGTATTACAGGAAGAGAAAAATAAAAGTCTCTGACTACATAATGGTACCAAAATTTTATATAGCAATGTTGTGTGGTTTGTCCTTTGTTCTCAAAGAGGACCATGACATCAGGGAGATGATGACATTACTTGCAGTTGACTTTGATTTGAGTGAGGGAGGACTGTGCAAAGTCACCAGCCTCACTGGGGCCAGTGGCCAGATATCCATCAGGATGACTGGAGATGGCCCAGGATTCAGTGGGAAACTTTGGCCCTTTTAAGCTAAGGTCTTTTCAGGTTCTCACTTTGAGGGAGGCAACACATAGCCCTCCCTCCCTCAAATCAAAGTCAATTGCAAGTCATGTCATCATCTCCCTGATGTCGTGGTCCTCTGAGAACGAAGGACAAACCACAACCTGTGAGTAGTCTGAGCTGCCTGAATGGGGACCCAGATGTCCAGTTCCAGTTGGGCTTCTCAGCCCCTCCTCTTCTCTCCTCCCCTCCCCTTACCTAAGGGTGTTCTGTCCAAAGGAAGGTAAATTTTGATGACTGAAATGTTATCTAGTTAGCTTGGAGTTTACTAGCTAGATTTCTTTCTCAAAGAGCAAGCCTTAACTCCAATTCACTCTGGAGTTCATGGACTGGACAACAATAGATCCCTGCTTAAGCACTACTTAATGGTTATTTTTTGGACCCTCCTTGCTCAGAGTGAATGTAATTAGTAACTGTTTCTCTTTTGGCCAACAACTCTGAGGGTCTTCCCCTTCCAGTTTGATTTTTTTTTTAATTAAAGGAGCTATCCTTTGACTCACATAGCAATGTATTAAAACTTTGAAGGAAAAAAAATACTGAGGCTATTGTGATTATACTGAATTCTGCTTTCTAATTATGGTCATAGAATGATTTCTCTCACTATTCCCAAACGCAAAGAATGGCTCAGAAGCCTTTTCTTCAAATGAACCATTCCTCAGTCCAAAGACAGAAACATTTTCATAAAGGGGGTTCAGTAGCAGAGGTGTGAGGAGTTTATTTCACTTTTTTTTCCTGGTGCTATGTCAGATCTTGGGATGGAAGCTAAGACCAGTGAGTACATGTTATGATGCTACAGTGATAAGTGGGAAAGTGATGGGCAGGGCGCACTATTTAAACTTTTAGGCTGTGGGACCTTCCTATTCTCTTAGTCTTCCCTACCCCCCCTCCCCTGCACCCTTTGTTTCTTCTTGGAACAAAACAACAAAACAAAACGGAGAGACAGTAACATATTATGGAACTAATAATATGTTAGCCTGCACAAGTTTACCACATGTACATGCCAATTAATCATGTCCTTAGAAAGAGTTTTAATGCCTCTTCATACATTTTTTTTCAAGATTAAATGCCTTATCTTGGCAAGCTAATTAAATGTCATGAAAAAGAGTCATATCCTATGCTCAAAGTGACTTCCTCTAAACTAACTTGAAGAATAGTTTTCAATGGTCATTCTCCCAAACAACCAGTATCCTTTGTTCCTCCCAACTATTTTGTTTCATTTTTGCTTGAAATCTTACAGATGCCCCAAATCCATTTCCTTTCGTAGTTAATAAGATGATGATACCAATGCTGATTTTGGGTGGTACAGACTATTAAAATCAGTTTGTTCCAGATAGCAATATGTTTTTACATATTTCTGTGTTTGTTCGCCATTGCTTTTATGGCCAGTTTTAGTATCTTCACATCAGGTATCTGCAGTCAGAAGGAGCTGATATGGTCCATCTCCCAAATACTTCTGGGCTAGCTTAGCCAGTTCTTCAAAAACAAAACAAAACAAAGCAAAAAAAAAAAAAAAGCAAAGAGAAGGTTATTCTGTGTTAATTATTCGGTCAAGTGAACTTTAATGTAAAACTTAAAAATTTTAAATCTATTCAAATCTTAATGTCTAAATAAAAATTTTGGGTCAGTTTATTCTTTTCTTAGGAAAGCTTCTTGGTGATAGTTCTTTTCATGAAGTTGTTTCTCATTTCTGTATCTGGACCTTTGAATGTCCTATTACTCAGCTTAATGGATTCAAAATGTATGTAGCTAATAGAGGTGCTTTTAAAAATTTGATACTATATTAAATTTATGGGGTCTAATGTATATGGCCAAGTTATATAGTGTTCTTACCAATGTTTGTTTTCATTGCATTATAGTTTTTAGCAATATACAAATGAAATATTATGAAATGAACTATTATTTAGAATTTTTGAGTGTATGTAATTTTAAGATCATGGAAGAAAACTAAAATGATAGTTTATAATGCTATAAAGTATTGTTAAAAGCTTTTATTATATCCAGTAAAATACTGGAATGTGGGCTGGTATCAGTTCCAAATGTTAATTTTTCCATTCTTAAAAAGGTTTAAAAATATGAGTTTCATATAATCGTGCAACAGCAAAATAAATAAATAAATAAATAAGCCTGTAACCACTACACAAAGACAGGCCTAAGTTGACTTTGGTGGCAAACGTTTATCAAGGCAAGGCAACCCACAGTAGATAAATCTTAGACAGTTGTCTGAGCCTTGAAGAGGTTAAGTTAAATTACTTGCATATATCCACATTGCTTAAGTACCAAATGTTGGACTTAATCTAGCTCTTCCTCACACCAAGTCAATCCATTATACCACACTGCCTCCTAAGTGGTAAACTTAATTGTGAACTTGACTTTAAAGTTTCATACTTTGCCCTTGGCCCTCAAATATAAAATTTATTGTTGTTCAGTCTTTAAGTCAGGTCTGACTCTTTGTGACCCCATGGACTCTCATCCATGAGGTTTTCTTTGCCATAGCCTTCTCCATGTCCCCATTTTACAGATGAGGAACTGAGGCAAATAGGGGTTAAGCAACATGCCCAGGGTCACACAGCTAGTAAGTGTCTGAGGCCTGATTAGAAACTTAGATCTTCATTCGGGCCTACTGTATCCACTGTACCACCTCACTGCCCCTCAAATGTAAAAATATGTAAAACACATTATCATTAATAAACAAGGAAGTAGTTAAGATAGTTATAATGGGACTAAATATATGTTAACATTAAGAGTCAGAATCTAAATGACAATACAACTTTGGAGTCTATTCTTCTGAAGAGAGAAAGAATTAAAAAGACACACAGAATAACAACAGGGTTGGAATACTTGAAGTAGAGGCCCGGTTTAAATAATTTGGAGAGAAGAGGTTGGGAATAATTTTAAATGATAGTGAGGGGGATTAAAATCATATCACTGAAGACCAAGAACCCTTTTTTTCAACATGATATGATTGTGACATCTTTTTGTTTCTGTCCTAATAAGATGATGATGATGATGAATTTACAGAGGTTGACAAAGGCAGTGAAATTCTGTGGTGAAGTCAAGGTCATAAGTACAATAGAACATTTGGGGATATTGCCTAATTTGGGGCTACCCAGGCCACAGCCAGAAATAAATGAAGAAGAAATTCTTAGAAACTATTTTGCCAGCTACATGCCAATAAAACTGACAAATTAAATGAAATAAATCAATATTTATAAAAATATGAACTACCCAAATCAATGAGAATAAAAAATTTAACAACTTGTCAGAAGTTGAATAATCCATAAATGGACTCCTAAAAGAAAAACAAACAAAATAACAACACCCTCCACTAATTACTTGTTTATCTATTGACCCCAACTTATGACTTCACCTGAATAAGGAACTTTGGGTACTGTTGCATCTAGGGAGTTAGTACTTAGAACTCACTGAAAGATTAAGTGGCCTAGGTTTAGTGACAAGTCCCTGTGCTCATGTTCATCCAGCTAATATGAGTCAGACTCAGGATTTGAACTCAGGTTATCCTGAGTCTATGTCAGCCTTCTATCCCCTATGCCAACTATTCTGTGGTTCACAAGGTAGATTCTGAAGATTCAGTAAATACCCACTGCTGCTCTTGAATTGGAGAAAATAACTTTGATCCTCTGTGCATTCTTACTTTGAATATAGGGCAGAGTGCAGTGATAGACAGGGAGAGCAAAAGCTTAACCACACATCTCCAGCATTCATTCATTCTATCCCCTCATGACTGACTACAGTTGATTGGCATCAAACCAGTCAACACCTCTATAATATAACCAGTTAAAATGTCCCCATGCTGATTTGATGCTGATTGAGAGCTGAAAGAGCCAGTGACATTGAGGGAAAGAAAGAAAAAAAAATCTCCTCTTTCTACCCTAAATATTTTTATGGCCACCATAATAGTTCCTGAGGATGCATTAGGACAAAATTCCTGCATATGTTCCTGTGTAAAATTAATAAGGATAAGTGCCAATGATCACTCAGACATTATTGAGTCCAGATTAAATGTAAACAGTTTTCTTATTCACTCCACCCTCATTCTCAAAGTAGAATTCTATCACTGGATGAGTAAATATAATACTCCCTTTGAGATTATCATGAATTGTTTTTCTTCTGGTGTATGACAGAAATGACCAAACATTGCCAATAATATTTTTTCTTTAAAAACTATTTTGTACAAATGAGATAATTTTCCTCCTAGACTTTATATAAACAATGTAATATATGTAGTCCTTAGGCCCAAATCTATAAGAGGCACACGACTAGTTTGAGGTAAAATAAAATGGTAGATATGATTTCCCATAAACTGTCTTAACTGGATAAGCATTTTATTCATCCCATTGGAGATCACATGGGGTTTTTTGGTCAGAGACTTTATGAAATGGCTTAATGTTCTTATTTTTTTAAGATAGTATGATTCACCTAATAAACATTTCTAGACATTTCTCCCCTTAATGTTTTGCTTGCTCTTTTTAAGGGCAATCACAAGGAACCCACAATCTTCCTAAAAGTTTGTATCATGATCTACTTACCTACTTCCTTACCATCATCCACCTCACGGTGAGACTGGTTCATACCTTACTTGGTGATAGATGACCAGAATGTTCAGAGCTTGCAGCCCCATACCAGCTGCTCTAGAATATACGCAGTTGCTAAAATATATCCTTGTCAGTTACTAGGAAAAAGTCTTTATAAGCATTACAAAAACTTAATAGGAAGAAGTGCTAAGCCATTCACTTGGGCTTTAGAAATTAACTTTTCGTGTGTAAATTAGGAGGTAGGGCATACAGACACTGCAATTAGAGGGTTCAAATTTTACATTTGACACTTAACTTGAGAAAGTTGACCTCTCTTGACTTCAGTTTTTCATCTGTAAAATTAAGGGTTAGGACTAGATGTTATATGTTCCTTTTATCCTTAAGTTTATGATCCAGTAAACCTATGGAGACATGGCTAGATGTGGGAAAGGAAATCAAAGGGTTTTGGTTGACTACAGATTTAGTATGTCAAATGGCTAGTGTGATACTATCTAGGGAAATGAATCCAATCTTAGCTGCATTAAGAGAAGTATTCTATGTAGGACTAAGGAGGTAATCATAGCACTCTATGTCTGGAGTATTGTCTTTAGTTTGGGGCAGGTTATTGTGGGAAGGACATTAATAAGCTGGGGGAATGTCCCTAGAATAGCAACTGGAATATTGAAGGGCCTTTTTTTTCATGCCATATGAGGTAAGAGAAATTATTATTCACAACCAATGATTTGGGGAGAGCTAGAGTTCCCCTTTTTTCTAAAGTCCTAATTTCAAAAGCTCAGTCCCTCAAAGCTGAACTAATTTTCTCCTCAATCTTCCTCAGACTCCACCCAACCTTACTCAGAATCTTATTTTAGGTGAATTCCTGCCCATTATATTGCATTTAAGCAAGTTTGGGTGGAGGTAGAGCCTTTGTCTAGATTGCCCAAGGCTAGGGATGGTCTGGGTGTAGAGATGGTCTCTTTTTCCAAGAGTGACAGTATGTTAACTCTCCTATCCTCTAATTGCAGTGAGCCCACTTCTCACTGTAAATATTGATTCTCTCATTAATTGGGGGGGGGGAAGGTGACATATTTGTTTTTGAAGGCAATTGAGCTTAAGTGACTTGCCCAAGGTCACACAGTTGGTGTCCGAGGCTGGATTTGAACTCAGGTCTTCCTGACTCCAGCAATGGTGCTCTATCCACTGTGCCATCTCAGTGCCCCAAATTAATTGTTAACCCGAGTTGATTGACACCCTCAGAAACACCCACTCTTCCAAGAGCATATAAACAGTGAGCCCACCACCATGAAGGGTGTTTGGCATTCAAGGGTGCCACTGACCTCTTTTATTAACAAAATGCTCCATCATTAATAAAAAAAAAAAGATGATTAATTACCCAGAAATTACATCTGTCAAACTTTTAAATGTCACAGAGGATTGAATTAAATGGGGATGTCTGGAGAAGAGAAAATTTGGGACAGGGGTGTTTCTTGATAAACTATCTACAAGTATTTCAAGGCTTGCCATATGGGAAAAACTTGAAACTTGTTCCATTGGTCCCTAACAGGTAGAACTAGAAGCAATGGGTGGGAACTGCAAAGAGACAGATTTAGGCTTAACATTAAATGAAAGCAAACAAAAAAGAAAATTCCTGACAATTAGAATAGATTTCCTCGGGGATGTAATGGGTTCCCCCTTAGTTGAGGAGGACATCAACAGACAAAGTCTGGATGATCACTTGCTCAGTATATTGTAGAGAAAATTTTTGTTTAGGGATGGACTAAAATCTCTAAGGTCCCTTCTGACTGAAACTTGGGGATTATGTTCTCTATTAGCTACTTTTAGGGAATAGCAAATTGGAATAATCCTCTTGGCCTCACCTTTTGCAGGGAGCTGAGCAGTGAATCAGAGAGGTGAAATGGGATCTATCAGACACTAAAAATTATTTTATGCTTATGTACAAACAACACGAAACCTGCTCCCTCTTACCAAGGCTTGAGACTCCTTTCTGCACTTGCACATACATACCTCTAAGGACATTATGGGGTACTCTTTTGTGGCTTCTTTCTCCCATCAAAGCTGCCTTTGATGTTCATTTCATTTAACTTGATTACACTTGAATGAAAATGCTCTCTACTTGTGACTGGGAAGGGCAGTGAGGGAGAGGGGGATTCAAGCATGGGGAAAAGGTATTGTGATTTGCTTTATTATATATTTCCCTAAGGGATAGTCTTGGGTCTTACGACATAAATGAGATCAGCCCTCCCTGGTCTCCCCTCTTGCCCAGACTGGCACTGTCTACCTATTAGAAAATATAGGAGATAGAGATTTATCTGGACAGGAAACAGCAAAGAGGGGCAATGATTCCGATTCAGAAGTGTAGCAAAACACAAGGAGTAAGACTTGAGGGAAATGAAGGAGAATTAGTGAAGACCAATTGGAACCAGTTTAGTGATGATGCTGGTTAAGTGTTAGAAATTTTCACAGAATCCACAGTTTTAGAATTAGAAGAGAATTCCATAATTAACCAGGCCAATCTATACCCCAAAATAATCTTCATAAAAAGAGATCAAACTAGGTGTCCTGGAACACCTCTAATTAAGGAGAAACCCACTGCATTCTAAGACAGTCCATTCCATTTTGAATACCTTCAATTGCTGGGAAGATTTTCCTAAAGATTAGACATTTTCCCTAATGACTGGACAGTTTAGTCCACCTCTTTCCTGCTCGGTTGTGTTCAAGACTGGGCGCAAAGAAGAGAGAGACCTGGCACCTTGATCCAGATACACCCTGAAGACTTCAGACCCAGATACTTACATGGGGTGTAAGAATTCAGGCCTCTATTCATGCTACTTTGTGTTGGTTCTTTCCTGTTCTTAAGTGAAGAAATATCAGACTAGACTGTGACCTATGACTTTTGAAAAGTTGGGAGAGCAAAACATCGGAGGTCTGGAAGCTGAAAAATATGATAGATGATGTGAACAGATGAACCCAATGAGGTGTGAAGTCTTGAGCACTTTCTGGACCCAGCATATGAATGAATTTAAGTGAGTTAAGGACTAAGAGTGAATTATTCATTAGCTATAATATTTAGAAACAAACTTGATAGGTTGAATACTATGTAGAAATTACTTTAAGCTTAAACCTAGTTTTACTAAGGACCGGGATGGTAAAGGGGAGAACATGGATGCAGGTATTGTGGGAAAATGTTTGTACCTCTTTTGTTGCTCTATCTTCTCAGTAAATATCCCTTTGCAAAATCTAAAGAAAAAGAAGTTGTTGGGTTTTTTTTCTCAGCATTATTTTTAGATTGAGAGTAAAGGTAAGATTCAGGTACATTAACTATCTGTGTTACTAAGGCAAGGGGCTAAGGTCCCACAATCTGATGGCTTAATATACTTTATTCTTGTAAATGTAAGGCTCTTTTTTTTTTCTGGCAGACTTAAAGTTTATGGACCTTTTTCTGTTTGTGTTTATTTTTGTTTCTGTTTTTTTGGCAAGGCAATTGGGGTTAAGTGATTTGCTCAGAGCCACATAGCTAGTAAGTGTTATGTGTCTGGGGATGAATTTGAATTCATGTCTTCCTGACCCCAGGGTCAGTGCTCCATCCACTGTGCCACGTAGCTGCCTCCATGGACCCCTTTTCAGAAAAATGTTTTGAAATACATTAAAAAAATTCCTGAAGAATTTGATTGCAACAAAAACCAATTTCATTGAAATTAATGTATAAAAACACTTTTGAAAAGAAGCTTATGGTCCCCCTTAAATCTATTCACAAATCCTTTGGGGATCCATGTTAATGAGGTTAAGACCCACCCCTTTTTAAAGATTTGAATCATAAAATGATCCTTGAGGTGATTTTGTAGTACTCCAAAGTGAAATTTCAGGCTAGAAATAAATAAAATTTAAGCTAGCTAAGACTTCATATGACAAGCCACAGCAGACAGGTCATAAGACATATTAAAGTAGCTGTGATCAACTTCTCCCTGAAGAATGAGTTGACATGATATGATTGTGGTAGATCAGCCCCTGTGCTAGACACAGTACAAGGTAATCGGGTACATAAATAAAAATAAAACATTCTATATCCTTAAGTAGCAAAGTTGCTTGGGCGCTGAGATATTGGTAATATTTAAATAGCTACTATGTGTTCATTGCACTACTTGAACCCAGTTCTTCCTGACTCCAAGGGAAGGACTCTACCATGTTGTCTCTCATATCATGACATCACTGCTTAGATTTATTTTTCCGTATTATTTATTATTGGAATTAATTTGTACTATTTCCTTATTTGGTGAGTATGTACTTTTTTTTTTAGCCTGAGAACTAGTCCATTATGTGTTAAATGTTCTGGGCCTGAATTGGGCAAATTTGTGTTTCAGTGCTAGCTCTTCATCTAATTCCATGACTATGGGTAAGACAAAACTTCTCCAGACCTCTGTTTCTTTATCAGTCAAATGAGAAAAATGGGCTAAGTTCCTTCCAATTCCTTCTAGCTCAGACTTCTAATAGTCATGTGATTTCCTGGTAACCAGGAAGAACAGACAGTTCTATTTACACATGTCATGACAAAACAGCCCCCCAAATTACTCCGACCAAGACTTATAGGAAAGCTGATGCCTCAGTTGGTGGCAGAATCTCAACTGCTGGTGGTCCTAAACAGGAGCTGTTCTTCAGATCATTCTACCCTCCCCTGCCCAATCATTTTGACTTGGGCAGGGGGTTTAAAACAGCTTTTATCTAACCCTCTCTGGAAGTGTAGTGATTGTCTGGTTCTCCAGGTTTAGACAGGTGCAGAGAGAGAAAAAATATTGTCCCAGGGAGCTTCCAGGGGACACTTAAGCTAGCTCTGCTTTTGATTTTTGCATTAACTCTTTAGTGTTAAGCTCAATACCTTCCTTGTATGGGGTGGGTTGCTTTAAAAAGTGTTTGATCAAGTAAATCTCATTTAATATTAAATTCATTTTATATAGACATTCCATTTAAGAATAGAGTTGTTCCCCACTCCCATGCTCAATAGGGCTCATACGTACGTGTGAGTATCCGTGTATAGCTGGATAATGTTTGCTTTTGGTCAGTAGAATTTTAAAGATAGAAAGAGGGGAAAAGTCCCAATCTGGTAATTCAGGTTACAGGAAACATAGTCTAGTATAATTCATGAATATTTTCAATAATTTAGAAATCCTGAGAATTTAATTCTCTGGGTGAGTTTAATTACTACAGGCTGCAAATAATTTAATTGGCTAGCAATGCAAGGGGAAATTAAATGATACCAAAAGGCAATTTGACCCCAATATCCTCATTCCATATTTATTTATTAAATTCCTGAAAAATGAATCCACTGTAATAGCCCCTGGACCTATGTGTTGTAAAGAAGGAAGGGGGGTGGGGTGGAGGAGCAAAAAGCAAAACAAAACAAAACATGACAGATACTTAGTATTCTCTGTCGTAATCAGGCAGAGGCCTAATTAAAATTAAAAAGTGCCTTGCATCATTCTATTTTGCATATTTAAAACTGCACATATTGTCTTGCTACTTGGAGACTGTGGGATAAGTGGCCCCATTCTACAAGTGCTATAAACTCTAGTCCATACCAAAGGAAAATGTGATGTGTGTCAGAGAAAAGGTTGGGAAAACAAATGGATCCTTGCAATATTATTCTAACTTTAGTATGCAGGGGACTGACCCTGTTTACGGCCTTCTTAAATTAAAGGGGCTCTTTATGCTGAAGTTGTCTCTCTCCCGATTACTCTGGCTAGCACCACTGAATCCTTTGTAGCTGCTCTTCACTGGGGTCAGGAGAAGGGCAGTGGGGGAAGCATGTCCTGTTTATTCATAGAGGACCTCCTGTTCTCTTCCATTTTCTGTTTACTGGCGGACTTATCTACATGCAAAAAGTATGTCCTCTGCTGGCAAGCACTGCTCACTCTAGTCAAGCTTGCCAGCTTTTGTTGTCCCCGTCTCCCTGACCTACCCTTCAGTTCCTTTAAGAAATATGGGAATCCTTCAGTGGTGATGGGGGAGAGAAACATTAGTTAGATCTAGTAATAAGAATCCATGTGTTTCAGTGGAAATAACACTGACTTTGGGGTCAGAGGGTCCAAGTTAGGAATCTTATGCTATTAAGGATTTGGTTGAATTTGGACCAGTCTCTTGACCTCACTGGGCTTGTTTCCTGTCCTGCAAATAAGTAAACAAAGCAAACAAGTGCATGAATGAATAAATGAATGAAAAACTAAATTTACACACATGTGCACACTTAAAACATACATGGCACAGGTGTATGACTATATGTGTATGTATACATACATATCTACATGAATACACATATGTACACATGTGTGTATTTGATAATACATCAAACATATGATAACTGGATAACTGGATTTCTATATAATTGACTTCATTTGCAATCCTATATATTTTGTTTTATGCATTTAAAAACACTATTCTGAGAAAGGTCCATAGGAATCACCAGGATGCCAAAGGGGCCCATGACACAAAAAAAGATTAAAAACCCGAGGACTAGTTGATTGCTATCCCTCTGAATTTACAAATGTTTGAAAGGGGGGAAAAGGAACGGAATATGTGTTTACTATGTGCCAGGTACTGTGCTAAGCACATTTACAAATATTATCTTATTTGATCCTCTTAGCCCCATTTTCCAACTAAGGAAATTGAAGCAAACAAAGGCTAAGTGACTTGCCCAAGGTCACACAGCTACAAAGTGTCCAAGGCCAGATTTGAACTCAGATTTTCCCTGACTGCAGACCCTGCACTCTATCCACTATGTCACAAGCTGCCTCCACAAAAGAGCTATCTTTACTATGGAATACCTCCCCATTTGAGATCTCTTTCCACCAATGCAGTTAGCAACTTTGTCCATGACTCTAAAACTGTCTGCCTCAGTTTCTTCAGTTGTAAAATTGATATAATAATAGTACCTATCTCACAGAGTTGTGAGGATCAAATAAGATAATCTTCGTAAAGTGCTTTTCAAAGTATCTGGCACATAATTAGTGCATCTTTCCTTCCTTCCTTCCTTCCTTCCTTCCTTCCTTCCTTCCTTCCTTCCTTCCTTCCTTCCTTCCTTCCTTCCTCTCTTCCTTCCTTCCTTCCTCTCTTCCTCTCTTCCTTCCTCCCTTCCTCTCTTCCTTCCTCCCTTCCTTCCTTCCTTCCTTCATTCCTTCCTTCATTCCTTCCTTCATCCCTTCCTCTCTTCCTTCCTCTCTTCCTTCCTCCCTTCCTTCCCTCCTCCCTTCCCTCCTTCCTTCCTCCCTTCCTCCCTTCCTCCCTTCCTTCCTTTCTTCTTTTCTGTAGTCAGTCCTAGGGAGTAGTCTGAGGCTCTAAGAACTTGAAGCAGCATTAGAATCCAGATGTTTGTTTCTCTAAGGCCAGGCAACTATCCACAATGCTAAAATGTTTCCCATTGCCTTCTGAGTTTTATCAATGATCTCTGATTTTTAAAATATTATAATATTACAATTCTGTCTGTTAGCATTTTTATTAAAACCTACAATGAATAATTATTGAGCTAACAGCTTGTGTTAAAATGTCACATGTTTTAGTTACACATTTTATCACTATATATGTATATGAATATACACATATGCAATACATACAATACATACATATTCATATGTGTGTGTAGATAATTTCCACTTAGCTTTAATTCTTCTTACATTTCCTCATCATAGTAAATCTATCAATCTCTCCATAGAATCTAGCATATTTCTCTGTGAGTATTCAATAAATATGAATAATTTTATACCTATAGACAATGGTTCCATCAGCTACTGACAGAAAGACATTCAGGATTTCCTTCAGAGAGCACTACTCTGAGCTTTAACAAAAAGACATGGGTTTTTGAAAGGGTATCAGCAACCTAAATCAATAGAAAATTCAAGGCTTATCTCTGCCTTGCTGCTTAATATGAATGCAGCATCACACTTCCAATATCTGAGGCTTAACATTTACCAAACTAATTACCTGCATTATTTTGGACTCTCGTGTATATTCTCATTTGATATTTGATTTATCCAGCACCGGTAATTTGTTGGTGAGTCTCACATTACTCCTTTCCTGCTTTCAAACCTTGGGAGCATGTTATTTGCAAAGTGGTCTGATGAGATGGGAACAGGGCAGCTAAGACTGTCTGACTTTTTCAGCAGGAATCCCATTTAAACCTTAATAACAAATTATCAAGCGTACAGTATGGCTCCAAAAGATACTGCCAAGTCATTCCCACTACAGTTCCTGACAGCAAGATTGCCAAGTAGCTATATCCCCATCCTCCAGAATCAGCCTTGTTCTCAAAAGTTCATGCTTTCCACTGCTTTATCTGGTACTACGTATTCTAAGAACTCCAAATGTGTATCTGTTTATGTGTTACTTTGCTCAGCAGTTTAGCCAAAAACTAGCAAGTAAGGTGAACAGTCCAGAGATCAATCTTTAGATCAGTAACGAATTATAAGCCATTACTAAAAGTGTTTTCTGAGGCAGCTAAGTGGCACAGTGGATAGAATGCTGGGCCTGGAGTCAGGAAGACTCTCCTTTGTGAGTTCAAATCTGGCCTCAGATACTTACTAGCTATGTGACACTTGGCAAGTCACCTAACCCTGTTTGTCTCAGTCCCTCCTCTGTAAAATGAGCTGGAGAAGGAAATGGCAAACCACCCCAGTATCTTTGCCAAGAAAACCCCAAATGGGGTCACGAAGAGCTGGACATGACTGAACAACAAAAAGAGTTTTTTCCCTTTCTTCGTATCCCGAGCACTTTGCACAACTACTAACACATAAGAAGTGTTTAATAAATGTTTTTTGATTGACTGACTGAAATGTAGTCCATTAATAGATAAGAAAAGTTATTAAGGATGCAATTATAATAGATTGATTTAATTTGGTTAACACAATTATAAGCTCCTTAATAATAGCCAGCTTTTATATGCAAATACTTTAATATTTGCGAAGTGTTTTCCAAATATTATTTCATTTGACTCCTACGACAAATCTTTGAGGACCGATACCCTACTACACTAGATAGCTGCCTCTTTTTTTTAAATTGTATTTTTTTTCCCAATTATATGTAAAGACAATTTTTAGCATTCATTTTACATTTTGGGTTCCAGCTTTCTCTCTCTTGGTTTTGGCCTCTTCCTGTCAGAGGAGTGACTTAGCTCAGGCTGTGGTGTAAAAATGGCTAAGTCTAAGAACCGTATCACCCCACACCTAATCACAAAAATGGCACAGAAATGGCATCAAGAAACCTAGCTCACAAAAGATATGAAAAAGGTTCACCCCAGGTGTCTGAGAAACATGCTCTTTGCCAAGAAACACACGGAAGGGGGCAGCTAGGTGGCACAGTGGATAGAGCACTGGCCCTGAAGTTGGGAGGACCTGAGTTCAAATCTGACCTCAGACCAAATACTTGATACTTACTAGCTGTGTGACTCTGGGCAAGCCCCAGTTGCCTAAAGGAAAAATAAAAGGGGGCTGAACAAGATGAAGACCAACAACATTAAAGCCACCAATGCCCTGAGTACCAAGGTCTCCAAGACCAAGCTCCTCAGGCCAAAGATCCCTAAGGCAGGCCCTGGGTTTGCACCAAATGCCTAGGCCCCAGGATCATGAAGCCTTACTCTAAGGTTGCCAGAACCACTGACCCCAAGGCTACCAAATCTGACACCAAGGCCACCAAGTCTGATGCCAAGGTTACCAGGTTCGATCCCAAGTCTACTCTGTCCAAACCCAAAGATTCTGGGGCTAAAGCAGTTAGTCCCAAGTTTTCAAAAGAGATGCTCCAGACAGAAAGACTTGTTTAAACCTTAAACCACTACTTTTTTCCCCCAGCCAGGGTATGATTATTCACTATTTTATAGAAATAAAGGAAATGCTGAGTCATTAAAAAAACTGCATTCCAAATCCCCCCCCCACACACACACGCACTTCTTCCTAAAATGGTAAGAATTTGATGCAGGTTATATATGTGCAATCATGTAAAACATACTTACCATATTAGTCATAGTTTTGAAAGAAGAAAGAGACTAAAAGGAAAAAGAAGTCATGAAAAAAAGTAAGTGAAAATGTTTCCATCAGCATCAGTTTTTTATGTGGATGTGAGTAGCATTTTTAATTATGAGTCCTTTTAATTGTCTTGGATCATTGTGTTGCTGAGAAGAGTTAAGTCATTCATAGTTGATCATTGTACAATGTTGCTGTTACTCTGTATAATGCTTTCCTGATTCTGCACCTATCACTCTGCATCAGTTCATACAAGTCTTTACAGGCTTTTCTTAAATCTCCCTGCCCATCATTTCTTATTGCACAATAGTATGCCATTACATTCATATATCACAACCTGTCCCCAATTTCTGGACATTCCCTCAATTTCTAATACTTTGCTACCATGTTTTCATGGGCTGCTATAAGTATTCTTGTTCATGTGGATCCTTTCCCCTTTGTTATGATCTCTCTGGGATATAGATCTAGTAGTGACCCTGGTGGATCAAAGGTCACGCACAGTTCAGTTGCCCCTTGGATATAGTTCCAAACTGTTCTCCAGAATGGTTGGATCAGTTCACAACTCCAACAACAGTGCATCAGTGTCCCAACTTTCCCATATCCTCTCCAACACTTATACCTTTTCTTTTTTGTCTTATTAGACAATCTGATAGGCATGAGGTGGTACCTCAGAGTTGTTTTAATTTGAATTTCTCCAAGCAAAAGTGATTTAGAGTACTATCTGACATGACTGCAGATTGGCTAGCTGCATCTTGGGGCTACATGTAAAATACTTTGTATTTTAAATCTCTTTGTACTCCAGCATAGAGGGCTACATGTAAAATCTGCTTTAAATGTGTTTATTGATGGCGATTAACGATGGTGATGGTGTGATTATGTGCAAAATAAAGGGAACAGATAAAAATTAAAATTAATTAAATAAAAAATTATATGTAAGAGAGAGAGAGAGAGAGAGAGAGAAGTAGGTAGAAGTTCAGAGGAGTGAAGTATCACTCCTCTGATTTGGTTTGGTTTGGTTTTATGGAGGCTGGGTTGAAATGGTTCTTGAAGGATGGGTAGGATGTAGATGGGTAGGGTAGTATAAGGTTATACCAAGTACATGGAACTGTACTTGAGTGCCAGGTTAACCAGTTTTTGAAAGCCAACAAGTTATCTTTTTTTAAAAAAAAGACAAAACAAAACAAAAAAGGAAGTTGGGGAATTTCCAGGTAAGATGATAATAATAATAGCTGACATTATATAGATTTATAAAGTGTTTTAACTATGCTTTCTCATTTGACCCTAACAACAACTGTTTGAAGTAGGTGTTACAGCAATTATACCCATTTTATAGATAAGGAAAATGAAAGTCAAAGGAGTTAAGAGACTTTTGACCAGTAAGTGTTCAATGTGAGATTTAAATCTAGGTTATTCCTGACTCCAAATCTAGGATCTTGCCACCACACCATGCTTTAGACTGAGGACCATAGCTTTTTTTACTTTTAATCCTTTCCAAGGGATGGTTCTGAACAAAGGAGGCTGAAACTACTAACATATACAGACTTCTGAAGTTTTTTATTGTGTTGTGTTTGGAAACCAAAGGCTCTCACTCAATGTGAGAATTTAATCAGAAGCTTAAGTGACAACAGACTTAGATGTGAAAAATTAATTCCCATATCAGAGAGAGGAAGGAAGTCATTTAACTTGGATGAATGCTCTAGCTATTTGCCTATTATAGACCAAAGTGCCTATCAGTGAATATAGGGCTGACCTAATGAGTAGATGGAGCTATTTGCAAAGGTATTATTTTAGGGAAAATGGAAAAGTCACTCCCTACCCAAATTTCATCCACCTGCCTCATTGACTAAACTTTCACAACTGGTAATTCTTTCCTTTGCATTGATATTTTATTCCTTGTTAAAATGAAAATACATCAGGAAAGGTAAATCATTTAGTTCTACCATTAACTTATGAAGTAGTGTGTATAAGCTAATCAGATATCAGCAGATAGTATCAATGATGGGAAGGTACAACGGGGCCCAGGGAGAGAAGAAAGGGGAGGTAGTAGAGAGGGATGTGGCAAAGAAAAGTAAGGCTGGTGGGTCCAGATACAAATTTTTTTTTTATAACTCAGTTTTTTTGACTGCAATTGACTGATTTGCATTAAAGGAGGGAACAACTGAAAAAAATCTCTCTTCTAGGGGCACCAAAATAACTAAGAAATAGATGGTCAAAGGAAACACAGCCCACAGTAGGGAATCTGAGGAAAAGAACAATGCCAAAACTTGTTTGGACAAGTTTTGAGTGGGTGTGGCTTTACTATAGGCAGAGTCAGTGACTTACCTATCACCTCCATGGAAACTTCCTCCTCATCTGCAAATATTTGTTACCTCAACAGAATTTGGCATAGAGTGTGGGAGGGAGAGCTTATCAGGATAGTGCCCCCACTGTATGATGACTTTTTAATAAACCCTTGTGGTTTATACAGGTTATACTTCCTCCCATATGTATGTATACATATATGCATATATATACATTCACATATGTATGTACATGTATTTGAAGATATATACATCAATATGTGTATACATATATATTTTGTTGTTTTTGTTCAGTTGTTTCAGTTGTGTCCAACTCTTTATGACCCTCATGTGAGATTTTCTTGGCAAAGATACTGGAGTGCTTTGCCATTTCCTTCTGCTCATTTTACAGATGAAGAAACTGATGTAAACAGGGTTAAATGAGTTGTCCAGGGTCACACTGCTTGTAAGTGTATAATGCCAGATTTAAATTCAGAAGATGAGTCTTCCTGACTCCAGGACAGGGACTCTTTCCATTAATAAGCCACCTAGCTAAATACATACACACACACACACACACACACACACACATATGTATATGTATATATATATGTGTATGCATATATGTATACATACACATATATACCAACCTATTGGCCTTATTCATTAGCTTTTTCTCTGTTACTTCATCATGAAGCACTGGCCTAGGATCTAGGATACTACTGCTGCTCTGCCATCCACTGTCTATGTAAATCTCAGGCATGTCACTCTCTGAAGCTCAATTCTTGCTTATGTAAAAAGAGTGTTGGACCAAATGGTCTCTAAAGTTTCTCTCTTAGGGGCAGGAAGGCAGTTAGGCAGGGATATTGGACTTGTAGTCAGAGGACCTGGATTCAAATCCTATGGAACTTTGGGAAAGTTATTTCTCTATGGAACACAGTTTCTCTTTTTTTGTTTTGTTTTGTTTAAAAAAAATATGAAAGGTTGAACTAGATGAACTTTGAGGTTCTTCCAACTAGAAAAAGATGTTCCAATTCTATAAATCAATATGATATATGACATATAACATAACAATGCTATAATGCAATATGATGTAATATGAAGTAATATATAATGCAATATAATGTAGTAATACATAACATAAAAATACAATTCAATGCAATTTAATAATAACAATAAGATATAAAGCATTTATATAGTATTTGAATATACATTCATATATGGTACTATGGAAATTGAGCTTCCTAAACATTATTTCATTTGATACACACAGCCATTCTATGAAGACTGCCCAAAGTCTCAAAACTCATAGGCATTTCAATTTCTTACCACAGAGTCTCTGATAAAGCAGTCTACCAAAATACTTAGCACAATTGTGCTAAATTACTTTTCCAGATTATGAATTAATTAAACTTGGGCAGTCTTCTCTCAGACTGGGTAGAGGGAATTCTGCATTCATTTCCAAATTAGACTCTGATCAGGGATTCTCCCTTCTTCTGGCACAACTTGGATCAAAGACAGCCAAGTTCCCAATGCAAATAAAAATTCAGGGCTCAGTTGTGACTCCTTCATTTATTTCTCTGATGGAAGCAGAAATGAGAGGGAAAAAAGTAATGTGTGAATTCTACATTTTGTTTTATCACCAAATAAATCCAGATGGACAAAAACAAATAAAATGTATCTTCTGGCATCATCAGTTCTCATTATTCAGTTTCTATAATAACCACATACCCTGAGCATTGACAATTATTTCCACAAGAGTCAGTAGGTCCCATCTTCTTTTTACCCACAACTCCCTCTTTATATGATGAAAATTATCTGGAACAAAGCAGATTTTAAAATGGTGTTTGGTTTAGATGGTCAAAGGTCCCTCTCAGTTATAGCATTCTGTGATTATGAAGATTTGAATCAGTTCTAAGGTTTCTTCAGGCTCCAACTTTCTGTAATTCTGGGATTCTATGATTTTATAATCCTTCTTTCTCTCTCATCCCAAGATGTAACTCCTTTGCCCTTCTAGTGGATAAAAATCTAGACTTGGTGTCAAGAGAGCTGGGTTCAAGTTCCCATTTTGCCCTTAATCACTTAAGAAAAGATCTTTTGGCCTACATTTCTTCAACGTAAAATGAGGGAATGAGAATAATTTCTTCTAGTTCTATGATTCAATGAAGACACAGTAACTGTATACCCCTACCTCATATATATATATACATATATATATAATTAGATATTTCATAGTTTGCCTATCTTTTCATGGATCTATATGTCTTATTTTCACAACCATATCCTAAGCTCTTTAAGGTCAGCATATCATTTTCCACGGCATGGAACATTGTGCCTTACAAAGAAAGAACGTGTTCTTTATTATTTCTGTCAGAAGTGGCAACATGATTCACTCAGGCTTTGAAATCATGGTGTTATCTTTGCCTCTTTCCTCACCTTTCCCTCTTCTGTCCTGTATTGATCACACCTCTTCAACACCTCTGGAATCTGTCCCTTCCCCTCTCTTCTCATTGCCAATACCATAGGCTTCTCCTTACCACCTACATGGACAACTGCAATAGTCTCTTATCAAGTCTTCCTACCTCCACTTTCTCCCTGCTTCATGCCATCCATGCTTTGTACTTCTGTGATAATTACTTTTCTTACACATCTATCTTATACATCTTTCTCATGCATACGTACATCACGCTTCTGCTCCGTTGAGAACCCTACAGTGGATCCCTATTGTTTACTGAATAAAGTTCCAACTCCTTTGCCTGGAATTAACCCCCAGCCTCACCCTGCCGTAATCTGGTGCTTTTCCACATTTCCAGTTGTGTCTTGTATTATCTTCTTCTATGTACTCCATGCTCCAGAAAACTGAACATGCCCTGCCCACCTCTGAGCCTTTGATCATTTTCCCCTAGACCTAGAATACCCACTCCCTTCCCACCCACTTACAACACCTGCTGAATTGCTACCTCTTGTTCTTTAAAGCACCAGGTCAGAGGCCACTCCCTACATAAAACTTTCTCTCTTAGCCTTTGTAGTTAGTGACCTTTTCCCCCTTGGATGTTACAGAGCATGTTTCATGTAGTCTCATGTATTATTTTGTGTTATAATTAATTATTTGTATTTTTATTATTTTTTATGTTTATTAGTTATTTATGTAAATTATTATTTATGTTCTTATTATATAAACTGAAAGCTATATGAGGGCAGGGATGGCATCCCTATCCAAGCTTTGCATTTTCCTTAGCTCCTAACACAGTGCTCTGCACGTAGTAGGTGTTTAATGAATGTTTGTTCAACGGAATTGCTTAACTCCATTAAATAATAATGATAATAAAAATGACAATAATAATAATGCATACTTATTTAGTACTATAAAGTATACAAACCACCTTCAACCTGACAACTCTGTGAAGTAGCTAGTGTAAGGATTATTATAAAATGCTACATAAGAAGTAACTTTCATCTTAAGTTCAGTATTTGTTTCATTATTTTCCCCTCTATAAGTTCTTCTGTCCTTTTCTGCTGAAGTATCACTTCATGACCCCTCAGTTCTTTGGTACTTGAAATCTCAGATAACTGAAGTCCTATAATGTCCTATCAGGATGTGTGAGATGGAGAAAGAGACAGACAGAAAGAGAGAGAGAGAGAGAGAGAGACAGACAGACAGACAGACACAGACACAGACACAGACAGAGAGACAGAAAAAGAGACAGAGACAAAGAGAGACAGAGACAGAATATAGCTATTCCAGAGGGGATGGAAATGAAATTCAGTCCATATTTTCAGGACTGCTGATATTAGGATAGTACTTAGAAGGAATCTCATATGGTCCATAGCTACCCAATCTGGAGTACATGTACCCCCAGAGGATGTGAGTAGCCTGCTAAAAGATTAGAGGAAATATTTGGTAAATAACTGTATTACTCTATCAACATTAATTTCTTTTTGTTGTTATTGTTATAGTGCTATGAATGCCAAACTCTAGAATTTATTTCTTTTCATTTGGCATCAGGAGTACAGAAAAGTTTACCAAAAGCCAAGGTATACAGAGATCAAGAGGCTGGGAAGATCTGATCTAGTCCATCTCCCAACATTTCACAGATGAGAAAACTAATGGCTAAAGAGATAACTTTCTGAATTGCCAGGCAGGAATCAGTGGCAGAGCTGAAACTATAACCCACTTCTCTTGACCCGCTAGCTCAGGGTTTTCTTCATCCTGCTAGCTTGCCTTTCTTCCAGGTGGCCTAAGTATTGTGCTGCCCATCATAACAAGAGCCAGCCCAAGCAAGAACTTCAGCATGGGTGCTGTGGGTTGTCAGTTCCCTTTCTGGAGGCCGTGTGTGTGTGTGTGTGTGTGTGTGTGTGACTTGTACTTCCCTGGCACACAGTGGGTGTTCAATAAATCCTAACCTACCCCCACCACATTCCTATGCCCATTTCATTAAGATGCACTCTTTTTCAAAGCCCATTTGCTTATAGAAATTCTTTTACTTGTCTTTACTCCCTAGACTTAAGTAATTACAATGAAATATTATCATTTCCTGGCAAATTGGCAAGTCAGCAGTCTTTATTTGTGTGATCATCTTGTAAAACCAAGGGAAATATGCTCGCCTTGGTGCTAAAAAGTTAGTCCAGGACCTCACCCTGGATTTCCTTTTAACTTGCACCTTACATCAAAACTACTTATGTGAGCAACTGAGGAATGCCACGTTTTATCTTTTAACTCCTAAGTTAAACTAAGTTAAAACTCTTAAACGTGAAAAAAGAGCAGTAGGTCTTCATTCTTGGTTGGGAATGCTATGAAAAAATATCTTGCTGAAGCTGGCAAGGACAGTTTAAAGAAAAGAATGAGTCCAAAACTCCAGTATTTGTTCAGTCTTTTCATATATCCTCTGTTTAAACCACACAGAGGCCCAAGGGGTTTCTTGGCAGACGCGGCATTGCGAATGGCAGATTTATTGGCATTGAGAGAAGCAATCTGAAACAACCAATGCCTGCAAAATATCTCTAGCATGAAACCCAGTGAAAGATATGACTCTGTCTATTTGTCTGGAGTGATTTACTAAATGGTCCATTGCTTTGAGCCAGTGGGGATAGGAACCAAAAAAGAAAAAAAAGTATTTAAAAAGCTCTGGGCATTATATCAAATGAAGTTAAAGAATAACAGGATTAGACTTTATTCAGAGGTATAACTAGGGTGAGATAAATGGAGTTTTCCCCAGAATGCTGAAAGTTAGATGCCATCAACAATATTTGAATTTCTTCTTCAAGGTAGAAGTGACTGAGCTTACTATCCAGTTAGATTAAGTATATACAGCCAGGAAGGCATTATGGTGTACTGGCAGCTTATTAAATGTTTGCTGCCCAATGGTGAGGAATTATTTTGTATTACCTGTCCTAGACACATTTTCCCCCTAAATGTTCCTGGTGTAAAAATTGCTAGCAATACCTCTTATTCTGCCTGGATAAATCCATCATAAGCAATAATCATTTTCTTCTTCTTAAGAAAGTGACATAGGTACTCCTTAGTGTAATTCAAAATGTTCTCGTGTTTTATGATGAATTCAAATTGATCCTTTTTCTACATAGGGCATCATTCAATAAACCTGTCAATATCATTCATGAATTACCTGCTATTTTCCAGGTATTATTGCAGGTACAAGGCTAAGATAAGGATAGTGATTAGAACTATGCTTTCATTGGTATACAAAATTCCCATGTGCTGAAACTACCTCTTCCAATGTAGGTCAATAGCTTCTCTACAAAGTAGAGTCTAAATGAGTTGCCTAGTGCACTGAGAGGTTAAGCACCTTGATCAGAGTCACACACCTATCTATCAGAAGCAGGTCTTCTATGCCTTGATACTCACTCTTTATTGGATATCATGCTATTTTTCCAATAGGCTGTGGGGATACAAAGACAAAAATGAAACAATTCTTGCTTTCAAGGAGCTTATGTTAAATTCAATCAATTAACAAGCATTTGATAAAAACCTACTTTGGGAATACAAATAATAAGACTGCAACTTGCAGTCTTTTCCTACTTGCAAACAGTTTACATTCTAATAGGGAAGATAACAAGTGCACATGCAAGTATATATAGAAAAAAATTAAGCTTATAAATGCAAAAGATTTGATTACAAAGTAGTTTGAGAGTTAAGGAACTAGCACTTCAAAGGATCAGGAAACCAAATGTAGATGATGGTTGAGATATATTTGGAAGGAAGAGAGAGAGTCTGTGATTTGGAGGTCAGGAGAGAGTATGATCTAATCACTGGTGGTGTTGGTCAGTAGAAAGACACTGAAATGGGAGATGTTCTGTGTGAGGAACAGAGAGAAGGCCAAGTTAACTGGATTGCAGAGTGCAGGAGACTAAGTAAAGTACAGTGAATCTGAAGGGATAAATTGGGCTCAGGTTGTAAAGAGCATTAAAAGCTAAACAAAGGAGTTTGCCATTTATTCTAGAGGCAATAAAGAACCACTGGAATTTATTGACTATGCAAATTACCCAGTCAGATCTGTGTTTAAGGTGCATCATTTTGGCAGCAGTGTGCAGAATGTAATGAAGCAGAGAAAAGGATGGGGCAGGAAAACCATGTAAGAGGCTGTTGCGATAATCTAGTAGAGAGACTATTAAAGCTCAAACTAAGATAGTATGGAGAGAGCAGAGAAGGGATCAGATGAGAGAGATGTCATAAAGGTAGAAATGACAACATTTGATAACTAATTGGATATGTGGGGTGAAAGAGAGTAAGGCACTCAAGACAATTCTGAGGGTAGGAGCCTAGGACACTGGAAGGATGGCATTCTCTTCCATAGGAATAGGAAAGTTTAGAAGAGAAATAGATCTTGGTCCTGGGTATATGAATCTGGGCCTCATCCTTATAGAGATGATAGCTAAACTCATGGTGGTTACCAAGAGATAGTGTGTAGAGAGGGATGAGAGAACAAATCTAGGGCAGAACCTTGGAGAACACCTATAGTTAGAGGGCATGGTATGGATGATCAACAGAAAAAAAGAGACAGGGAAGGAGTGGGCAGAGATTTAGGAAGGGAACCAGGAGAAACCCAGAAAGGAGAAAGGATGCAGAAAAGGGTTATCAACATTGTTTCAGTTCATCAAGCATTTATTCATTGATTTGAACTAAGGCACTCTGCTGGTGCTAGAAATATCAAAACAATAAAAGCACTTCCTGCTCTCAAGGGGTGTGTGTTCTACCGGAGTAAACAACCTGTGTACAGCTCAGTAGATAAAAAAAAATACGTATGCTTCTAGACAATAGACTGGTCGACCACCAGTGTCAGCCTTAGTAGAGAATTCCACAGCAAGGCTGCCCTTCAGAAAGCTGTGCTTAAGAAGGAAGCTTGTAGCAGGGATTACTTAGATTCCACAAATTCTTTCACTCACCCCATCCCTTCCTATCAACCAATTCCAGTGCCTGTTCAGCATCCCCAGTAACATCTGGTCTCCTAGAGAACTTTGCCTGTGGCAATGCTTACACTTACCACACTTTCCAGGCAGGATTGTTCCCAGGACATCATAGCTTAAAAAAACGACAACAACAACAACAAAAACACTTTTCTTCTTTCTAACATAAATTCCTGGACCCAAAGCATGTTTAAGCCAGTAAAGGTTCTGGGGGTTTTCTAGTCTAGCCACCTGCTCATCTTTTTCGTAAACCTTGTATTCCCACATATAAGCACCCTGATGAATTTAGAGGCAGAACAAGCAAAGGTATAGGAGAGAAACCCCTGCAAATATCAAAGAACTTCAACTTTGAAATACTGAATAGACTCTTCCCCTTCTTCCTGGCTGATCAGTCAATTCAGTAGAGCCAAATGGACTGAAGTAGTTAGTGTTTGTTTTTTAACTTGTCCTGGGAAGTCTGCTGCTGGGGCTTTGGTAGACTGCTCAAGAGAAATGTTACTGATTGGTGCTATGGATCGAGTCTTTTAATTAATCAGCTATTTGGGAGTGGGGGTAGAAAGGGAAGGTAAAAAGAATTATAATATCATACTATCATAGATCTAGTGCTGGAAGAGACACCAAAAGCCATCCAATTCAATCTCTTCATTTAACACAGGAAATTGAATCATGGAGGTAAAATGACTTACCCCAGGCCACCAAGGTAGTAAATATCAGAGGGGAGATTTCAGCCAAGGTCCTTTGCCTCCAAAACATTTTCTCACTATACCATAGGGGAAATTAAGATGTTTTATAAGCATATAATGTAATTTTTATTATTAAAATATATAGATATAAATGATAAAGGCTATAAGAAATATTTCCCAGAGGACAGCACTTAGCTGCCAGCTCAGATATATATAACGTCTTATTCCTCAGTCTTTGGTCCTGATTGGTAGCTCTGTTGGGCAGGTATGCACAGGTAAATACAAAGAACTTGTTAATCTCCTTCCATTGTGAAGTTGGACCCATCTGTTTCCCTTAGCCTGTGAGGCCCCTATTGATCTTTTCCTAAGCAGCAGAGGCCAGATCCAAGAGGGTGAGATCAGGTGAGCTCCAAGCATTCACATTAGAGGTTTACATCAAATGACTGCCTGGGTTTGTCCTGGTTAGATTCCTAGACACCATTTATCAATGATTTAAAAAAAATTAAGGAAAGTTCATCCTCCCTCAAATCATTTTTTTCTTTCTTTCAATGTTTCTTCCTGTTGATATTACCAGAAGAGATATTGCAATGTATATAATTCCTGTTAATGTAATTAAATGATTTTGTAAAAAACATAGTGTTTGGTGAAAAATTGCCTGATGAGTGACAGTTCCATAAGTACATTGTTATAAATGACTGATTAGACAAATAGCTATACAGAGGTGTATGATTATGATTAAAAAAACCCTTTATATGTATTATGCTTATGTATTTAATACTCTGTTTTGGAAGGGACAATTGAACTCAGAAAGGAAGAAGACAAGAAGCATTTATTAAGTACCTACTATGTGCTAGGCTCTGTGCTAAGTGCTTTACTACTCCCCAGTGTGCCCTACTGCCATTGTCCTATGAGTCCCTGCTTATTCTTCTCCCCTCTCATACTCAGTATATTTGTGGGAAATTATTATAACTACTCTTCTTCCTATATCATTTTAATAAATGTCTGTGATAAAAATATGAATAAATGCTTTTGCTAAAAAAAAATCTAAATGAGCCTACTGGCAAATTGTTAAGGGAACACATACTAATGGCGCCTCTTAAGCTGGTGTTTCGGAAGATAACCACATGCAAGGTTAAAAGTAGTAAAAGCTCCACCTGGCCATTAACAGTGTGAGTTGCATAAGACTCAATGAAGACGTTAAACATAGATTATTCTATGATACCTTAATATTCAAAAGATCTGTATTTAGTGCAATTTAATTTAATTTTGTATAAATTCATATTTCATATAGATGACAACCATAGTTGTTGGTCTTCCTGAGTTCCAGAAGCCAAAATTCATCACCCAAATGTTGGTGGTAAACCTCTCTGGACTCGATAGGTCCTCAGACAATAGATGAGCATTAGCACTACTGTACTTGAAGCCTTACAAGAGTTTTTATTTCACTGACATAACCTTTAAGAACCCAAGATCATCTCCATGCTTCATAAGACATTAGAGCAAGAGCAAGAGGGAATTTACATAAATTAGCTGAATAAATATTATCTAGTAAACTATAAGCTCTTTGTTTCCTCTTTTTTTTTTGTTTGTGTTTTTGTTTGTTTTTGGTTGGGCAATGAGGGTTAAGTGACTTGCCCAGGGTCATACAGGTAGTAAGTGCTATGTGTGTGAGGTCGGATTTGAATGCAGGTCCTCCTGAATCCAGGGCCAGTGTGCTATCCGCTACGCCCACCTACCTGCCCCTAACTATGAACTCTTTGAAGACAGAGACTAGTGCCATTTTGTCTCTATATCTCCAGTTCCCTGCACATAGCAGATCATTGAATTGGGTTGGATTTTAATTACCTTCCAAGACAGAGAGGTTCAAAGCATGCAGCATTGTTTTGGTAAGATAGCCACACTAGAGCAACTTGTGACCTGCCAACATTTATGAAATTTGCCTGTCCTTAATCAGTACCTATAGGCTACTTACAGGTTTTTAGTGTCAAAGACTTACTTATAAAGGCCCTGATTCTCTTGAGAGTCTGCCACTTAGCTTTGAACTAGTGTTGATATAAATTTGTAGCTACTATTCCATTATTACCAGCTGTTGAATATTAATCCTAGAATAATAAATTATACTCTTTTTTTGTCTTACTATATAATAAGACAAAAACAAAGTACAATACAGTACAATATAGTAAGTCAAAGTACTATAATACAAAGAACTATATAGGAAGACAAAAACAAAGTATAATTTGTTATTCTATTGGTGTTAATATCCAATAGCTAGTAGTAATGTAATACACACATATACATATATGTAATATGTGTGTGTGTGTGCATAAAATTTGTGAATTTCTCTACCGAGTTTCTTAAAGTGTGACTGCCAGTTTGAAATTCTTCTCACAAGAGCACACATAACTTTCCAACACTGCTGCTAATTTCAGTAAATGTGATATTCAGGTAATCACAAGAAAAGAAAATGATTAGAAAGTCCATTGTTGTTTACAGGATATGTTTAGTATTAAGGTGAAGTGCCCTTTCATTTCTTGAAGCTGATATTTTGCATGCTTTCCCATTTGGATCCAGGAATTTTTCTTGGGTGACTTGATGGAAATTTTGGTTTGAATGCTTGTCATATAAGGACAGAGGATACAAATCTTTCTTTTTTCCTTCAGTATTTTTTTTGGTCTCCTTTATTGACTTGTTTTTCATGATTTTCTTGCATCACTCTCATTTATCTTTCCAGTTTTTCCTCTACTTCTGTTACTTGTTTCTTAAACTCCTTTTTGAGCTCTTTCATGGCCTGAGACTGATTCATATTTTTCTTGGAGGCTTTTGATATAGGAGCTTTGACTTTGTTTTCTTCTTCTGGTTGCATGTTTTGATCTTCTTTGTCACCAAAGAAAGATTCTATGTTCTGACTTTTTATTTTTTGCGTAGTTTGCTCATGTTCCCAGCCAATTACTTGAGTTTTAAACTCTTTATTAAGGTGGGGGTCTGCTTCCAGTATGCAGAATGTATTGTCCCAAGCTTTGGGGGTTTTGAGCAGCTGTTTTCAGAGGTATTTCTAGGGACCTGTAAATTTTCCATTCTTCTAAGGTGGTATTATCAAGGGCGAGGTGTTTACTCCTTTCCTGGCCTGTGCTCTGGTCTGTGCGTTACCAGAAGCACTCTTTTCTGCCTTGGAACTGTGAGGAGGATTTACTCTGTACCACCAGTACAAGCTTCACCACCCAGCCCTCCTCCTCCTCACCCCAGGGCAGCCACTCAGAACTGTGACCCAGATCCAAGCACAGCAAAGCAAGAGATCCCTGCCTCAGCACCAGCAAAGAGATCCCTGCAATCAGCATCTGATCAGCCACTTGAGTCCCCCTCAGTCTGTGGGCTGAGAGCTCTGGAAACAGCTATCACCCCAGGGTTATGCCAGGACTAGGGCTGGGACTGAGCTTCTCTTACACTGTCAGACTGTCTATACCGACCTTATAATTTGTCTTTGGCGTTTGTGGGTTGAGAAGTCTGGAAACTGCCACCGCTGCCCATGATTCAGTCCCCTGAGGCCTGCTCCAGATTTGTTGAGGCCTGGTCTTTGCCTGCTCACCCACGGTGAACTGTGTTCCTCTTCTAGCCAGATACGATAGACCTTTCCAATCAACCATCCTGGTTATCTTGGGCTGGACATTTGTTTCACTCTGTCTTTTTGTGGGTTCTGCTGCTGTAGAATTTGTTTGGAGCCATTTTTTACAGTATTTGAAAGGGTTTGGGGGAGAGTTAAGCAAGTCACTGCTTTTACTCTGCCATCTTGGCTCCTGGATCACAAATCTAAGAAGATGATTATGCTTTCAGGCAACTTCATTTAGTAGCTCAAACTTAATGATTCTCAATTCAAAATCATACTGACTTTCATTTAATAAGGTAAGACCAAAAGAAGAAACCAAAAATTTCTGAGTAAGACATGGAAAATTGATTGAAACATGCCTTAGATGGACTATCTGATTATCAGCATTCAAGGTAACAGAGTATATTTTCATGTCCCATTAAAAATGCATCATTTTGCATGATCCACAGGGATACCTCCAGGCAGTATTGTCAAGTATATACAGTTTGTTTCCACTGTCCTTATCCTTCCCATTCTGGGTTCTTTCGTCTTATTTCTGATACTCAATTTAGAAATTGATAGAGTTATCATTGAATGGGTAAGAAACCAAAGATTATGTAATTTCTCAATGACAGTGCTTGGGGAGAATCCAAAGTTCCTGATCCCAAGTCCAGATTTCTCACTGTACCATGATACTCTCCCCACAAATTACCCAATGACATTCCTCATCCCACCCCCCCTGAAAATTTGTATCCAGGAAAGGATCTTAGGACAGTCTCTCACACCTAGGCATAAATTTAAGTCAATATGCTGCTTATATATCATAGATATGGAGCTTAAAGATGTGACATTTAGTCTAATCCTCTCCTTTTATACATGAGGAAACTGGTCCTTAGAGTTTAAGGCTTACCTATGCTCATGGAGGCACTTTTCAAAAAGCAATTACACTTTAAATCTTATCTCTAATTGTGGAATAAAAAGGTTCCACTATTGTTAGAGGAGCATCTAGTATCACTGAGCATGAGCTAAGAAGACACTTGGGTTCACGAGGCCTTTACAGAGCTCCTAACTTTACACCACACAGGTAGCTGCCTTGTAGGTATCCATCACTTACAACCTGGGCTAAAGAAGAGGATTATGTTCTGTTTTGGTTTTGTTCTTACCAAGGTTCAATTATATACCATTTCCTATCTAGGTTTTCTTACTTCAGTGACTATCAGGTAAATACATCTGAATTGAATCCCTTAAGTAGAGGGGAAGAGAGTGTTTTTCTATCGTTTGAACCTCTGAATCCATCCTGTTTATCTTATCAAACATGTTCAAAAGGTGGCAGCTAAGTGGTGCAATGGATAGCACTCTGGCCTTGGAGTTAGGAGGAACTGAGTTCAAATCTGGATTTAGGCACTTGACACTAGCTGTGTGACCCCAGACAAGTCACTTAACCCCAATTGCCTCACCAAAAAAAAGCAAAAACAAAAAAAAAAAACATGCTCACTAAAGGTAGATTCAGATATTGTAAAACTTGTAATGAAAAAAACTCAAAGTTATATCTATGATTGCTCTCAACTTAAATCAGCTCTAGTTTCAGGATATTTTCATTTAAATGGCATAGTTTATATGTGTATATATAGGTCCGTTTCACTTGATGGGATTTAAACAAAATTTCAGGCAGGTTTTATTTCAAGAACTGTTAAGTAAAAGAACACAAATCTAGGATCAAAGACTGTTTGACTCTGCCTGACTATATGGGAAGAGGAAGAAATATGTGAAAAAATAGACTTAGGAATTTAATAGAACTTTAGAGACTATTAAAGAGAGATTTAGAGCCAGGTGACTGCAGGCCATATGGATCCATGTATTCACCAGGACAGGAGAAGAAATGTATTTTGAGATGGGAAGTCCAATCTCTACTGACCTGAGTCAAGTCTTAGATTTCAGTTGCCAATTTCTTGGATAAGCCTGGGGCCCTTGGCGATGCTTCTGTCTCCACTCCCTAACAAACTGCCTCTGAGTCCAACAGCAGTCAGTTGGCAATGCTATCGCTCCTCACCTCCAAGCATGGTGATGGGCTGACTGCCAAAGCAGCATGTGTCAGGTGAGGGGAAATCATTCAAGAATTGGAAAATCTCCACTCTCAGCTGATTCTCTTCTGAGACAAGCAGATAAGGACTACAGTTATCCCTTCCACACTGGAGGGGTTAGACATCTCTGTTAGCCCTCCTTTTGTATCAGAGAAGAAGTCAGATTTTTTTTTCTTTTATGGGGTGTTTGCAGTACTTCATTGTAAAATTCGGGCAAAGTATTTGGTCATAGGCTAGCATTTGTGTGTCATTTATGGCTTCTGCAAAACTCCCCCCAAATTCCCATTTAATTTCTTACACTGACCCAAGATATATCAAAATTGTGATGGGGAAAGTTGCAATGTGGAAGGGATAAGTGTAGAGTTCTTTACCTCTTTGTGTTTCATGGTCCCCTTTTGCAGTCTGGGGAAGTCTATGGAACCCTTCTCAAAATAATGTTTTTAATGCATAAAATAAATTTCATAGAATTACAAAATAATCCAATTATAATGAAGTATGGTCAAAAAATAAAATTTTAAAATATGCAAGTCCACAGGTCCCAGTCCGAGAACTCCAAGATTTAGGTGAACTAAAAGAAATTCAGTGTCAAAAGCAACAACAACAACAACAACAACAACAACAACAACAAGATGCCAGGGTTCACATTCCAATTCTGGATAATTAATAATAATAATAATAATAATAATAATAATAATAATAAATTGAATAAGTTCCATTTGGTCTACTGAAAAGGTCACTGAATTTGGAGTCAGAAAACCTGAATTTGTTTTTTTTTATTTTTATTTTTTTAGAAAACCTGAATTTGAATCGTTACTCTATTAATTATTACACATATGCCTTGAGCAAATGTCTCAGGGCTTCATGTGTCTTATTTATTTAAAAAAAAAAGTTTGGACTAGTTGTTATAACTAAGGTGCCTTCTAGCTCTAAATCCTATGAAATATTACTTCATCTCTTTAAACCTAGTTTCCTAGTCAGTTAAAAATAATAATTGATATTAATACTTTCACTATGCATTTCACTACATAATTGAATTGAATTGAACTTTGAGGTACCAGGTAAATGTAAGCTATTCAACCTTAAATCACTATATAACTACGGATTTTTATTATTTAATTCTAAATCTTTGGATTATTCCTATTTCATTGTGGATCTAATTCTTAAGAAATGGAATGGTTGTATAATAGGAGCCTGGCCAATGGAGTCAATGTTCTTAGAGCATGTACAACATTCTCTGCTTAGGGTCAGTACAAGTGAAGTCTTGGGAAGCCTGCTTCTAGGTATGCATAATGATGAGGTCTTAACCCTATTCAGAGTTTGCTCAGCTATCTTAACCATTTCTAGCCCATTATCATATAGTGACAGCTTTTTAAATGGCTTCTGAACCAGACAGAGCGTTCACACAAAAAGCATAAAGAAATCACTCCAGTAGCTTTTGAGTGAGGAGGAAAAAGTGTCATAAACCTTCAGCTGGGAAGAGAAGTAGCAAGCGTTTTTATTGGCTACCTCAGCACCTCTACTTGGGCTACTATATAGCCTGAAACACATGACATTGCTGTATCTCCAATCTCTATTATGTTTTTTTTTCCTTTCTTGTTATTAACTAAATGGGTCTCAGAAATGGAAGAGAAAGATTATGTCTGTATGAGCTTCAAAATGTCAGATAACTTCAAAGGTCTATCAGTTATACTCCACAGCAGAGTATGCTAGTATCTGTAGCAGTCAAGTCAGGTGAGGAGCCAGCACTACCACAGAGCAGGATTGGTGGATTGTGTACTTTATGGCAATCACTTTAAGTTTGAGTCTACTCTCCTCAGGACCAATGTAGTAGATGAGATTGGGCTCCTGATTTCAAACATTTTTGCTCTTCAGGGCTTACCATGTCTTTTCAGGAAATATCTCTTTGTAAAAGCCAATTAATGTTCATTGGTTAATTGATATAGAAAGATATCTACTGAACAAAAGGATTTTGGGGCAGTAATCACTTGTAAGATGATACTGAGGAAATATTAATTAGTGATAATGTTGGAGAGGACATATTTGATGGCGGCTGGAATAGTTGGCAGTCTGTAGATGGAACATAAGGACAATTTAAGAATAATGAAAACTGGGGCAGTTAGGTGGTACAGTGAATAGAGCACTGGCCTTGAATTGAGCAGGACCTGAGTTCAAATCTGGCCTCAGACAGATAACACTTACTAGCTGTGTGACCCTGGGCAAGTCACTTAACCCCATTGCCTAGCCAAAAAAAAAAAAGAATAGGGAAAACTGTAAAAAAAATGTCATATTCTCCTATAATAATAATAGTAAATATAATTTACATAGTGCTTTAAGGTTTGCAAAGTGCTTTACAAATATCTCATTTTTTTCTTTCACAACAACCCTAGCATTTAGGTCCTATTATTATCCTCGTTTTTAGAATTTAGGAAACTCAGGCAGACAAAATTTAAGTGATGTTCCTGGGCCACAGAGCTTAATCAGTGTCTGAGGCCAGTTTTAAATTCAGATCTTCTTGACTCCAGGTCAAGCACTCTGTCCACTGTGCCACATTTAGGAGGAGGGAATGTGCTGTTTCTCTACCTTTGTTTATACAATGTTTATCATGGTGACTTATGTGAAATAAGTGCTTAACAAATGTTTGTTGGATTGAATTGAATTTAATTGAGTACAGACACACAAGTGGAAGAGCACACATGTCTGAGGAGGATGAATGATCCAGTTTAATTGGCATGGATCACAGGTTTTTGCTGTGTTTAAAGACTGAACTGGAAAAGATTTCATACATATATATATATATATATATATATTTATATATTTATATATTTATATATATATATGTATACATATATATGTACACACATACATATATATATACATATATACATATATACATATATATACATATATGTATATATATATGTATATATATATATAAAATCTCAGACAACATAGTTATGAATGAACTGGCTTCCCAAAATAGTGGAGGGAAGGAACTAACCATAAATCAAGTTCCAATATATTCACACACCATTTAAATACTACTTTGCAGCAAAAGCCACATATAGTTCAGAATGGGGCAGTTTGGCTCCAAAGGCCACCTTAGTGGTAAGGGTCTTTCTTAGTAAAGCCATCTTGGTGTGGATTGGTAGTAGAGGGATCCTTCACTAACTCTGTCTGTACTGTCCTCCAACTGTATCCTCTGTACCCCCAACTCCAACTCTCTTGCTGTTGTTACAACGTCTTTTTTAAAAATTTTTTAAAAATTTTATTAATTTATTTTGATTTATCAACAATCACTTCCATATGCTTTTGAGTTGAAAATTTTTCTCCCCCTTTGTCCCCCCACCCTCCCCAAGATGGGGCACAATCTGATATAGGCTTTACATTTACATACCCATTAACCATATTTTCACATTAGTGAAGTTGTAAGTAAAAATTAAAACCAGTACGAGGAACCATCAGAAAGATGAAACAAAACTCAACAGAAGGTGAAAATAAGTGATAGAGATTCGACTTCCATAGTTCTTTCTTTGGATGTGGACAGCATTTTCTATCCTGAGGCCTCTGGAGATGTCTTAGATCCTCGTCATGCTGAGAAGGGTTCAGTTTAACAATATTAGTCATTGCATAATGTGGCTGTTATTGTGTACAAAGTCCTCTTAGTTCTGCTCACTTCACTCAGCATCAGACCATATAAGTCTTTCCAGGTTTTTCTGAAGTCAGCCTGTTCATCATTTCTTATAGCACATAGTATTCCATTACATTCGTATACCACAACTTACTCAGCCATTCCCCAATTGATGGGCATCCTCTCAATTTCCAATTCTTTGCCACCACAAAAAGAGCTGCTATGAATATTTTTGTACATGTGGGTCCTTTTCCCATTTGTTTGATCTCTTTGGGATATAGCCCTAGAAGTGCTATTGCTGGATCAAAGGGTATGCACATTTTTGTAGCCCTTTGGGCATAGTTCCAAATTATTCTCCAAAATGGTTGGATCATTTCACAACTCCACCACCAATGCATTAGTGTTCTAATTTTCCCACATCTTCTCCAACATTTATCATTTTCCTGTTTTGTCATGTTGGCCAATCTGATAGGTATGATGTGGTACCTCAGAGTTGTTTTGATTTGCATTTCTCTAATCAATAACCATTTATAGCATTTTTTCATATGACTATAGATGGCTTTAATTTCTTCATCTGAAAACTGTCTGTTCATATCCTTTGACCATTTATCAATTGGGGAATGGCTTGTGTTCTTATAAATTTGTCTTAATTCTCTATATATTTTAGAAATGAGGCCTTTATCAGAGAAACTGGTTGTAAAAATTCTTTCCCAATTTTCTACCTTCCTTCTAATCTTTTAGCAGGATGTAGTTTCCTTCCTTATCTTTTTTGATTAGATCTATTTTTGCTTTTTTCTTTGTCAGAGATCAGGATTGCTAACCCTGCTTTTTTCACTTCAGCTGATGCATAATATATTCTGCTCCAGCCTTTTACCTTTACCCTGTATGTGTCACTCTTTTTCAAATGTGTTTCCTGTAAACAACATATTGTAGGATTATGGTTTTTAATACATTCTGCAATCTGTTTCCGTTTTATGGGAGAGTTCATCCCATTCACATTCACAGTTATGATTACTATCTGTGTCTTTTTCTCCATCCTTTTCCCCCCATTTATGCTTTTCTTTCTCCTTTTTCCTTTCCCCCCTTCACTAGTGTTTTGCTTTTGACCACCACCTCCTTCAGTCCCCTCCCCCTTGTATTATCCCTTTCCCTTTTTTTCCCCTTTAGTCTTACTGCTTTTTCCCTCCCTTCTTTCCCCCCCTCCCTTTTCTTTCCCCTTTTCCCTCCTACTGCCTATAGGGCAAGTAAGATTTCTATACCTAACTGATTATATTATGCCCTTCTTGAGCCAAATCTGATGAGAGTAAGGTTCAAACAATGCTCCCCAACTCCCTTCTTTCCCTCTGCTGTCTGGGTTTTCAGAGGTTGATACAGGAGAGTGAGAGCGACTACCTTTTCACTCTGCCATCTTGTCTCCCAGAATGTTGTTACAACATCTTACTCGAAAAGACATCTTTTACCCACATGTACAAAAATATTTATAGCAGCTCTTTTTGTGGTGGCAAAGAATTGGAAATTGAGGGGATGCCCATCAATTGGGGGATGGTTGAATAAGCTGTGTTATAAGAAATGATGACACACAGATTTCAGAAGTACCTGAAAAGAGTTGTATGAACTGATGCTTAGTGAAGTGAGCAGAACCAGAACATTGTGCATAGTAATAGCAGTGTTGTACTATGATTAACTATGATAGAATTAGCTGTTCTCTGCAATACAGTGATTCAAGACAATTCCAAAGACTCATGAGGAAAAATGCTATCCACATCCAATGAAATAACTATTGAGTCTGAATGCAGATCAAAGCATACTATTTTCACATTTTCTGTTCTTTGTTTTTTCTTTCTCGTGGTTTTTTCCCTTATGTCCTGATTCTTCTTTCACAATATGACTTGTGGAAATATGTGTAACATGATTGTACATGTATAACCTATATCAGATTGCATGCTGTCTAGGGGAGGGAGAAGTAGAGGGAGGGAGGAAAATTTGGAACTCAAAATCTTATAAAAATGAATGCTGAAAAAGAAAGAAGAGTTAACACAGACATGTTTTCCCTCAATATCTGGTATAGGAGGATGATTAGACCATTCTCTCCTCTTTGGGTAGCTATGCTCATGTTCTACCTGTTTCACCTTCTGTCTCTTCATCCAAACCTTTGCCCCTCAGACTGGGTTCCCTGCTGCTAGACTTGTTTCTCACCTCTTCCTTTAAAAGTACCTATTCTATTCTCCATTAAAGTCCATTTCTGATGTCTTTCATGGTGTGAAAGCTACTAAAGAAAGTCTGAATTGAAAAGGACCCCATAGGCCCCCATAGCCTGACCTGTACATGAACAACAGTCCCTCCCTTAACATATCCTACAAGCATAGCTGTCTTTTGCTTGAAGGCTTCAAATGAGAAGGACCTCATTTCTTACCTCTTTATCCAGCCCTAACCTCCCTCTTGACCTCCAGGATCACATCTGCACCTCCCAATTGCACACTTCAAAGTGTGTGTCCAATAGACATCTTAAATTCAGCATATCCAAAATTGAACTCATTATCTCTATACCTTCAATCTCCCTCCCTCATCCTGACATCCATATTACTACCAAGGGTACTGCCATCCTCACAATTATATAGGTTCACAACCTAGGTGTCATTTCCAATATCTCACTCTCTCTCATCCCTGATATTCAGTCTGTTGCCATGCCATACTTATTTTACCTTTGTAATATTTCTCGTATATGCCCTATTCTCTCTTATGGCATTGCCACCACCCTGGTGTAGGCCCTCATTACTTCATGCTTTAACTACTGAGATAGCCTGCAGGTTTGTCTCCCTATATCAGTCCATCCTGCACTCAGCTATAAAAATCTTCCTAAAGTTCAGGTCTGACCATTTCACTCTACTATTCAGTAAAGTTTAACAATCAGCTTTTAGAGTAGGGGAAATGATATAGAAACAACACACTTCTAAATTTAATCTGTAACACTAATATTTTCTCCACTTTTATTCTCCATCACTTTCTTAAGTCTAGACAATCAACAAAATAACTCAAGCCCTAATTTGGAGAGTTTGTCGATTTTGAAGTGAAAATGTTCTCACTGAAAATTTGACAATCATCTGTCTCCCTTGTTTGAGCTGGCTCTAGCACACCTCTGCATAAAGGCTATAAATGTCTGGGTTGTTTCTGCAAAACAATTCATGGCAATGCTACACAATCAATGTGATCACCAGTAGAAGAAAAAGCATCTTAAATCATCCTGATACCAATTAAATCAGACACTCTCAGACTCATGCCAGTGCTTTATTCGCGAAGGAAAGACTCTGAGATTCCCAGCAAAGAACACGATGATTTTTTTTTTGGAGGGGGGAAGATTGTTGTCATAGCATTCTCTCCAAACATAATTCAATAGAACAAGTCAGATTACTGTCACTTGAGAAAAAGTATTTGCTTTGCTGGAAAGCAATAAGTTCTAGGGAAGCATGTGATGGAGGCAAAAATTCAAAGAAATGACTCCCTGAATAAGAGCTGAGTAATAACACCTAGTTAGAAAATATGGTTAATCCATCTGACCCTAAGAAGATTTCATGACTCTCCCCATGAGTCATGGTGATGCACCTGCATCCTGGGAAAACATGAAGTCTTCCCTAGAGTATACACAGCTCACGATGTGGGCTGCTTACTTAGTGTGGGAGTGGAACTCTGGTGATCAAGAATCCTTTCTTTCCCCTAGCTATTCAAAAAGTGTAAAGTTTTAGTTTGTTTTGGTTTCTAATCAGAGAGATTCAGTGGAACTGGCTGTTAACCAAATAATAAAATGGAAAGAGCAAATCCTTAGAAATCTGAGAGTTAAGCACCTTACCTGGAAGGATCAGAAAGCAATAGATTTGGAAGTGGAAGAGACTTTAGATTTCATTGTGTCCAACTCAGTCATTTTATAGTCCAGAAGTGATTAAGTGATTTGCTCAGGGAGTAGCAAGTACATTCTTAATACAAGATTCAGACCCTGGCCTCCTATATTATGCTGCCTCTTAGAATTTCAGAATCCCATTCAAATTCTCTAAATACTAAAGAGTTGGACAAAATAGATCAGAAAGACAAATGAATAATCTCTGCATTATTTATAATAAAATTTAGTTTTTACAAGTGTAAATTATGTAATTTAGAATTAGAAAGTATGGATGATTTATGTTTATAATTAATATTATTAATAATAGTAATTAATAGTTGTGTGGTGCTTTAGTGTTTCTGAGGACTTTCACTCCCATTTTAAAAATCTGTATTTCATACACTTACTAGCTGGGTGACCCTGGGCTTAACTTAACCCCGATCGCCTCACCAAAAAGAAAAAAAAATCTACATTTCTGTCTGATGTAGTTTAGGCAGGTCAGGATTTATATGGCTGTTTCGGAGAGGAGACGGTTAAGGCTCTCTCAGATTCTTCATTTAGTGATTTTTTTTCATCCCAAGATCATACAATTACTGAGTAGAGGAGCTAGTGGTAGTACTCACATTTTCTGACTTCTTGTTCAGTGCTCTATTCACTATTTTACGTTGTGTCTTTTAGAGATCCATTTATATCATCTGTATGTTACATATGTATGTATGTATGCATATATTTCGTTGTTGTTCAGTCATTCAGTCATGTCTGACTCTTCATAACCTGATGAATCACAGCATGCCAGACCCTTCCGTCCTCTACTATCTCTCAAAGTCTGTCCAAGCATATGTTCATTGTTTCCATGACATTCTCTATCCATCTCATCCCCTGCTGTCTCCACTTCCTTTTACCTTCAGTCTTTTCCAACATCAGGGTCTTTTCCAATGAGTCCTGTCTTCTCATTTTGTGGCCAAAGCATTTAAGCTTCAACTTTAGTGTATAACCTTCCAAAGAGCAGTTTGACTTAATTTCTTTAGGTACTGACTGATTTGATTCTCTTGCTGTCCAAGGGACTCTCAAAAATCTCCAGCAATTTGAAGTTGTTAGTTCTGTAGCACTCAGCTTTCCTTGGAGTACAGCTATCACAGCCATATATTACTATTGGAAAAACCATAGCTTTGACTATACTGACCTAATTTATTAGCAAGGTGATGTCTCTGTTTTTTTAATATGCTATCCATAGTTGCCATGACTTTCCTTCCAATGAGTGTCTTAATTTCATGGCAGCAGTCCCCATCTGTAGTGATCTATAAGCACAAGAATATAATATCTGACACTACATTCTACTCCCTCTATTTTTTAATGATACGATGGGGCGCCAATTGCCAAGATCTTATTTTTTTTCCTAGTAAGCTTCAAGCCAGCTTTTATACTGTCCTCCTTCACCCTCATCAAGAGGCTTCTTAATTCTTCTTCACTTTCTGCCATCAGAGTCTTATCTTCTGCATATCTGAGATTGTTGATATTTCTCCTGGCAACTGTAATTCTGACTTTTGATTCATCCAGTCTGACATTTCACATGATGTACTGTGCATATAAGTTAGATAAACAAAGTGGCAATATACAGCTTTATCATACTCTTTTCCCAATCTTAAACAAATCAGTTATTATATGTTCACTTTTTTTTTTGTCAGGCAATTGGGGTTAAGAGACTTGCCCAGAGACACACAGCTAGTAAGTGTCAAGCGATTGGTCTGAGGTCACATTTGAACTCAGGTCCTCCTGACTTCAGGTAGATGTTCGATCCACCGTGCCACTGCTTCTAATGGTTGCTTCTTGACCCACATAGAGGTTCCTCAAGAGACAAGATGGGGCACTCCCATCTCTTTGAGGACTTGTCACATTTTCCTGTGATCCACACAGTCAAAATTTTAGTGTAGTCAATGAAGTGGAAGTGAATTTTTTCTGTAATTCCCTTGCTTTCTCCAAAATCCAGCAAAGGTTGGCAGTTTGATCTCTAGTTCCTCTGTATCTTCAAAAACCAGCCTACTCGTCTATAAATTCTCAGTTCATATATTACTGAAGCCTAGCTTTCACAATCTTAAGGATAACCTTGCTGGCATGTGAAGTGAGTTCAATTGTTCAGTAATTTGGAGATTCTTTGGCATTGCCTTTCTTTAGGAATGGGATGTAATCTGATCTTTTCTAAACCAGTGGTCCCTCTGGAGTTTTCCAAATTTGCTGGCATATTGAGTGCAGCACCTTAATAGCACCCTCTTTTAAGGTTTCAAATAGTTCAGCTGGAATTTCATCACCCCTACTAGCTTTATTGTTAGCAATGCTTCCTAAGGCCCACTTGATTTTCTTCTACTGGATGTCTGGTTCTAGATCTTCAATCATACCATCACTGTTATAGGTGATGTTAAAATCAGTCTTGTGTAGTTCTTCTGTATATTCTTGCTACCTCTTCTTAATCTTATCTACTTCTGTTAAATATATAAATATATACCATATGTAAGAGAGACAGAGATAGAAAGAGAGACAAAGAAAGCTAACAGGGGATGTAGTGAACAGAAATTGGCTTCAGAATCAGAAATTCCTCAGTTCAATTCCCAACTCTGACACATAATAGCAATGTAACCCTGGGAAACTAACTTCCTTAACCTCTTAGTGCTCCTAAGAAGCTTTCTAATCTGTTGCCAATCTATATTGGTAGAGGGAATTTTCATGCTGGGATTACCCTATGCTAATAAAATCAAAGACTTGTACAAGAGAAAAAATATTTGTAATAAAATAGATTATAGCACATATTTTATTATGTCAATATGTTTAGGATCTGTGATCTTGCAGGTATGTGAATCCTCTTCATCAAGGTAAGTAGAAACTGGTCCATAACTTCATAGATAAGTCTGAGGCAGTTGCTTGAATTTTCAGGAAGTTAAATAACTTGCCCATGATCATATAGTTATTGAGTATCAGATGAGATCTTTAACCCTATAGCTTTCTGATCTCCAAGTGCAGTGCTCTATCTACTCTACCATGCTGCTTCAATGTCTTATATACAATTGGTAATATTACATGTATACTGTATTGGTCAGACTATGAGCTGTCCACAAATACAAATCCACAACCCTAGAATCAGATGTCTAAAAAGTAAAAAAAAAGTTATATAATATTACTTATTAAAATATATTTTATTTTTATATTTATTGTAATTAAAAAAGATCATTTAATTCTTTGTTGATGTTGTTAATTAAAGCATAGCTGTTTTCAAAGTTCAGTTCAACAGTTATTTCTTACATAACTCCTTTCCTGAGCCCCCAGTTCCTAAATTACTATATCTTTATCTCATATATACTAAGTATTTACTTGAACATATTGTGATCTTTTTTTTTTTACCCCAAAAGACAGTGGAAGTCTTGTGGTCAAAGATTGGTTAATGTTTATCTTTGGATCCCCAGCACCTACTATGTCTGGCACATAGTAGGTATTTAATAAGTTCTTGTTGATTGGTGGATTCATCTTCATCATTTTTGTTTCTGTTCTCTATCTGTAGGTCTTCTCATAATGTTATCTTCCCTGCCACTTGATCTACCCACCTCTCACCTGTGGCTCCAAGAAGCTTTAGCATGTACAGCAGTCACACCTCACTAAACCATTTTGGCAAACAGGCTAAACCAGGTTGAAGGTAGCTGAGGGGTCTCAAACACTTACAAGAATTGGGGGGAGTCTACACCAAGCATGTGAAAACTTTCTCCAGTGGAATGGGTCCATGAGAACAATTTGTTCCAATGGCCATGAAGGTGACTGAAGCAGGTGCCATGGAGCATTTAGAGCTTGGTCGACATTAGAGGTGCCAAAGTCATCCACAGTTTTATAGTCCTTTGGCCATACTTCCCAAAGCAATCCTGCTTCTTAAAGAACGGCATCCTTTCTTGCTTTTTGCTACAGTTGTGAGTCAGATTTCACAAATAATTTACTCAATAGCTGAGAAAGACCTACTTGTTTCTGAACTCTTTAATTCAACATTTTTTTCTAATGCTGGAAAACAATTACACCGCATCTATTGTTCTTTCTTACTTCACAGGGTGATAAGCACCAGAAAATGGAAACACTCAAATAGATAAAACTGTCAATCCATGTAAGTTTCAGAGTAGAATTGATATATGGTGGGTGTTGTCAGGAGAGGAGGGAAGTTGCCTTAAACATACTCTCATCAGAATGGTCTTTTCAGTTTTCCTCTAGAGTAAAAGTTTCTTCCAACACTGAAAAAAGACTCAACCCATGCAGTAAAATAGTCAAAGGATGATGAGAATATGAACAGCATATAAGATCAAGAATGTTGCTTTTCCCCACATTTTAAGCATAACTTGTTTTTGAGACACCCAGTTTTTTTTAAAAGGAATTACAGTTGCATATGTTAGAGAGATGGAATGGTACTCTTTTCTGGGACCGGTGCAAATGACAATTTTGTAATCCTACAACTGATGTTTTTAATGAAGAGTCCACAGGCCCTTAATTGTTTCAATCAATATTGCAACACTGTTTAATTTAATCATTATCCTCTCCAAATCCCAGCTTCCTGGCAAAGATGAGACTAAAAATATTTGTACTATTAACTTCACAGATTGGGAAAAAGGTATGTTGTGGGTCTTATATTGTTATGGAAATATGAGCTACTCAGAACTGAGAGATGTGGGTTCAAATTCCATCTTTGACACCAGTTATGTGACTGATGGACATAACACTTATTTATGCTTCTTTTTCCTTGTCTATAAAATTAAATCTGTAGATGATTAAATATGTAGCACTTAGCTCAAAGAAGTTGTTTTAAAGATCAAATGCACAGAAAACATTTTGCAAACTTTAAAGGGCAAAGTCTCAGCTAAAATCCCACCTTTTGCAAGAAGCCTTATACAGTCCTTCCAAAGCTAGTAACTTCCTTCTGATAGTACCTCTAATTTACCCTGTACATGGGTTGTATTTGAATAGTTGTTTGAATGCTCTCTTTAGATTTGAATGTGAAATCTTCCAGGACAGTGGTTGTTATCGCTTTTTTTTAATCCCTAGCTCTTATGCTTTCTACATAGTAAGTACTTAATAAATATTAAATAAATTATTCTGATATTATTATTATTATTATTACTTTATCATCATCATCATCATCACCACACAGTTTCAAGTGGTCCCTATGAAAAGTTAGGGAATTCAGTTTAAACGAAAATGGAAGAAGTCCATACCAAGGCAAAAATCCCATTTTCTCTGAATTTTCTGCCACTAAAATTTTCTAGGCAAAAGGGATTTTAGTTGTGAACTACCAAATGCCACTTCCTATATTTTAAAGAAACAAAGTGTATACCATAAGAATTGGGAAATATCTTTAGTTTTAGTAATTACATTTCACTGACCATTTCAAATCAATTAGAAAAAATTTTTTCAGGGTAATCTATATGCAAGGCAGTATTAAGCAGTAGATGGAAAATAAGGATGAACTGACATGATTCCTGCCCTGAAGGAACTTAGCATCTAGTAACAGAAATAAGCCATGTACCCAAATGATTACCTTCCAGAGTGCTATTGGATAGAGTGCAGAACAACCACAAAAAAATAGATCCAGTATCTTTCTTTAGAATTCTTCTTAGTGTGGTGTCTGTGAAATAGTTAACAAGCACTTACATGGGCATTTAGCTCTTATTTGTGAATGTGAGTTTAAAATTCTGCTGTCATTTGTTATACTTAGTTTCTACCTATTTAACTGTACTTAACAAGCACTATTAAGCACCTACAATATACACAGTACCTCTGTGCACCAATGTTTATAGATCTTTGTTTCTGCCACATTCGAGTTGTTTAAACCAAAGCCAAGAAATCTTCTGTCACTAAAGAAATTCATTTTGAGCCTCAGTAATATTCTTTCATAGTAAGATATATTAGACATTTATATTTTCCCAAGGCAATGGGAGGAAACATTATTACTTGAGCCAATTATAGTTATACAGCAGATTGTTCTGTGGGGAACTATCTTAGACTTAAAAAAAAAAGTAAAATGACATAATAGTTCATGGATGTGTCTAATTTTCTCTCCATGTGGTTAACCACCAAAAGAAAGTCTTGTGAGTAATTGATCCAGTGGCCAATTGCATTCCTCATCTTCCCTGCACTCTCTAGAATGTTAGAACTAGAAAAGATCTTAGAAGTAATTAAAGCCAATGCTCTCATCCTGCAGATGAGGAAACTGAGGCCCACAGTGGTGAAATAATGGGCACACAACAAATTACTGGCATAGCTGAGACTTCAGATCTAGGACATTTTCACTGCATCAAAGGCAGTGTGACTATTAGAGAGCTAAAAAAAAATGACTAAATATTAGAAAAATATGGTTTACTTTTTTTACATTTAAATTACCATATTTCTTCTACTATACTACAGTGCATAAATTGGTTACTTCCTTCTATCTGTAACATGGGAAATAAACAAATCAGAGTAAGAGTTAAAAGAAACAAAAATCCTTAAGTACATGTGAAATGTTTTGTTATTAATTTTATTTCTTTACTCCAAAATGTTTGCTTTTTTTGTACATTCTGCTACTTATAAGATGTCTCAGGCTCTTTGCATCTCCATTATCCATTTCTTTATCTATCCCAGGTTCATAGGAATTAACTGGAATTGTAAATGTATTCAGCATTTTTATTGCTTGCACAGAGGAATTTCTATTGATAAATGGACAAGAGCTTATTCCCAAAGTGTCTGTATTCCAAAAGCATTAATTGCCTCTCATTTTCCTGTAATGATCTTACACAACAAATTTAGACTTACAAGGGCAACTATTATGTCACACATTTGTTAGACCATTTTATTAGCTCACATACTTCTGGACTGCCTGCATATGTGTGATGCTTACAGAGAAATGCATTTAATATGGTGATGTAATGATTCACATGGGAAAAATGAAATGGATGAAAAATGTCTGTAGTCCAGACTATGATATCTAGGTATGGTGAAAGCAATATTCTAAGGCCCTGCCCCATGTAGGTTAGGCTACTTTTTCCTTAAAAGGCATTAAAACTGTCCTTGAGAGCTAATGAAAAGAAATGCAGGGGAAGGTGGCCTAGCCATTTCAGATCTTAAATTATATTATAAAGCAGCAATCATCAAAACTGCTTGGTACTGGCTAAGAAATAGAGTGGTGGATCAGTGGAATAGGTTAAGTATGCAAGACACAGTAGTCAATAACTATAGTAATCTATTATTTGATAAACCCAAAGGCCCCAGCTTCTGGGATAAGAACTCACTCTTTGACAACAACTGCTGGGAAAACATGAAAAGAGGGTGGCAGAAACTAGGCATAGATCAAAATCTCACACCACATACCAAAATAAAGTCAAAATAGGTTCGTGATTTAGATATAAAGGCTGATTCTGTAAGCAAACTAAGAGAGCAAGGGTTAGTTTACCTATCAGATTTATGGAGAACAGAAGAATTCATGACCAAACAGTAGATAGAGATCATTATGAAATGCAAAATGGATAATTTTGATTACATTAAATTGAAAAGATTTCACACAAACAAAGCCAATGCAACCAAGATTCGAAGGAAAGTAGAAAATTGGGAACGAATTTTTACAACCAGTCTCTCTGATAAGGGCTTCATTTCACAAAATGCATAGAGAATTAAGTCAAACTACAAGAATACAAGTCATTCCCCAATTGATAAATGGTCAAAGGATATGAACTGGCAGTTCTCAGATGAAGAAATTAAAGCCATCTATAGTCATATGAAAAAATGCTCTAAATCACTATTGATTAGAGAAGTACAAATCAAAACAACTCTGAGGTACCATATCACAGATATCAAATTGGCCAACATGACAAAACAGGAAAATGATAAATGTTGGAGAAGATATGGGAAAATTGGAACACTAATGCATTGGTGGTGGAGTTGTGAAATGATCCAAATTTTTGGAGTGCAATTTAAAACTATGCCCAATGGGCTATAAAAATGTGCATACCCTTTGACCCAGCAATAGCACTTCTAAGGCTGTATCCCAAAGAGATCATACAAATGGGAAAAGGAGCCACATGTACAAAAATATTTATAGCAGCTCTTTTTGTGGTGGCAAAGAATTGGAAATTGAGAGAATACACATCAGTTGGGGAATGGCTGAACAAGTGGTGGTGTATGAATGTAATGGAATACTACTGTGCTATGAGAAATGATGAGCAGGCCAACTTCAGAAAAACCTGGAGAGACTTGTATGGACTGATGCTGAGTGAAGTAAGCAGAACCAGGAGAATGTTGTGCACAGTAACAGCCACGTTGTGTGATGACTGTTATTGATAGACTTAACTCTTCTCAGCAATGCAAGGATCTAAGACATCTACAAAAGCCTCATGATGGGAAATGCTATCCACAAAGAAGAAAGAACTATGGAGTTTGAATGCAGATTGAAGCATACTATTTGCTTTTTTTCCCCTTCTGTTTTGTTTTGTTTCCTCTTTCTTGTGGTTCCTCCTATTGGTTCTAATTCTTACTTACACTATCACTAATGTGAAAAATATGTTTAATAGGAATATATGCACATATAGTCTATATCAGATTTTGTGCCATCTTGGGAAGGGAGGGGGAGAAAAATTTAAAACTCAAAAGCTTGTGAAAGTGATTGTTGATAAAGCAAAATAAATAAATTTTTTAAAAACTGTCCTTATGCTTTATTAGGCTCAAGTTTGGCCACTAACATAGTTTTTTTGTTTCCTATGAACAAAAGCAGCTTAGTTGGTTTTGTAAGTACTCACTCATACTTCTAACAACAGACCAACAACATGACTAACAGGCAGAAGAGAGTTGTGTTGAGGTGAATCAAGGATATATCCTTGATGAAGATCCCTTCTATTCTCTGAAAGTCCTTCTCATGCTATGGCTAAGCAAACTTCCTCATAATAGATGGACTATATAAGTCTCATTTGTCCTAATATCAAACCTGAACCATTCTTAGAATTAAAAATTGATCTTTTTAATATTAGCATCTTCCAGTAATGCTACATAGCTGCAAATCATGGAATATCATATTAAAAAAAGAATCAAAATTGCTGGTCATCCAAAAGGCAATGGAAAGATGCATGATTGTTGTAATAGACTGTAGCATATTACCAATGATTAATTACATGCAAAATGTAGAACAAAAAGTGTCATCAAAGAGATGTAAAAAAGGAAGGAAATGATCAATAACCTAGCTAGCAAAAGCAAAAGATGCAGCATTGGTATCTGTATAATGTTGAGATCCAGAGAAAGGCTTCTGCTATGTTAGATGGACAATCCCCTCAGAACCCATTTGGAGAATTATGGATAGTCATGAATAAAAATCACTCAGGATGTGTAGGGATAGGTGAATTGTGTACTGCATGATTGAAGAGAATACCTAAATCAATCAAGTATTCAAATGAAATATTGACAAACAACATAATGGACAGATACACTGAAGCATGGGAAAAGCATACATACACAATCATAGAGTTACTAGGGCCCCAGCAGTCACTGAATCCAGTGCCCTCTATAGATAAGAAAACTGATGCCTATCATAAGGATCATGATAAATTAATATGCTACCAATAAAGTGGTTACATGTCTTTGAATTCACACTATTCAAGTTAAAACTATGGAAAATATGGTACTTCATTCCAGGTCAATGGAAATTTGCAGTGTGAATTAAAATAATGTGACCACTTTATGAGATTTATTATTCTTACTAACTGATACCTTAGCTACAATTTATTATTGCAGCCTCATCTGAGCTAATGAGTATAAAGTACTTTGTAAACCTTAAACAAATATCAGCTCTTACAATAAGGAAGCTCTTTCATATGTATCACTGAACAAATTCTTGCCAGGTTGTCATTTCTTATATTATCTGCAGAGAGGCACATTCTCTTCAATGTAAACCTTAATACAAGTGAAGATAGTTCTATCTGATTTATCTTACACAATAGGTAATATTCCCAGATTAAAAAAAAATTTTCCATACCTTTAATGAGAGCCAAAACTAGTAGTTGTTGCACTTGGGGCAAAACTATTTCCTTTCCTATCAAACTTGTACCCTTCTTGTCTTTCCATGTCTTTTGTCAACAGAGTTTGGTATGGACTCCAAGGTGAATTGCGTGGAATCTGTTCTTGCTAAAAGTCGCACTGCTTTTGACAGGTAATTTCTATAATTTATTACTAAATAAGAGCCTCAGAGGAGTTATGTCTCCTGTGGACAGTTGGAAGATGCCAGTTGATGAGCCAGAAAATTATCCTCCTCACTTTACAGAAATCATCATGTGATTCACGTTTTGTCCAATGTGATTTTTATTTGATGCTTCAAGTTCAGTGCAATGAGCTGAGATTAGACAATCAAATGCTGATGAATAAAAGAAGTGAATATATGTAGTTCAGTGACTAACCCTGGAAAGATTATAGCATAGACAGAGATTAGAGCAAAACATATGAAATCACCTAGATCAGTTTTAGTGACATTCACCCCACATGAATTCACAAAGAGGTGGCCTTAAAGATCAGAAGAGAAATGTGTTACTTCACAGTGCTGCCCAAAAAGATGATAAACAGTAGGATACTGGGGGTATGCACCAAAATGTGAAGAGGAGAAGCTTGGCAGTCATTCAGCATGCACAGGAAGGATGACATGCAACATCTCCCTGTGGAGACTGCATGGCAAATGAACTCTGCAGAAGGTCAGGGTTGACGAACGGGAGACAGATTATCATGAGAGAAGATCATGGGCTGGAAATGTAACAAGGCTTATGGATAATAGGTGGGCCACCTGAATAAGGGATGGGATCCCATCAAAACACAAATCACTCACCTGAAGATCAACACTTGTTGGGATCAGACAGTGGTCTCAACATTTGGACAGAGATGGAAACAGCTCCCACAAGATCATTGATTCTGGGGTATAGGAGATGTTTATTTGCTTTGTGATAAGAAAAGATAGAGTTAGATATGAATGAATGAACAGATATGTTAATGAATTCTGAAAGAATTCTAATTTAATGCAGATTCAAAATGTATTCTGTCAAGTGGGTGGCATTTCTGTTTCTAAACATTTTTTCTGCATGAGCAGATGCTTAGTTGCTAGAAGAAGAAAGATGAACCCTCTATTCTTTATAGTAAACAGTCTTCCATAACAGTTCTATTTTCTTTTGCAAAAGATCTTGAGAGAGGCAGAGACAAAGACAGAGAGACACACAAAGAGAAACATTTGAATACTTGCATTTTTTTGGGAGGGTTATTTTAAATTATATCTTCTCTAAGTTTTTGCTTGAAATAAAAAGTAGATAATTATTACTTAGGCTGCTGACTTTCTAGCCTTAGTCAAACCAAGAAGTCAGCAAAATTGGGCTTTGGTACCCCTCCTAGTCCAGGAGTTCTCAATCCTTTTTTGTGTATCATGGACACTTTTGGTGGTCTGGTAAAGCCTATGAGCCTTTTCCTGAATTATATTTTAAAGAATAAAATAAAATACATAAGATTACAAAGGAAGTCAATTATATTGCAATACTATCATCAATTTTTTAAAAAATTCATTTCTTTCTTTTTTTATTTTAGACAAGTATTAAAACTTAAATATATAAGAAAAGAAAAACATATTATAAAATTAAATATCAAATAAGAAAAGAAAAAATGTCATGTGCACAGCAGAATGTAGAAGATTCAGAATATATAGCAATAACTTTCCATTTCAAGATATTAAATATTGAACATTATGTTGAAAGGTGTCCATCTTTTCTTTGTTTCCTTGTAGGTTTTCTTTTGTTCTCTGATGCATACCTTTTACTTTGTTCTTTTTCTCCCCTGCTTTCCCCCTCCCCTCCAGGCTACAATTAAGTGTGATATATTTATATATAGATATTGAGATATATATATATGTACACATACATGTATACATATATACATACATATATAAACATATTCTTAAGAGATTCTACTCCTAATCTTTGTTTTTATGTTTGTACATTTTCTCTTTTTTCCCTATCTCTCCTAACTCCTCTACTTCTACCCACTACCTTTATCTTCTTATTGCTCAACTTACCCCCCCACAACAATCCCTTCCTTATTCTCCCCTTCCCATAAATCAAAACATCCCTTTGTAGACCCCTTTGACTGATTCCCTCACCATTCTATCTAAAGATCCCTCCTTTATCCTCTACCACCTCCTTATCCCCTTAGAATGTTATTTCTTTCTAAATTTAGAAGACATTTATACTCTTCTAGATGTTTATGTATTTTTCCCTCTTGAACCCACTCGATGAAAGTAGGTTTCCAGAACTAACAACTCCCCTCCCCCATCTATTCCTCTGTATTGGTTCTGCCTCTCACACTTCCATTGTATAAGATAATTACTCTTTTAGCTGTTCTTGAATGGTTTTACTTTTTGAAGTGGTATCATACTTAGGTCTACCCTAATCTTTCTTGTAAGCTACCTAATTACTAATAACAATCTTAGACACAGCTTTTACATTTTACATATATAAAAGGTAAACAGTCTATCCTTATTGAGTCCCTTGTAATTGATCATTGGTATGTACCATATATTTCTCTTGGCTCTTGTATGTCAAATCTTCTATTAAGTTAAGTTCTTTTTTTTTTTTGTAACAAAGTCCTGAAAGTCTGATAATTCATTAAATATCCACTTTTTAAATTTGGAATTATGCTTAGTTTTGCTCGTTATGATATTTTCAGCTAGAAGCCCAGTTCTTATGCTCTTCAATATACAGTGTTCCAACTTGTGATCTTTTAGTGTTGCCACTGCTAGGTCCTGCGTGATTCCAACTGTGGTACTGCCATATGTGATTTTTTTTTCTTGTTGCAGGTAGTATTTTGCCCTTGAGCTGAGGATTTTGAAATTTGGCTATAATATTCCTGTGAGTTTTCCTCACAGGATCTCTTTCAGGAGGTTATTGGTGAATTTTTTTGTAGTTTTGCTTTCCCCCAGGACAATTTTCTTTAATTATTTCTTGTATTATTATATCAAGATGCATTTTTTATCATAACTTTCAGAAAGTCTGATTATTCTTATGCTTTCTCTTCTTGATCTGTTCTCCAGATCAGTTGTTTTTCTTATAAGATGTTTCACATTCTCTTCTAATTTTTCATTCTTTATATATTTTTTCTTGATCTCTTATAACGTCGCTGGCTTCCTCTTGCCCAATTCTGATTTTCAAGGAGTCATTTTCTTCCTTGAGATTCTGGATGTCTTTTTCTAATTGGTTGACTTTCTTTTCATGATCTTCTTGTTTTTCTTGGATTATTCTTATTTTTCTTTTTAGTTTTTCCTCAATCTCTCTCATTTGATTTTTAAAGTCTTTTTTAAGTTCTTCAATGAATTCTTTTTGGGCAGGTGACCATTTGACATTACTCTTTGGGGTAGAAGAGTTTCTTTACTTCAGTATCCTCCTCTGAAGATGAACCCCAGTCTTCTCTATTCTCATAGTAATTCTCTATGGTTGAATTCTTTCTCCTTTGTCTGTGTACTTTTTAAAAATACTTTAATTTTTATAATCATCTCTAGTCCTGGGGGTATGAGGGATGGTGCCTCTGGCCTCAGATCCTCTTCAGCTCTGTCCTCTGACCTTGAACTCAAACCAAGTCTCTTGTAAGTGCCCACAGCCAGCATCCATGCCCCATTGCTTCTGTACTCACCAGGTACATGCTCGTTCCCTCTGCTTCACTGCCTCTCCACAGCACATCTGGGTCTGGCTTTCCTTGTCAGCGGAGCTTCCCTAGATCTTTCCCAGGTCAGACACCCAATTCCTCTCACTGCCCTGGGAATAAAAATGAGTTTGGGCAATGATGTGGCTGGGGCCCAGGCAGCCTCCCAAACCATCTAACTCCAAGACTTGCTGCTTATTGTGTAAGCAGCTTGCTGCTTGTTGTTAAAGCAGACCCTAGCCTGGAGGTGTTTACTCTTCACAAGGACTAAATCTCTTCCTAGAATTTTTCTTCAGATTCTATTTGATTGTCCCAGGAGGACCCCAGTTCTGCCCCTACTCTTATTTATTTTCACTGTTCTGTTCTCCCTGAGGCACTATTTTATCTCTTTTGTGGAGGAAAATCTTGAGAGCTTGACATTTTCTAATCTATCTTGCCATCTTCCCAGAATTCTCTCCCCCACAATTTTTTTTATTTATGGACCAATGATCATTTCCCTTGAGGATCTGTGGACCTTGGGTTAAGAGCCCCTAGGGCCTCAAATCCTCTTCCTCAAACTCATGTTCAGATTCTGTAACTTGGTCCCCTTTCTTTTTCTCAGCTGATTTTGAATAATGCCCACGGATATATTAGTGAGTAATGCTTAGGGAATCACTCTCCCTCCCCCCTGATGTTTTCATGAAATGCTCAATACTCTGATGTATCTGTGATTTTTATCAGTGTGGTTGTTCCCTTTAGTGTTTCAGACAGCAACCCATCCATACCCCTCTTATGTGATGGGACACTTATCTGCATCCTCCCACAAGCCAGGCACATAGTGACCAACCAACACACTGGGGGACTTCCTCATTTTCTCCTGACATGGGGAAGATGATTACCACATACTGTCACCTCTTCTTTTTCAGCCATGCATTTCCTTGATAACATCCTTCACTCCCATTTTTTCATTATTACTTGTTTGTTACATGTTACACAGTCTGCTCATATCCACTGTCAGCTCTCCATGACCCACTGAGCCATATTCATTTTTTCATTACACTATGCAAATGCTCCAAGAATCTGTGATTGAATATGATCCTCTGATGCCTTGGGTGTATTCTTTCTACTTAGATGATTACATATATTACTAGAGTCAAAATAATTTATTACCTGGTAGGCAACAATTCAGCTTTTCTGAACTTAGCTAGGCTAGGCAAGTCATCAGATAGATGATAGACATGCAGTCTACCATGAGATTTAAACTAAAACCCTTCCCAGTATAATAGTACCTTCCACAGCTTGTGATTCAGTGGTATGTTGGCATTGTACTGCAAGAATCCCAGGATTACCTCCAGAGCAGGAGTAAGCCTTTAGTGAAGGTTGCAATATAACAGAAGATTTTTAAAAAGTTTTCCAAAAGCACAAGAATGTCTCACTAGTGATGGGCCTGAATTCAAAAGTTCTCTCAGACGCTTACCAGTTTTGTAACCATAGGGTTTAAAGCCAATGACCTATAAAGTCCTTTTCAGTTCTAAATTTGTTGTTGTTTTTTTTTAATGAATCTCAACCTTTGTGGCAATTGGTAGCAGGGATTGATAGATCTGTATCCATTTAGCTAGCTAGATAGCTATCTGTCTATCTGTCCGTCTGTCCATCAGTCCATCTAACCATCCATCCACCCATCTATCTTTCTATGTCTATAAATATACATATATGTATATGTATATATACATGCATATTACATATATCGTACATACATACATACATACATAGAGAGAGAAAGACCTTTCTAATTGTATTCAAGCAGCACTATAGGCAGCCTGCATTGCCCCCTTGTAATGGCATACTAGCTTACACGTAAAGGTAAATAGAAAATTGAAGTGATTTTCAAATAATCCTTATTCTAATAAAAAAATTTAAAACCTTCTTATGCTACCACCTGAAATGTCCAAGAAATTGTGGAAAACATGGGTTTTGGGCTGGGGAAGAGCTTTAATTATTGAATTTTCTCAGGGCCCCCACTTCATAACCTCAGTCTGGAAGGATACAGGTTCCCAGGGCTCTGCAAACAGCTCTGGCATTGCTTAACTACAAAGATTTTTCATTTAGAAAAACTGAAAAAATCATTGCCCAATCCTTTAGGTCCTAAAGTGCTGTATCTAGACGATATTTCCTGGGTACTTTATTAGGGCCTTTGGAAGAAAATGGGAGAATGTGAGATTTGGGACCTACAAAGCAATTTGTCTGGACAGTGATTTTTTTTAAACATTAAGCAATGGTTTCAATATCTGTATGACCTATTTTGGAAGGTGATACTCATCTACAGCAAACAACCTCTTGGCCTTTTTGATGACATCGGATGGATACCTCCCACGTTGTCAAGATGTATAGAATTGTAGGATCATAGATTTTGAGCTGGGAGGGACCATGGAGGACATCAGATTGACTGGCCTCATTTTGCAGATGATGAAAATGAACCAGAGGGAAGTTAAATAACTTTTTTAGCATCACACAACTAGTGAGTAGGTTGTGTGAAGTAGGATTTGAACCCAAGTCCTCTTGACTCCAAGTCCTGTTTCCTACCCACTACATTGTGCAGCTTGTATCTGGATATATTATTTTTAAAATCTCATAGAAAAATAGTGCACATTGGTAGTATTTTTGTTCCTATTTTAAAGATGAAACAAATAGAGACTGTGTGACTTGCCCCAAAAGTTGGTAGGTGATAGAGCCAAAATTTTGACCTGAGACTCTTGACTCTCAAGCCAATGCTCTTTCAACAGCCCCATCTTTCCTAAGAGCTGGAGGAAGCCTTAGCAAAAGTTTCATTTTATAAATGACACAACTAAGACCTGGTGAGGTGAATGACTAGCCCAAGGTCTCATTAGTGGCCAAAGTCTACTGGAATCCCAAGTCTTACCTACAAGTTCAGCACTACTTCCACTAGTCTGCTTCTGCTTTGTATGAATGGACTACCTCTGAGGAGAGGGGCTTTGCTTGTTTTTGTTTAATTTGATCCAGCAGGGAAGTAGAGGTATGAAAATTTTTCTCCACCAATGCACATCAGCAAGGTCTGTGTAGCTTACAGTACTAGAGAATTTCATGGAGCATTGAGAAATTTGCCTGTGGTCATACAACTAATGTATGTCAGAAGCCAGGACTTGAATCCAGATCTTCCTGGGGCAGTGGGGTGGCACAGGCCTGGAGTTAGGAAGATGAGTTCAAATCTGGCCTCAGATAGTTATTAGCTGTATTACCTTGGGCAAGTCACTTAACCCTGTTTGCCTCAGTTTCCTCATATGGAAAATGAGTTGGAGAAGGAAATGGCAAACCACTCGAATATCTTTGCCAAGAAAACTCCGAATGGGGTCAGGAAGAGTCAGACACAACCAAAATGACTGAAAAACAACAACTTCCTGATTCCAAGACTGTATCTCTACGTACTACAACAGTATTTCTTTCTAAGGCAATTACAACAGTTAAATCAGAAGTTCCCAAACTTATTTGGCTTACTGCCCCCTTTCAAAAAAAAATTCCTCAGAGCTCCCCTGGAAATCTACTTTAACATTTGTTTTTGAAATTTGCATCATTTCAAAAAATATATATTTTTTGAAATGATGCACCTTAAATTTAATAATTTATTGTACGTTTGTGGGGTTTTTCTTGTATTGAAATTCTAATGACACAATATTGGGCCGTGTAACCATATAATGTTTACTGTAAACAAGTCATTACATACACATATTCCTGCCAATGTATGTTAGACTTCCCAAAAATGCACAACATGCTTTCCTGCCAACACTTGCTTGTTGAGACCTGTTGGTGGACTTGAACATTGATCAGTTTTAACTTGCATTTTGTGTGTGTATTTGGAAAGTAATGTAATCACTATGACTTTAACTCTGTTATACAAGAGATGAAACACATATAAATGGTTTTTCGAAATTTTCTTATCTTCTTTCCTTATGCTTCCATAACCCCCTTATTTTTATTCAGTGCCCCCTCCCCAATTGCATCCAAGGCTACTACCACCCCCCTGGATCTTTCCAATGGCCCCTAACAGGTGGTATCACCCACTTTGGGAACCTATGAAAACTATTTGTCTTCTTGTCTTCTCTAATCTAATGAAACTCAAGTGCATATCACTGGGAAATACCTGAAGCAAGGATCACTCTGAAACATGTAGGTCACCCTTGGTACTATTCCAGAGGTAAGCACAACACAATTGCTATTGTGGATGGCTCCTCCCTACTCTATTATCTTGTTTTTTCTTTATTTAAAATTTTTATTTAGGTATTCTTTAAAATTTTCATTTATTTTTATTTTTAATTTATGGAAGAAAACAAACATAGTACAATAAAAAAGATGATGGTACATCAAACTGCAAATCTACTGTGCACAACTTGCTACTCCTTTCAAATATACAAGAAAATTGGGGCAGCTAGGTGGCACAGTGTTTAGAGCACTGGCCCTGCAGTCAGGAGGACCTGAATTCAAATCCGGCCTCAGACCAAACACTTGCCACTTACTAGCTGTGTGACCCTGGGCAAGTCACTTAACCCCAATTGCCTAAAAACAAAGGTATTAGAAAATTAATGTAAACACGTAAATTTCTTTTTCTTTCTTCCCTCCCCCTCCCCCATCCTAGAGACGGCTACCACTAGACACAAATAGATGTGTCTGTGTGTATTTACATATGTATATGTAAAATTGTTCTATACATACTTCTATTTATCAGTTCTTTCTCTGGATACAGATAGCATCTTTCTTCATTCTTTATAGTTAATTTCGGAATTTATAATAGTCAAAATAACATTGGCTCAAAGTCATTCTTAAAACAATATTGCTGTTACTGTATACAATCTTCTCTTGGTTCTGCTCATTTTGCTCTTCATTGTTTCATGCAAGTTTTTCAGTATTTTTCTAAAATCATTGAGCTCATCATTTCTTTTAGCACAGTAGTGTTCTATCATAATCACGTACCACAGCTTATTTAGCTATTATCTTTCTAACCCAATTAGGTCAAGTGAATTCCAAAGCCAACAGGTGGGAATATTATTACAGGTGCTTCATTGATTAATCCCCAGGAGATTCACAAGGCAAGTGGGAGGATGCTATCATCAGCCTCCTCATTTATTATCCTAAATGAAAGCATATATGTTGCTCACTCTCCTCCCTCAGCTCACAAAGGTTAAAAACCAGGGTACAGCAGAAGTTTCCTGCTTCTTTGTAGTCCACAGGTTATCTACCAGTTTGTGCAGCCTAGATGAGAGAGAGTTGGAGTTTTGAAGAATGGTTAAGGTCAGAGGTAGGTCTAGATTGCTCACTATAGTTCAGGATAGCATGAGTTTGGTAGACACCCAGAATGTGAAAGCAGAGAAGTCAGTGAGTAAGAGACTTCACAGAAAAGGAGCTGGGCATTTACCAAAGCCAAATATATCCTCCTTAGCAATTGTGCCTTGGGCAAACTCTATGCATGTTTGACTCTTGTAAAATCACAGAATGTTGGAACTGAAAGGGACCTATCTAGCCCAGAGGTTCTTCACCTTTTTAGTCTCAGGACCCTTTTACAATCTCAAAAAATTTTACACTTTTAAAAATATTGAGAACCACCCTCCTTCTCATAGAGCTTTTGCTTACATAGATTTCATCTATTGATATTTACTATAATCAAAGTTCAAATACATTAGTATTATATGAAAATAGTTTTGATCTTGCAGACCACCTATCTTGGAAACACATGGGGGTTCCTCCAACACATTGTGAGAACTGCTGATCTAATCTAACGGTCTCATTTTGCTCATGAGAAAAGTGAGGCACATAGAAATGAGGTGAATTTCTCAAGATCACAGAGCTAGTTAGCAGGGAGCCAGTATTTAAACCTGGTCTGCTGACATCCAGTCTGATTTTCTTTCTGTTTAGGTTTGGCATCGCATATCAAATGCTAAACTTAAAGCCAGGAAGGCCATTTCAAATTCTAATTCCAACACTTACTAATTATGTGAATATAAACAAGTCACTTAGCCTCATTACCTCTTCTGTAAATAAAGAGAATAACAAATAATTCACAGGGTTGTTCTAAGACTCAAATGAGGTCATGTATATAGAGCCCTGCGCAGATCTGAAGCATTACAGAAATTTCAGTTGTGGTGGTGGTGCTGGTGGTGATTGTTTTTTATTATTATTACAGTAATCCAAATCATTTTAATTTTATTTATTTTGGTTTTAATTTATGAAATGAAACAAGCATTTACATAACATAGTAGAATAAAAAAAGATAATTGCTCATGAAACTACAACTCTATTATTTACAACTTGTTATTTTTTAATATATAATAAAGTTATCATGTATTTTTTTTCCTTTTTTCTTCCCTCCTCCCATTCTAGGGATAGCTACCATTAGACACAAATGTGTGTATGTATATATGTAAATATATATACATATATGTAAAATTATTCTACACATACTTCTATTTATTGTTTATTTCTCTGGATGCAGATAGCATCTTCCTTCATAGGTCTTTGTAGTTAATTTGGATATTTGTAATAGTCAAAATGATTTAGTCACCATCATTTAGGGAATGTCTAAACAGTTGTAGTATATAATCATAATGGAATATTCCTACTGTGCTATAAGAAATGATGAGCTCATTGATTTTAAAAAAGTATAGATAGATTTGCAGAAAATAATGAAGAGTGAAATGAGAAGAACCAAGAGAATGTTGTATACAGCAACAGGAATATTGTCTTAAGAATTTAAATCCTTTGTAAAGCCAGCCAAAATCACGGCATAGACCAGTCACAGTACCATTTAAGGGTAAATAGAGGTGACTTTATTTCTTATATTACCAGTGCAGACTATCAGACAGTCTGACAAGACCACATACATACAGCATGACAAAGAAACTAAAAGGCAAGAAAATCTTATTTAAAACAATTTTAAAGTGAATTCTAGTTTTAAATAGGTAACCAATTCTGAAACTCCTACAATCAAACAGGGAAGTAATGAGATGTAGTATCATGAACACTAGGCCTGAAGTCAAAAAACTTCAGTTCTGGGCCTAACTCAGCCACTAATCAGCTGTGTGACACTGGGTCTCAGTTTCCTCATCTGCCAAGTTGGCCTCATGTGTCTCTGAGGTCTCTTGTAGCTCTATGAACTACAATTCTAGAAGCTGCCTGAAGATGTGGATCTCTCCCTTTGCAGAGTAGCAAGTGGAATTAATTTGTACATGTTCTGGGGTCAAAAGGGATGTCTCATGCCTTCTATAGGTCTTGTGAAGGGGATGACATCAAATAGTAAATCATAACTTCCTGTTGATCATTTTGTGACCTGGGAAGAAGTGCAGACACACAGTAAAGTGAACAAGAAGCCTCCTAGGATCCATCATTCGAGAAGGTTCTTTTTTCTCCCTGTGACAGGAGAATTGGCAGGAGCTTGTTTCACACCTTCTAGTACCTGGATAGAGTCAGAATTAAATATTACCACAACTTAAAGGTTCTTTTGAGTTCTTTTATCTACGAGAGTTGTTGGTTTGTCTTTTTTTAATAACATGTTAGCTCTTCAAAGTAACATAATTTTTTTTTCTAAAAGGAAATGTTTTTGCAAATTTCTGCATTGAGTTTTATTCCTAGAACTGAAATCTTACAACCTTCCTTGCTAACACATTCCAGGATTTAGGAATCCTCATTGAGAGTAAATTCTTCCTCAAGGGACATTTGTTGGAAATATCAAAGTGTATTTGTTTGTTTGTTGTAGTTGGTGGTGGTGGAAGGAAGGTATGCACACGTGTTTACATTTTTATTCTGGGATATGGAGTTTCATTCTTCTATAATTTGAAGGCTGCAAAAATCAGTTCTGTGTGAATGTAATGGCAGAGGTATAATAAACCAGAGTATTCTGATGGCCATGTGCAAGTATCTTTGTCTAATTCAGTTCTTTCTTATGGAATTTTCAGGTTGTGGAATCTATGTGTTTGGAATTTAGGTATATTTAAGTTTATCATGATATGTCTCTTTCTAATATAAACCCATTCATAGAATCAAAGAGATCCTTGCCATTGATAGATGAGACTTTTAAAGTATGTGGCGTATTTTGGCCTGTCATCCCTCACAGCGTTCTTTGAACTAGCTGGAAAATACCATATGCTGGCAGAGTTTAATAAAAAAAAAAAGTTACCCCTTAAGGGTAGTTTGTCTAATTAGCTTTAAAAATGCTTTATCTCTGCCTCAGAAATCTCTTTCTCATTTGCTAATGGTACAGTTCTTTCCCAAGGGTAATGCTACATAGGGCAAGCTATAAAGCCAGTGTGAAGTATTTTAAGTAGTCTAGGTGAATTTTCACACCGGGATTTAGGGCATGGATAAAGACAATGAGAGTGCAAATTTACATTTTTATCTTGAACTTATTTGTAGACTGTTTCCATGTTATTCTATGGCCAAAGTTTGGGAAGATTTATCCTCTTATAAAATCTTCAAGCCTGAATTGATTTCTGGACCTCAAAGAATTTAAAATTTTTGCTTTATAAGATTATGTCTGTCTAGCATAAAACTTCCCATTGAAAAAGGAGAAAAAAAGAACTAGAACAGTATACACATGTGAGTATTTTATAAATATATATGCATATATATTCACATGAATATATAATATAAACAACATATTTTTAGATATGTAGTATACAAATACACACATATAAATAATAATAATAAAAACATTAAAATGTCCATGGAGAAAGGAACTAAAATTTAGTGATTGATATTTGTGAATATATGCTGATTCAAATTATCTGTAATGCAAATGTACAATTGGTTCTATTCAGTTGGTTCAATTGTTTTAAGTTAAATTCAAAATAATATTTATTTGTAAACGAGAAAGAAATCAACCAGTCAGATGGCACATCTGATCTACACAATCTTAAACATCTGGATATTTGAAAACATCTAGATAATCCAGGAAACTTTTCATTTTTAGGTCCAGACATCTGGCAAAAAAAAAAAAGCAACATATACTTGCATGTGTGTGTATATACATATATGCATATACATACACAGCAAATATTGCAATATATACATTGCAATCATATGTGTGCATATATGTATATGCCTTTGTGTATGTATATATACATACATATACACACATATATGTATATTACATGTAGTAAATTAATTTGTTCTGTAACATTCGTTCCAAATAGAGAATTGCATTGAGCTTTGTGTCATGGAAAATTTTAACTAAAATCTTTTCTACATTTCTGACAAATGGTTAACACACATATACATCTAAACATATATATACACACATGCATACATATTTAATATATTTACACATCCATAGACATATATGCATGTATCCATACACATGATTGCAATGTATGCATACATGCATGTATGCATGCATACATAAATACATATATACCAGCAAATATATACAAATCAGAGAAGCCAAAGGATTAACAGGGAGTCAGCTAATTTGTTAGGTTGGGCAGTCAGATGAATCACTCTGGGCTATATTTACACATTACTATAAAGACAATGAATATGCAAAGAATCAGTCTTTTTTGAGACTTAGTTCATATGTAATTCCATTAAGTAATCCTAGTATTTCCCTGCCCCTCCCCACACCTTTCCATTGACAATGACATAATCACTTGGACAGTACAAAGCAGGTGACAATAAGGAGTTATTTCCTTCCTCTGTGTAATGGTTTGATCTTAAAGGAAGACAGGGTTTCTATCTTTACTTCCTCCTAGATGGTGAAATAGAGGTTATTTAATTTATATCTGTGCATGTATGTGTATGTGTGTGTATGTGTGTGTAATTTAGCTTGTCCTAAGCTGTCTTCATTAGAAACCTTGACTCTGAAATATGTTTTTTTGTGCATGATTATTCAAAGAATTCCCATTTCTAAATGTGACTGCAGATAAATGAAGATTAATATAATGTTTTCTGAAAGAAAGATCTTAAATGCCTTTTGCAAATCCTGAGATTGCTAATAACATTGACATACAAAGAGGCATTTCAAATGACCATTCATTTGTTGCAGAAAATTATGTGTGTGTGTGTGTGTGTGTGTGTGTGTGTGTGTGTATATGTGTGTAAATTCAATATCTCATGGTTCTTTGTTCTCATCATTACAGCCCCTCCCTTCCCATATATACCTCACTTAGTAGAAAGTCTTCATGAAAGCTATGGTCTAAAAAAATAAAATTATCAGTTGAGGGGAACAGCTGTTTAATAATGAGCCTCTCAGTACTCAGACTGATAGTCATATGACACATAGTTTCTCATGAGGCCTGTTCTTGAATTCTTTCTGGTTTGGTAGGTTCTGTCAGAACTTGCCTGAGGCCAAGGTCACCTCCACAGAGTGATGAACCATTTGAGAAGAACTTCAGTGGAGGTCAGTATATAGATGGTATAAAGAATATCTAGGTCACTGATTTTAGATAGTGTTTTGTGTTTAAAGTGGGCGGCTAAATGGCACAGTGATTAGAGTGCTGGGTCCAGAGTCAGGAAAATTCATCTTCCTGAATTCAAATCTGGCCTCAGACACTCAGACCCTGGGCAAGTCACTCAACCCTGTTTGCCTCAGTTTCCTCACCTGGAAAATGAGCTGGGGAAGGAAAGGGCAAACCACTCCAGTAACTTTGTCAAGAAAACCTCAGATGGGATCATGATTAAAAAATGGCTGAAACAACCAATTTAAAGGAGAAACCTTTGTTGCAGCCAGAGTTTTCTTCTGATCTTCTAATGTCCCAGGCAGGATATTTTCCTGTAATTAGTCCCAAATAGGGAATTGTACTGATTCATATTGCATGAAGAACATCAGAAAATGCTCATTTGGAGCACTGTCTAATATTTGACATTTCTAGAGAGTTTTAAAGTCTATAAGAAAATTTCTTCCTAACAGTTCTATGAATAGTATGGGCATTATTTGTCCACTTTACACATGAAGAAACCAATGACCAGAAAGATTAAGGAATTTGTCCAATATACTAGAAGTAGTGAGTATCAGTACCAGAAATCACAGAATCTGAAAGATAAAAGGACCACAATGGCCTCTTATTCTCATCCATATTTTAGCTAAAATCTCCGTTACAACATTTCTGACAAATGGTTATCTAGGTTTAGCATGAATTCTTCCAGTAATGGGAAAATTCACTAGCTCCTGAGGCAGCTAATTCTACCTCTCATTTTTAAACAGGATTTTTCCCCTTACGAACAAACTGAAATCTGACTCTCTACTTTCCATTGATTTTTTTTCTTAATTCTCTCTTATGGGAGCAAACAGAATAAGTCTACATCACGCTTCTCTAATACTTGAAGAGTTATAAATGTCTCACCTACCACACCTCTCAAGTCTTCTCTGCTCCACGGGGAACATCTCCAGTTCTTTCAACCTATCCCTAAATAAAGAAGCCCTCCATCCCTTCATAATTCTGGGCATCCTTCTCTGGATATTCTCATTTGGCAATTTCCTCCCTGAAATTTAGCACATAATACTCCAAATGTTTTGGGACTAAGACTAGGCCAGACAATAGAGTGGGACTAGGACCCTTGACCCCAAGTCAAGTGCTCTTTCTAATATATTATTGGTCTTCTCTTAGTAGGCATCTCTTGGCACTACAGGGAGGAGATGATGGGGCCAGAGGTCAAAGAGCCACTAACTCTTCGCTCTTCTAGACCTTTTGGCATGTTCCTGGGAAGTCTATACTTTTTCATTTCCCTTTACTCCCCTTCACTCCACTGACTCATCCAGGAGTCTGGGAGCACAAGACTAGAAGATTTGGAGGATATAATAATTATCATTCAACAAGCAAAGTCCACAGTGGGGTTCTAATTTCAATTTTCACCACTACTAAGGATGTTCTTGATTTTATTTAGTTTATAGTACTCCTTGGTGCATTTCCTTTGGGTGGGCCAAAAAGGAGATACTATGACAACTTCCAAATGAATATGTTTCGAGCAACTTATTTTGTTTCATTAAGATTTAAAGACTTATTTTATGTGGTAAAAAACCCCCTCTAAAACATTTCAAGGGAAGATCTCCCTCCACTCCTACAATATCTGATTGTTGGTCTATGCTGAATGTGTATCTTCCTTTGAAAAATGATCCTCTTACTCCCCTTTTGTTCAGCTACTGAGCTTAAAAAGGAAAGGAGAAGAAAAAAAAATAAGCTATTGGCATTTGGCCTTCTTGACCTTTGGGGAGTAATGGTTGCATGGGTCAGTTATTCCAAGAGAAGTGATGTTTCCTTTTATTTGTCACTAATTAGCTTTGTTTGACTGGTGAAATAAAAAACATTTGATTTGCATAGAGTTTTGCCAAGGGTAGGATGGTTCATAAATTCTTATAGAAACAACAGACCTTTCAAAGGCATTCTGCTAGGATGGTTAAGTTTGGAATGGTATCATCCACATATTTTGGAAAACTTAAAGTAATGAACTTCTGAAATATGATTCCAAATATTATCTGCAGACTTAAGCAGCCATATATAAACATTCACAGGGCCTAAAAGCACTCAAAATGGACCTAAGGGAAGTCAAGCAACAGATTACACAAAAGTTAATTTGCTTTATTCTGTCTTAATATTGTCTTTTTATTCATTATTCATGGCAGCCAGTAGTTGGTGGGAAAATATGAGGCTTTGCCTAGAGAAGAATAGTGATCTATTTCTAGAAGGAACTGGTCAATTGTATGTAACTATTGGAGATATTTTGAGCCTGTCTTAAAACATAGGCAGTATGGTGTATAGTCAGCCTCAAAGCCATGAAATCTCGGGTTCAAATTTTACCTCTCACATGTGCTGGCTATATGAGCCTAGGCAAGTCTCTTTGCTCTAGGAAGCTCACTGAGGCTATGAATTGCTGAGAAGATTCTGGCTTGTATCAGAGGGAGTCTCTTTATCCAGGTGTTTTCTATATCAGTGGTGTCAAACTCAAATAAAAATAGGGTCCACTAAACTGAACCTAAACACACCTGTAGGCCACATATTGACTTAGAAAACCACATATTAACATTATCTATGTTCTGTTGTATTTTTACTTATTTTTAAGTATTTCCCCAAAACAGCTAATAGGTGTTGGGGGGTGCAATGGGGGAGGATGTGAACCTAGATCTTCCCAGTTCTAATGCTATATCTACTGTGCCATACTGAAAAGTTGGCACCCATACCAATAAAGGGGTTGAACTAGATGGCAACTAGGTTGCAACATCTATAGGGCAGTGGTCCTAGAGTCAGGAAGACATGAGAATACAATTACAGACTCAGATACTGGACAAGTAATTTGACATCTGTCTGCTTCAGTTTCCTCAACTGTAAAATAAAAAAAAATTACAGTACTTCCCTACTAGGCTTTTTTAAGGATTAAAAGAGATCATATTTGTAAAACATTTAGTGGCACATGGTAGGTGCTTAATAACTGCACGTTTCCTTCCTTTCCTTCCTTCCCTTCCCTTTCCTTTCCTTCCCTTTCTATTCCCTCCCTTCCTTCCTTTCATCCTTCAGTCCCTGTCATCTCTGAAGCTATGATGCTATGGCCAATTCTATAATCTAGTGGTATATTAAATACTAATTTTTGTTTCATAAAAGTTTGGGGCCAGTGGGTCATAAAATCATAGCTTTAGAGCTAGAAGGACTACAGAAGCCATTTAGATTAATTCCATCATTTTAATGATGAGGAAACTGAGTCCTGTGGAAATTAAACATAGAGACATTCAAGAGATGAGATATAAATACAATTGGAGAATGAAATTTCTAAAAGAAATACTATATCCACTTCTATCATAGCATTTGGATATTTCAGGCAACATCACTTTTTGTGGCCCCAATGTTCCACTTGCCCTGACTAGAAGAGACTGAGCTTTTGTGATAAAGGAGAGTCTTTCCTTTCCCATTATAGGTGAACCAGATCACAGCTGATGGCAAAATTAATCATCAAATGAGAATGATTTCTTACAATGGAATCACTAAACCTAACTGTAATGATAATGAAACTTTTCTTTGTCTTTCTGCAAATAAAAGCAGATGGATAATTATGGAACTTGACTCAAGGCCTGCTGAGAGGCCAAGCTTCCTTTTTAAAAAAATCACATTGTAAATTGTCTTCTTTGTGAATCTTATCTGAGACATTTCTCATCTGCATATTCCTAAATAACCAGATCCATTCACAGTAAATATGATTGGCAAACATCTTTAAGTGACTCTTTACTTTCTCTTCTACTTTTAGAAAAAAAAAACTTAAAAAGGAAAAGCAGCTATTTTTATTCCATCCTTATTTCCAGTCTGAGTTTTCTTAGCTCCTTTTCCCCTCCCTAGGCATGTAATTGACTTGATGGGAAATTCTCATTCTGCCTCATCCCATTTGCCCAAATGAATTATCTGACTAAATTGAGGGGTGGGTAGGAGGAGATGGAGAATTAGAAAGTACATCTTGATAAAAACATACAGACTTTCACCCTTGATGAAGTCTTATGAATCCCTGGCTTTCTATACCTTTGGACCATAACTGTTCTTGGCTCTTTGAGGCATCCAGGGAAACATTACATGATGAAGACACAGCCCTCTCTCTTCTCATCTTATTAGTTTTGAGGCCCTGGAATTGTGCTGTGCTACATAGACAGCACTGACATTAATAAGCCCTAGCTCCATGTTCTGTTTGATCACACTGCTGTTTCATTCTTTGAGCAGCATGTTAAACACCCTGGAGGTACAGAAAGCTGGCCTCCTTAGGAGTGCCGGGGCATGGTCAGAAGTCACCCAGCTGCCTTTTGATGTGTCTTTGTTCCCTGGTGCTTCGCCTGCAGCTTGGGCTACTGCAGCCCCTCTTTCCTTTTTCCCTTTCACTTCTGAAGAAAAGCAAGAGGCTTTCCCACCCCTCTGTCCTCCAAAGTTGTCTTCTTTCAACAGTTTCTCTTTCTTGACTTTCTCAAGACATAAGAGTCTTTTGTATTTCCTGTGCCCACATACCACAGGTCTTCCTATTTAATTATAACTCTTTTAAAAGAAAAATACTTGGGGGAAAAATGTCATGTAAACATTTGGAGGATTTCTTTTGTCTTCAGCAAATGTTAAATATACATTGTGGGATGTGTGTGTGTGTGTGTGTGTGTGTGTGTGTGTATTTGTGTGTGTTTCTCTGAGAATTGTGGATAGTACTTCTCAGATACACCTTCATAGGTGGCACTTATGATCTGTAGCCAAGTTGAGAAGTGAGCTCACACTGTTTTTAATAGTATGGTTTTAGACATATGAGGAGATTGTCCCTTTTTTTCCCTCTGGTAATTGTATCATCTCTTTGCTTGAATGGATAAAGCATTGAACTTGGAGTCACGAAGACCTGAATTCACTAGTCTGAGACACTTACTAGCTATGTGATCTTAGACAAGTCATTTGACTTTACTGATCTGCCATTTCCTCATATGTAATAGCACTTGCTTTACAGGTTTGTTGAGAGGATCAAAAGAGACAACACATACAAAGTGCTTTTCAAGCGTTAAGGTACTGCATTGATGCTGTTGTTATAAGAATCTACATCAGTGGGACCTCACGTCACTCACGTGGAGATCCCAAGGCGAAAGTATGAAGTAGATTAATAAGGTATTTCCCTTCCTACTTGTGTCCCCTTCCAATTGTTATTGAAGTTCACCCCAGAAGTCTCATTAGCTGGGGTCTAAAAGCTCACTCTGACTCCTGACCCTCCTTCTTCTTCGATTTGCCTTCTCATGTCTGGCTTCCCATATGCAACCCAAGTTTTGCCATTGACCCAATTCCTCTCCTATACTTACTTGCCCAACATTTCATTCTCCCAAGGCCATGGTCTCCATGCCCTCACTGAGAACAACTAACAAACTGAGTGAAACTAATCTAAACTAACTGAGTTAATTCACTAATGTTAAGTAGGTAAATACTAGCAGTTTGAAGGAAAAATTCAAAGTCTACACTTTATTAATCTCCTCAGCCAAAATAAGAGGTGCACTTTAATGCTAACTTTCTGAAGATAATGAAGATATTTATTCATCTAGACCAATTTAGTGTTTCCTCAAAGGAATTTCAAACTAGAAAAGATATTACATCATGATTCCTTTAAAGGCAAATGGAACATATATTTGTGATCTGGTGAAATCTTTTAAGGTCCCTCAAGCCATTCCAAGACGTAACAACCACATAGGACACATATGTTTGGAACCAGGCCTAATAATGCAAGCACAGATACTACAACACTCTATGTATTCTATGTCAGGAAACTTTACAGAAACGAAGGATAAGGTATGTGCCTATAATTTTTTATTTCCTTTTGGTGAGGGCAATTGGGGTTCAGTGACTTGTCCAGGGTCACACAGCTAGTAACTGTCAAGCGTCTGGTTTGAGGGCTTATTTGAACTCAGGTCCTCCCAACTCCAGGCCCGGTGCTCTATCCATTGAGCCATCTAGCTGCCCCCGTAATTTCATTGGTCTGGGGAACTTCTAGATGAGAAAACTCCCTCTACCAATGCAGGTGGGCATGTTCTTGGCAATGTATATTCTTAGAGAGAGCACTAGAACACTAAGAAAACTAAGACATTAAATGACTTCCAGATATGACTCCCAGTCAATCTTTATCAGAGGCTAGCTAGATATGAACCCAAGTCTTCCTGGCTCCCAGATTGGCTGTCTATCCACACTGCCCTCCTGTAAAAATCGAATGAAATAAAAAGAAGTCACATTTATAGAATTCTCTAAGACTTTAAAATATTTTTTCTTCATCTAAGATAGAAATATTATTTTCCTTTTTTTACAATAATAAAATCATATTGCATTTGTATAATTCTTTACTATTTTTACAATGTGTGTACGCACTGTATCCAGAGACACTGTAGGATAAGAGACAGATATCATAATGCCAATTACTCCAATGAGAAAAGTGAGGAAAAAAAAGACTGAGAGACTTGTCCAAGATTCCTGATAAAGGAACTACATGGCCAGGAATAGAATCCACATCCTCTGACTCCTCAACTCTAACTCTATTCACTATGCCACACTGCATTTCAAATATGGAAAATATCTATGCCCATCCTTATCTTTTTAAATGTATACAGCTTGTCCACTCCACCAGGTTGTCTGGTCCTTGAGGGTATGTATCAGTGGTATATAGTGTCTCTGTTTCTCTACAGTACATAATGTGGAGTAGGTCCTCAATGAAGCAAGAGTCTAGTAGAGAAGGTACCAAATTTCAAATGGCAAACATAGACCCTATTCCAGGTTATACTATGAACCAGATGCATGCTCTTGGGAAGTTGCTTCAGATCTCTGGGTTTCAGTCTCCTCCTCTGTAAAACAATGGGGCTTAGCTGACCTCTAAGGCTTTACATGGATTGGCTCCCTTTATGAGCAGACTTGACAGCATAGGATTGGTCACCTTGAGGCATACTGAAGATTGTCCACATGCAACTACAAAACTTGCAAACCTAAAAAATAGTGCCATCAGAGATTCCTTTTTATGACACTTAACCTTCAATATGGAAAAAATGTCTAAGAGAATATGGATAGAGATTGAATAATCCTCCTCAGAACAGATGGTGGCATGTCCCCAACAAGCCCTTAGGTCCCTCCCTTCTAAATCATTGTGTTTATTTGAATATAGACTATATACTTCCACCTCCTGAATATGAGAGAATGTAGCCAACTTGGTTTTATTTTTTAGTATGTAACAACATTTTTTTTTTATTTAAAAAATATCTGATAGGGTGTGGCCTATATTTGGCCTGGTCTATATTTGGAAGTGAAGGAGTACAGTGTAGAGAGTAGAGAGCTAGGAAGACCTGACCTCCAATGAATACTAGGCATGTGTACTCTGGGCATATGCCACTGGGCAAGCCACTTAACCTCAAATCAGATTATAATTTTCAGGAAAGGTACTGAACCTGCATTAGTAGAGGGAGGTTGCAGTTCCATTATACACCTAGAACAATGTGGCATAAAGTCATGGAATAGTCTAAAACTCTCATTTTCCATTCCATCGTTCAGAGGTGAAGCCATTCTAAATATGTGAAGGGAACCCTCTCTGGCTTTCTGGGGGGGGAGGGTAGGTTGAGAATACCAGAATATAATGTCCAAGAATGTACTTTTTAAAAACTTTAGTGAGCAAATCTTTCCCGTTGAATAATAATATAATACTTTACTGCTAAAATTCCAAGATGAGGGAGTATGAAAAATTCAAAAGGACCCAGGATTTAGTACAAGGGTTCAAATTTTGATTCCACTGCTAACTTTCTGTACAACTTTCATTGCATATGTATTTCCAGTGCCTAACATGGTGTTTGGCACAAAACAGACTTTTATTAAATGCTTGTTGATTGTTTGGGGCCAGGCCACTTCTATAGGCCTTGGTATCCTTAACTGTAGAGCGAGGAGCTTAGACTTCATTATCTCTGGAATCCCCCTCCAGCTACCAACTCTAAGTCATCAGAAATAAGTCTCTTGGTAGGGATGTAGTAATTTTGTTATCATAAACTAGTATTAAAATATTAGATCACTGGGGAGTCAATGTGGTAATTCACCAAAAAGAATAGGATCCAAATAGGACCATGACAAATTTATTCAAGACAGAGGGCCTAACCTGTTCTCATACATTACCAGGAGAAGGAAGGATGTCATCTTTCTGAATCATCTGTAAAAAAGGGGATGGAAGGTGCAAGAGACATATTGTTCCTAAAATTATTTCATCTGACTATTTATACCATGTGTTAGCAGAATCTATTTCAAAGAGTTCAGGGTGTCCTCCTCATGGTCTTATTTCTCTCTAAAAATGTTCAAACCTAATGAAATCATCACTGCTATGGTATACCCTTCTGCAGAATGTAAGCTCCTTGAAGGCAGGGATAGTTTCATTTTTGTTTTTCTTATCCTCATTCCCTTCCCAGGTGCTTGGCATAGGTTTGAATTTAATAAATACTTAATAAATTGAATTGAACTAAGTTTATAGCCTTTCTGCCTTCTCGATCTACTTATACTCAATAATACTGCCACATAAAGTGGCAGTGAGCTGGTAAATATTTAACAACTGGATTTCAAAGAAAAAAATATATGAAGGACACATCTTATGAATTATCTGTATTTTAAATATTTCTCCATTCTTAATTATAGAAATTAACATAATTAATCAAACCCTGATTTGTAGGTTTGCTGATTTGTGAGATTCAAATGCTCACACTGAAAATTTACTATTGTATCTCAAGAGCCATTTTGGGCCGACTCCAACACACCCTTGCACACCAGCAAGCACATTGCCAGGAGGTATGCTGAGAAAGGGACAATTACGTCATGCCTGTTACTGCACAATCCATATTGTGCCTGAAATACATTCCAATAATGGCATCTGTCAACGTAGCTTTTTTTACCCTCCCTTTAGTAAAGTTGGTTTATAGATGAATATCTAAGGCTTTTCCAGCAGAATGTAGCTCCTTGAAGGCAGGGAATGTTTCCTTGTCTTCAAATCACCAGCACCTAGGACAGTGCCTTCCATAAAGAATAAGGAAAAGCACTGCACTTGTGAATTTGGTTGGGAGGGGTAGGGGGAGAGTGTTAGCTTTTTATTTTATTTTTTCAAAGTTAAATTTATTTTTTTCTTAATTTAATAAAAAAACACCAAATAAAATAAGCATTTCTATATATAGGTTAGAATAGAAAGAGGGACTTGTACATGAAACTGCAATTTTCTATTATGTATGCTTTTTTTTTCTTTTTAAATGTGTTATAATTTCAGAATGTGACTTTCAAAGCTGTCCTAGTTGTCTATGAATCTTTTTGGCCTTTCTGTTGGTTCTCCTCTCTGCATTAAAAATGCATCAATCACCATCTTTTCCTTCTTTTCATTTTTTTGGGGAAAGAGGAAACCTATCCCTAACCCTATCTCTTCAAAAAAAAAAAAAGAAAGAAAAGACAATTAAACTCTTGTAACAAATAAACATACCCAAATAGACAAGTTCCCATTTTGATCATACCCAAAAATGTATGTTGAATTCTCCAGATTGAATACATCACTTCTCTGTTAGGAAGTGTGTAGCAAGCTTTTTCATAGGTCTTCTGGAATGATAGAGGGTTGTTGATCAGCTTTTTTAGGTCTTTCAAAGTTGCTTTTCTTTACAACGTTGTTATTGTATGAATTGTTCTCATGGGCAACAGGCTATTTAAAAACATTTCCCTCCCAATCTTTAGAAACCCTATTGCATTTTCATAAATCATAGAATGTACAGCCTAAAAGGACCTTAGAGATTGTCTTAATGAGTACCTATTGAATTCAATACAATTTTATCCACACCCCTCTTTTTTACTGATGTGGAGATTGAGATCCAGAGAAGTTAAATAAGCTGCACAGTCACATATATAGTCAATATTCTAGAAAGCATTTCATTGATATAGAAAACTCCTATGTGAGGAAATACCTTCTATCAATGAAAGTAAGCATTTTCTCTTCAAGTTATAATCTTATTGAGCATTATGTGTCTTGTCTAGAGTCATATAGAGTATATAGAAAGGCAAGATTTAGACTCGGGTCTTCCTGGTTTTAAGGCCCACCTCTCCATTCTGCTAAACAAAATCATTTTTTGTTGGGTTGTTTAATTGACTGTGCATTCCTGGAGGACAGGAACCATGCTTTATTCATCATTCTCTTCCTGTCCTAGAACTAGTACAGTACCTAGTACATAGGCACATAATATTCCCTGAATTGAGTTATATTGGGTCTACTATCCCCTCTTTCACCCTCCATATGCAGCTGACTTGTACTGGGTATAAGCAAAAGGGGCAATGTTTGTCAATTCATAGCTTAGGAGGGAAATCTGGAGAATGGCTTTAGAGTGAGGTTAAATCATAAGGTGAACCCAGCATTAAAAATTACAGAATCTTATGCCTTCAAGCTGCTGAAGCCTGAGTTACTGCCTGGGCTCCTGGAACAATCAGAGAGAAATTGAAAACCAATTGGGGACGGCTGATATATGTTATCACACTAATGATTAATTAACTATTACTCATTATAGTTATAATTTGTATTAATTGATCTTCATGACATTGTATGTATAATTCATAAAATTAAATAATTTATATTTTGGAATTATTTGTTATGACACTTATGCTTCGATAACTTAACAGCTCTGTGATATCTTCTATGTAAGTATGTTGGTGCAGAAAGCAACCCATCCACAATTTCTCATTCTGTGTTATTCTTGTTCTTGTCTTCTTTGTATCCTTTGCCTGGTCCAGACTTCATCATCTTCTCAAGTACCATTTCTACTTTTTGTGATGTCTAGATATAGTGGTTACATTATCAACAGAGATAAGGATAAATTGTTATAGAGATTCTGAAAAGTCTGTTCTATTTTCCATCACTTGTCTTTTCACTTTCAGCTATAAATGTCTTGTTTCTGTTTTGTATTGTTTTGTGAGAGGCATTTTCTAAGTATCATTTCATATTAGAAGGGATGTTCATGCAGCAAAGTTACATGTGTCATGTATGACTGATGACCATGATATGGTGTTTGGATACAAAATTAAATCCTCCTGATCAACTCATATGTACCTCTTAGGAGAAACTATAAGCCACATTTCATTTAGCTGCAACTTCCTTGTCTTCTAATTTCATTAATGGCATGAATGTCTGTGTTTGGTTCATCCTACAGTATATTAAATCACTGGTCACCAGTCAAAGAACTCACATTTAGAATATCAACAGTTAAACAATTTATACATTGTCTGAATGTATGATTCTTAGCAACTTCTACCCACTTTCCTGGACTCTGACATTGTGCTTTCCTCATTACAAAAGTTTAAGAAGGCCATGTAAGACTGACGAACATTTTGTATTTTGTTTTTTTCATGGGTTTCCATTGCCAAATGATTCATCATCTCATCACCAACATCCCACAGGTGAATTGTACCATTTAGTCTATTGCTAAGATATTTCTAATAATACTAAGAGTAACAGTAGCAATAAAAATCACAAAATTTTACAAGCCCAGGTCTTTACCACCAGAAATTACAGAGAGGCTATACTGAATAGCCCAGATTTATTGACTTGATGCAGATTTTGCAAGGAAGTTGTTAAAAAAAAATGACTATGAAAGTTGCAAAATGTTTAGCACCAAATATCTAGAAAGGCCTAATCAAGTGACAAGAATTATACTCCAGAAGTTTGTTGTCTTTGATAAACAGACAAAAGAGAAATTCCCATACTATGAATAGAAGCTGCTAAAATATCCTTGAGAATTTGATAAACAAATATTATTTTTATTGTAGCTTTATCATAGAAAAAATTATTATCCACAATCACCTGGGAATAAAATTTTCTCATAAAACTAGGACTGATGTTGTTTAAAGATGTTGTCATGTCAAAAATTCATAACCTATGAAGTACAAGTAATGAAAAGCTCTAAAATGTAAAGAATTAACAGAAAGCAATCAAACTACATGGGAGGAGAATATCATCTCCATCATTTTGTTTGGTACTAGAGTTGTCCCAAAGGTGCTTTCAATGAGACTATAGAAAATGAACTTATATTCCAAACTTTTATTCAATTACAAAAAAAATAATTAAAATTATATCTTATCCACCTAATAGTTTGCCTAACATTAATCATAAAATAATAATGATAGGATAATGACTTATCCCCAAATTATTTCTACCCAAATTTTATCAAATATGAGGAAAATGAATGGGTAAATGTAATTATAACAAAAATGATAATATTAATGTTTACATTAATATATTGCTATAACATTTACAAAACACTTCTATCCATTACCTTTGAGGCTTGTGATAGTCATTCATTTTGCAGCATTTAGTCTCAAAGTAAAGAGCAATGGCTATGTGACATCTAAGATTAAAACGTTGTTAAAGGGATTCCTAATCATTTATGAGGTGGCAGTTAAGGGTATATGTGGCCAAATGTAACCAAAGCTGTGACTTTTACCAGCATCCACTGGGGAAAAAATAAGTTCATTGGCTGCAAGAATAAGCAGTCCCTCATGACAATGTTTGTACATAAAGGTCTCTTTTCTCACCTCCCACTGACTCTTGGGTTTTTGTTTTTTAAAATGCTTTATTGAAGCCATTTGCTTTTTAAACCACAGTCATTTCCCAACATCCTACTCACTCCCATATACATTGAACGTTCCCTTTTAACGAAGAAAAACACTTGAACAAACCAATTAACACTGAGACCCTGTCTGAAATATACTCAATAGTCTGCACCCATAATCTCCTACCTCTCTACCTAAAGGAGAGAGATGGGTTTAATTAATTTTTCTTTTTTTCTTTTTATTTAACCCTGCATCAGTTTGTAAAAATCTTTGCATGTTTTCTTTACTCTTCTATGCTAATAATTTCTTGTAATATAACACTATGCTACATCCATAAATCGGTTTGTTTAGTCTTCCTCTAATCAATGAACAACCAGTTTGTAAAACAGTTAATTTAATTACCATAAACATAAATGTTGTTAAGATGGTATATGTAAGTACATTTTTTGTCTATCTTTGCCTTCTTCTGGGGCAGATGCTCAGTAGTGAGAGGTGAGATTCAGAGCATAGAAACAGTTGAGTGTTTCTATGTTATTTCTAGTTATTTCTCCTATAATTGTAAATTGTATTCTAGAAGGTTGGACCAATTCACAGTTGAACCAACAGTGGATTAATGTAATGTGGCTGCCTTTCCACAGTATTGACTATTTCTATTATTGTTTTTGCTTCTTTGAGGAGTATGGGTTGAACCTTCAGTTCCTCTCATTCACATTTCTCATATTATTTGTGATGTGGAGCATTCTTTCATGTGGTTGCCTATTATGTGCACTTATGCATATGTGTGTATGTATATTGTATGTATGTGCGTGTGTGTTTTAAACCTCAACATGCATATTGCCAGGTCTGTACAGAAGAAAGGTGATGGCTATTATCTAACTGGTTTTGTGGCCTTAGGCAAGTTACCTAACATTTCTGGGCCTCAATTTCTTCAACCATCAAATGAGGACATAAACTAGAGAATCTCTTAGTTTCTGTTCAGCCCTAGACTCTATTGACCCATGTGTAGTGAGGCTCTATTGACCTTTGTGTCTCGATTCAGCTTGAAGAGGGATAAGAATAGCTACATCTCTAGCATTTTCTTCCTCTACCTTTCTCTGATGGATACTTCCTTCCTTCCAGGAGATGAAGCAGAAGGTTGGAGGCCAGAAACTGTCCCTCTTCTCTCCTCAGAGAGAAAGTGGGTACTGGGCTAGGATTACATCTATAGTCTCCTTTACATATTGTTAGTCTGGGGGATGTACTTTTCAGGTTCAAACTAGATCCGTGATTACTATTTTTAATGGGGAAGAATGGAATTCAAGCTTTATATCCAAGGTTTGACTTCCTTCCCAACAAATACCAGTTCCACAATGAACACACATAACAAATAGCTAAGAAATCCATTTATCCAAAGTAGAAAAGAAATGAGAAATCAGTTTTCATAGAATTTATTCCAGACAATACACAGTAAAAGTTCTCTTATTAGAAGTGAGATAACTTAACTTAGAGAGACAGAGAGAATCCCAGATATCACCCAAAGGGAAAACTCCCCCAAAGTCTCTAGTGTAGCAATCTGGAGACAGGAACATATTGGCAACTACCAGCTCCTCTCTTGTCAGCTCCTTCTCAAAGTCTTTTTCCTTCTTTCAGTAACCTGAAGTGGGATTGACACTGTGCATCTTCTCTCCCTAAGCTGGAAGTCAGAAGACCTAAAGAGACTAAAAAGAGTAAAGACACCATATCCCACTCTTGCCAACTCTGTCCCTCACCATGTAGGCATGGGCATTGATCTCCAACAATGAGGAAAAAGTCCCATTCTAAGGGGTTTTGGGCTTGGGTTATATATGTATATCTGATCTTGCATTTGCAATGAACTGAATAACATTCTAGAGCCCTGAACGATCTAGACTGTGTCTATATGGGTCTCATTTGCAAAATAATTAATGAGTTTCTATTTGAGATACCATTTACAATAAAGCAAGCTATCGCTCATAGCTATAGAGAATTTTCATTTTCCTCAGTATTCTCTCGGTATAGCACCTTACTAAGCACGAGAATGAGCCAGGCTGCTTCTTACAACTGATGTCCAGAAATGCTCACAGTCTCATAGAAATAAACTCAAACAGCTTTTCTCCCCTCTGGGAAGAAAGCCACAGCATTCTCATTTTGTAGCACTTCAGGGGCTATAACAAATTGACCTTTAACCTCTCTTCCTTTCTCTCTTCTATAGACTAGCCTAATTTTTCACAGATAGGCTGAAGGGAGAATGGACAAGCTACTTCCCCTGGACTCTTCAGGATGCCAGGAATCAGAGCCTGCAGTTAACTAAGTGTGAGTATAGGGAAGGGGGAGGGTAGTGCACATGCTTCTGTTTTCCTAATCATTAATAAAGGCACCCCCTCATGGGAGTGGGACTTTGACGAACAATGTTGAAGCGTGAGAAATAGCCTTTAGCTGGCTCTGGGACATCCAGCTTGGGCACACATCAGAAAACGTGGCACACTTTTCCAAGTCGAATTATTTTCCATTCCAAGACACTGTCCAAGCACAAGACTACTAATGTGGATTTAAGCCAGCTAGATTCCAGACATCATATGCTCTGTCTCATGGAAACAGCCTCTGATGCTTCTATGTGGCTCACTCAAAACTGCAGTGTAAAGCAGTAGGAAAACGTTAACTAAATAATTTTGAGCCTCCAAAGAAAAGCAAGGTGTTTGGATTTTGTTTTGATAGAAACATTCAGCTTTCTTACTATTTTGTCCCTTTTTGCAAAGCATTTTATATTGCAATAGACATAGAGCTTTTAAAATAAAAAAAAAACTCTAAATTTGGAGCTGATATATTCCAGGCATACCAGCAGCTGAACCTTCCCCCCAGCCTGCTGCTAAGGCAGCTTGTCTGAGTGATCTCTGCTCATTAGCAGCTGCTTAAGCCCCAGGCTGTGGAAACCTCTGTTGCCCATAAGTTTAAGCTGTTCCAAGCAGCAGGCATGTGAGTGGAGACTTAGGCATGTAGAGTACAGGTCAATGGCTGAAGTTTTAAAGTGATAAACGTAGTGATTAACTTATCATAGGTTATGGATTAACTTATCATAGTAACGGAATACCACTACCTCATATACGCTAGTTGGTTATTTTTAGTTGTTTCCAGCTAAATGATGAGTCCATCTCTGGCCCAACTCCTATGTTGTGTTCCAAGCTCTAGAACATTTCAATGTGGATGTTATATTGTCAACTCACAGACAGGGTGTCTAAAACTGAATTCATCTTCCCACCTCAGCATCCTAAACAGCCCCTTTTCCTAATTGCCCGACATTTATTATTGGTATCAGTCTTCTTCCAGGTTCAAAACTTGAATCATTTTGTGTGATTTCACCACCATCACCCCTCACCTTAGTTGTTTAACAAATCCTGATTCTTCCTTTAACTAAATGTTGTTTTTTAAAGTTATTGTGACCTTTCCCATTCCCACTATGCGTCCTCCACCCCCATCAAATTCTCTATCATCTCATACCTCAGTTACTGAATTTCAGTTCCATTCAGTTCAATAAAGATTTAGGGAGCATCTAACACGTGCATAGTGCTAAGCATTGTGGAAGACCATAATTTGTCTAAGACACCTAACTAGTCTTACTGAGGTCTTACATACACAAATACTTGTGTTTCACATACACAAATACTTACAAGCAAAATACTATGTGAAGTCTAAGATTAGGAAAGGCCATTATCTGCTGGGCGAAAGAAATATATGGAAGGCTTCATGGATAAGGTGTTATTTGCATTTAAAGAATGGGTAGGAATTCAACAGGTTGAGAATTAGATAGGAGACATCATATAATGCAAAATAGTTTGGGCAAAGAATATGGGGAAATGCAGGGAATGAACAAAGAAGAGTAAACAGTTCAATTTGGCTGGAGTGTAGAATAAAATAAGAGGAACAATATGAGAGAAAACTAGAAAAGTAGGGTGCCGCCAGATTGTGGAACCCTGAATGCCAAGCAAAGGAGGGAATCAACTTATTCCATTGGTAATAAGAAGCCTTTGAATAATTCTGAGCTTGAAAGTCATATGTGTGTGTATGTACATGCATATACAATAGTGTGGTGAAGGATAGGGTTTTTTGTTGAGGAAGAGAGTTGAAAGATTATCTGCTGGGCTGATAATGCAATAATCAAAGTTGTCATAATAAGATCCTATTCCTGTGTAACATAGTGATTCTGGCCTCACTGTCTGAGCATCAGACCTGTTATGTATCACTCCCTTCAGTGTTCTATAGCCCTGTAAGGGAATTGGGGAATCTCCTTTTTCTGTCATTAGCTCCAGTCTCTCCCAGCCATGTTTCCCTACATTTTAGGGCCCAGTAAAGCAGCATCCTAGTTTCATTTAACCATTTCACATTGGATTAACTTTTACAAAGGGATATTTATTTCAAAGGTATAGCAAGAACAAAAATACATTTTCCCCAATACTTTGGGGAGCATATATCTCCCAGATTATGCTTCCAAAGTAGAGGTGGAGGAAAAGGGGTGGAATTAGACTCATAGTTTAGTTCTTAACGATAGTCCACCCAAGTTCAAGTCCAAAGCTGTCAGTGTTAGCTTTTGCTGGACTGGAGTGTCTAGACCCTTGCTTCTTAAGTCATCCCTGCTGTGTAGACTACAACTGGCCTGGATTCTTGGGCTCCCATATCCTCATAGCTTATACCATTGTGCCTGATAAAAGTATCTGTGTAGCATTGTTTCATCATCTTTGAGTGAAAGAGTCATTTTTATCCTCAACAAGAATGAAACAAAGCTCCCTGCCATTGCTGAGTCACACAATTCTAGCTACAAAGACAATTGAAAAGAGCTACTCCCAACCACATGGTACATCAGCATGGCACGTCCATGTCCTCCAGTCTCACCCATACTTTACCCTGTCTTCTTCCAATCTATCTTAAGTGGTCTAAGGTTTTGAGGAGAGTTAATAAGTTTGATTTTGTCCATGTTAAGTTGGAGGTACCTGTGGGACATGAAGGTAGTGATGTACTTTAAGAACTTCTGGGTCATGTGAGCAAGAAGATGGTAAAACAGACATTTTCTTCAGCCTCCATGATTTCTTGAACCTCTCCAAAACATAAATTATGCATCAAAGATAAAGCAACTTCAGCTGCTTCCAGAACACCAAGAGTCCAATAAAGGTTTTTTAAAAAAAGAAACTGATATTCACTGACCCTGAGCTCACTTAGCACCCCTCCCCTACCTCCCATGCTACCAGCAGCAAGGTTTAGTAACATACACAAGGACATGACACAGACTTGAATCAAAACCAATCCTTACACTTTGATGCCCCTCCCACTTTCCAATTTGCTCAATCCTCAACAGCCAGCTTTGCCTCAGCCCTTTAGGAGCAAAAGCTTGGCAGAAGCTGCAAAGGAAAGCACCAGCATTGTAAAACTCCAAACAGCCAGTTGTGGGCCAGAGGACTGAGGAATAGAGGGAGTGAGACAGTCACCAGGACAGGACACTGTGTTTGTGCGGGAGATATGCACCACTTCACTAAGCCTGAGGGAAAGAGCACAGGTCAGACCACTGGAAAGTCCCTTGGGACAGAGACGTAGGCTGGTGAGCTGAATTGCCCACAATGAGAGGAAGCTGAGATACTTTGAAATCTAATCTTCCTTTCCCCCCAAGTAAATCATTGTCAAAGAAAAGGGAATCAACAAGTGATTGATAAGGAAGGGGTGGAGCTTAAAGTATTGAAGATACCAAGAATACTCAAAGATTTTGAACACAAACAGTTAAATCAACAAGACAAACAGTAACAGCAGAAGGAAATATGGCCTCCAGATCTAGTAAATGAATTCATACAACTATGAATAAATACTAAAAAATTGGAGAAAATGATCCAACACTTGATGGGACAGACTCTGTAGAGTTTGAGGAGAATATGATGTTTCTGAGTGGTTTAAGAGAGAAGTGAAAGTTAAAAGAATAGAATTTATATTCTACACACCAAAAAGTAATGGACACAACAGAAAAACTGGATTCTGCAATGGTAATAAATAAATAAATAAATAAATGAAAAAGAAAATAATAGATTAAGAATGCAAATACAAAGAAATGAAGGACAATATAAAAGGAGAGCAGCAAAAAATAATAATGTTAAAAGAAAATATGCTCACTATGCAAGTAAAACACAGTGATTATAAAGACAGGATGCATAGAGGCAACCTAAGGATTGTAGGTCTCCCAGAAGAACAGGACAGGACAAAAAAAAAAACTTAACACCATGATGAAAGAAATAATAGAACTGCCCAGAACTTCTGAACATAGAAAATGAAATAACAATTTAAAGAAATTACAGATCACCTTCAGGTGAAAAACAAAACAAAACAAACAAACAAACAAAAAAGCTATAAATTAGTTAAATATAATGATTCATTATAGAAATAAGTTTTGCAAGCCATTAGGGTAAAGACCTTTAAATAGAAATTCAAATAATGTGAGACTATTCTACACTCACTAGAAAAAGGAGGAAGGAATGGAATAATGTGTTCTAAAGAGCATTTTTGCACAGCAGACCCATAGTAGGCATACAATAAGTCCTTGTTGCTCAACCATTATTAATACAGAGAGAGGAAAAACACTTATAGAGTACTTCCCTTGTCTCTCATTAATGTGTCCTTTACTTATGCAATGGATATTCAAGGAATATGGAAGTCCTTCCCTTCCCTTCCCTTCCCTTCCCTTCCCTTCCCTTCCCTGATATTCAAGGAATATGGAAGTCCTTCCCTTCCCTTCCCTTCCCTTCCCTTCCCTTCCCTTCCCTTCCCTTCCCTTCCCTTCCCTTCCCTTCCCTTCCCTTCCCTTCCCTTCCCTTCCCTTCCCTTCCCCACCTCTTCTATAAATAACAAACTGGCAATGATGGAAACCATCTCCATGATATCAGTCCCTGCAAAGTACGCAGATGATTTTAGTTCAAACAAGAACCATTTCCTGAATGCTTTTGGACTTATCCTGCTTCTAGAATTGAATAAGAGGAAGAGAGCAGGTTGGGAAACTTTAGGGAAATTCTCCAGTATCCCTGTCACCATGCTTTTAAAAACATGGATCTGTTTCCAGTTATGCTATACAGATGTGGATCATGGAACATCATAATTTTCAAAAAAATAAAGATTGTGGTTCACTCAAAGGACAAAGCAGTGACTTATGGTGGACATAAGTAGGCTGAAACATGTTACCAATGATGATCTGAACACAAAAAAAGAGGTGTAAATGATATCATACAGGAAATGAATGATTGGGAAAGGAAATAGGATGATTATGTAGTAAACACAAGGAACAAAAGATAGGCAAACTGAGCATTGCATGGGTACTCGCAAAATATTAAAAGAGTAAGAGGAAGGGCTACAGAAAGTTAGGCTAATCCTTTACAGAAAACATATGGGTGAATATGAACAAGAAGAGAGGCAGGATGGCATAATGGATAAGAGGCAAGCTTTGGAATAAGGAAGACCTGGGTCCAAAGTGCTGTTTCGGATATATACTGGCAGTGTGACCCTGGGAAGTCATTTCACCTCTAAGAGTCTCAGCATACTCTCTAAGACTATAAATTGCAGATCAGGTGTTGATCTACATATTAGAGGGAGTTTCCTCACCAGGAGTTCTTGAGAAGAGTGAAATCACAGGCCTGGCTGCCAAAAGTTAGAAAAGAAAAAAAAAAAAGAATCCCATGTGATTAAAAGTCATAGATAGGTTGCTTTCTAGACCATAAGAGGGAATAGGTACATTGATGAGATAATTGTACCTTTGAAATACCAGCATTCTTACACAGAAGAGAACTGAGGGGAGATCAAAAGAAAACACAGACAAGCAGGACAGCTTTGAAATATTGAATTTATTATCTACTTCCTAAAAACCAACACTTAGTAAAGTTTTGCATTTTTATATATAATCCTCATATACTTTATATGTTGAAATGCTCCTTTTTAATTTGTTAAATTCAGACTAAAAATAAATTTTTTAAAAATGTGTTTACCAAAAATACATTTATATGTTTTTTTTGTCAAAGAATAGCTTTCTGAACTCAAAAAAAAATCCTATTCTCGTACTACTTTGAACAAATTCCCTGGCATAGTATAGTTTCTCAGACAAAACTGTATTCCTATTCAGTGGAAATATGCATTCCTATTCATTTTTTCCCTTTAAATTCCCAAATCACTTTTACAATTAATGGAATAACATCTTACCTCCACTTGACATGGCTTCCAAATGATTGTAACTTCTTTCCTCAGGACCACCACTACCTGGGACCTCTTAATCTTTTCTGTTTCTTCCTGCCAACTCAAAGCTGAGGGGAATTTTGAGAATAAGGTATATAATACTGATCAAAGAACAGGTTAAGTTATGCCCCAAACTTTCTAGTGGAAGTGCATGAGTAGCACAGCTCTTCAAGTAAAGAAAGATTGTTTTGTTTTGTTTTTTAGTAGTCCAAGCCCTATACATTTATTTCTTGGAAGAAAAAATCATGATCATTTTTAGACATTCCAGCAGAGATTTTTCCCTAGAAATTTCCTAGGAATCCAGTGGGAATTTCCTGAGAGATTAGCAGAAGCTAATATGGATAGATATACATATTCATGCAGATATGAGGCAGGAGGGAGGGAAAGAGACAAAGAGAGAAAAAAAGACAGAGAGAGAGAGACAGAGAGAGAGAGAGAGAGAGAGAGAGAGAGGAGAGAGAGAGACAGAGAGACAGAGACAGAGAGAGAGAATTGGTTATGATCTTTGAGAAGTACTGTTGACACTAAAAGAGAGGCTAAGTGACTTGCCCAGAGTCTGACTCTGAGTCAGAGAGGACTTGAACCCAGTGGCATGGATTTGAAAACATCTCTCACTCCCAAAACATACCTAGTCAGGTCAGGGTAGAATGATACTTATTAAGCTTGCAAGAAAGGTTTTCTGCCTTCTCCCTTTCCTGCCAAAAAGAAAAAAATCTGATGTGAGACCAAGAATCCATAGTGAAAAAAAAATGTGCTCTACCATTAATCAAAAACTTTTCACTTATAATTAATCACAACTTCAACATCTTCTTGGACAAAAGACTTAGAGCTATTAGCTATGTTGGCACTTGAGATCTCTCTACCTTCCAGAGCTTGGGCTTCATTGACATTGTCCCCTTAGAACCCTGAGGCTTCTTTATACCACAATCAGGATAGAACATTAGAATAGGACTTTAGTCCTAGAATAAGCAACTGTTCTAACATAAAAAGGAAGACCATGGAGCATTATTACTAAGCCACAAAGGAATAATAAGGAGCATGGAATGTTTCAAACTAATTTGTAGACATGCAATTTGTGGTTATAGACCACAAGAAATAAAGAGGGCTGCCTGAGTTTCTGTAGCAATGTATAGATGAAATAACAGGCAAATAGAGCCACAAACAGAAAATATGAGAAGTCAATAGCATGGCTACTTATTGGGAAGCACACTAGGCAGAGAGAGGCCGAAGTGAAGAAGTACATATGACAAAGGAGTTCATATGACAAAGACAGAGACTGCTCTTCCCTTGTTAATACTATTATTGTATTGAATATTGTGCTATTTTATTTAAAATAGAGCAACTTACAATAACATAAAGGATGACCCACAATCTATTGCCCTTTTTAATCATTTAAAATTATTCATTTTATTTTTAATTTATGGAATAAAACAAGAATTTCCATAACATGATATAATTAAAAAAAAGATGATTGCATATGAAACTGCAAATCTCTCATGTATGACTTTGACTCCTTAAGGTGAAAATCCATGTATTCATTTAATCCAATGAAATGTGACTTCTTTTCACTGCAAATACTCATCATATGGCTAGGAGAAAACTTGTGATATTTGAAAATTGCCAAAGAAAGATTTGTAATTTTTATTTGAAATTGTAGGAAACCAGAGGCGTTGGGGTATTTTGTGAATCATAGAGAGGGAGACACTAATATGTTTTTAAAGAAAAAAATCATTATGTTTTGACATTCATGAAATAACAAGCATGGTATGATGCCAATTTAGGTACTAAGGTTTATTTTCAAATAGCAAGGGAAGGTTTGGATCAAGTTAGGAAACTTAGATACTTGTACAGATATCTGGGATATCCCTAGACTATTAAAGTGATATTGATTTGAAAAAAAAGTCCCTGTCATGAACTCATTGTCTATACGAGTTACTTGGCAATCCATCACTGTCATCTATGGCATTCATTTGACAAAGCCATAATTTTGTGACATCAATAATATTTTTATATATAATATGATTTTACTCATCAAATTTTTATATGTTTCTGTCTCATAAGATCCTAGAGATGAGGAAATGGGTCATATGTATATTTTTTCTGTACCCCCCCCATTGTAGCACTTAGCCCAATGTCTCCTACAAGAATGCCCAAGTCTCTCCCATCCTTAAAAACTTCAATTGATACTACCTTCCCTTCAGTCTCTTCCCCCTTTCACATTCAACTTCTAGAACAGACATATGTATAGTTTCTTCACCTCTCTGTATTTATTGCCTCTATTTTCTCACCTTCTACTTACTTCCTGATCACTTGTACTCTAGAATTTGACCCCATCACATAATTCTGTCCAAAGTTGTAACTAAATCCAATAGTGTTTGCATTCTACTTAACCCCTCTGCAGCTTTGGACACCATCAATCACTATGTCTTCTCAAACACCCTCTACTCCCCTGGCTTGCTCTCTTCTACCTACTCAACTAAATAAACCTTCTCAATACACTTTCCAAAACATAATCCTAATGCTGCCTATTAAACATGGGAATCCATACACTCTGTTCTGATCTTTCTACATATTCTCTCCCATGGTGACCTTTTCCCTTTCTCTAGTTTCAATTATTATTTCTATGTAGATGACTTCTAAGTCTATGTATCCAACCCTAAACAATATCCTGAACACTAGACCTTCACTGCTAAATATTTTATGGATATCACCACCTGGATGTCCCATAGATATTTCAAACAATATATCCAAAATGAATCTTGTTATTTTCCCCCCAAATCATCCCTTCTTCAAATATCCCTGTTTCTCTTGAGGGTAGAATTATCCTTCTAATCATCCATATTCACAACACTGGAGGCTATCTATCAATTATCTTGTTGATTCTATATCAGAAATTTCTCTACACACATGTACTTTGCCCTAGTTTAGGCCCTCATAATCTCTCATTTGAAATATTATGATAATCCTAATTGATCTAATAATAGTGTATTTGGAGTTTTGCTAGTCAAGAGCAGTAAAAGGACCAGCATTGTGAGAGTATTCAAAATCTGACTGGATTGTCTCTACTGTAGTTTTAGGTATAGGAAAACCTTATTCTGAGCCACACAAATGAAATTATATCTACCAAGCATACTATATTTCCAACTCAGCATTTCTGTCCCAAAGGTTTTATGTGCCTAACATGAATTAGGTTGAATAGAAAGTCAATGGGATGAATTCTGCAGCTGAACAGAAATGGAAGTATGGAGATATCAGAGTATGTGAATCTGATCCATTTTTCATTCAGTCTTCTAGAGCTTCTGAAATTTTATTTAATTAGTTGAGAAAAAATTCCTCTGTGGATCCATAAAAATGTATAGCTCCCGTTAAATAATATTTTTAAAGATTATTTTCAACATGGGACTCATATGAAGCTCAAGCAGGAAATGTCTAACATATTGTTGTGTCATTCAGATGAGTAATTCTGAATTGTCAGTGAAATTAACAGTAGTTCGCATGGCTTACATTTATACATCAGCTTATACACCTTACTAATCCTAAATGAAATAGTGGATAGAGACTGAAATAATGGAGAAACATTAAGTCCTCCCTTGCCAGAAGATTTGAAGAAGTTTAGACAGAGCAAAGCCAAGTTCAAGGCAAAATAGCTCTTCGGCAATCCTACAAAATATTGCATGTTTTGATGTTTAAGTGTCAACCTCCTGGGAGAATATAATAATAGTAATGTGCTATTATTTTATATTTTAATTCTCAAGGCATGTTTATGTGTCTTTTGTGTTATAAGCCTTTCTTTTGTGGTTGAGGAAATAAATAGCTATTTAATTCATATGTAATTTGTATATTAAATACCCTTCTTGAAGGGACTTTGATAATCATTTTTGAAGAGACCCTAGACATTAACCCAGCTTAAGCATTTAGAGATTATGCCTAGAGTTCTTCTGTGCAGTAAGGATATAATGATTCAGAGAAAATAAAAAGATTTTAAAAACCCAAATTTTTTAAAGGTCCAGCTATACCAAGACTGGACTCAGTACAGTAAACTCAAAACTAGGATCCTTAGTGAGAAAAGGCACTGCAGTCTTCTGACCCAATGGGTTTCATTGTGCTAAGTGAGAAACCATCATAACTTATGTTTGGAGTGGAAGGAAGGAGTCCCTCACCTAGTAATGAGAAGTTGAAAGGTGTCCCAAGAAGAAAAGTAAGAGTGAATGTTATCTTTTTCTTTAAATCTATTGAATGGGTAGTTCTTTGGCATGAAGGGGATGAAGTGAGAGGGGAAGGTACACAGAGACCAACCACAAGCCTGATTTCCAAATGTCCCTTGGGAAAAGATCTGCCTACCAGGTATAGGCGAAGTGCAGACTGGGGATGAGGAGGCCCTATGATTATCTTCTCATTACATATATTACATATATGTGTATGTATGTACATATGCAAACATGCATGTGTAAATATACCTATATAATATTTGGTATATGCAATTGGGGTAATCAGGTACAATACACACATGTATATATGCATATATGTGGATAGATAATAGATACAAACATAGGTATGAGGAGGGAGACAGAGGTGGGGAAGAGGGGGAGAAACAGAGAAAGATAAAGACAGAGACAGAGACTATCTTTGAAAATTCCTGTTATGTAACTACTATGAGTCACGGGGACTTGAAGCCAGGTCTTCCTGATTTCAAGGCTTCACACTACACTGCCTTTCTAAAACATATTAAAGCTTTAAAATACCCAATTTTATGCCAGTGACAACGATTTGAAAACATCTCAGAGAACAAGACAAAGTATGTGGTGTGCTTTGTAGGCTCTAAGTCCCCATACAAATATCACCTCTACTATGTAGTATAACCTCTTCATTTTCCTTGCCCTTCTCTGTCTCCTTTGTACTCTCCATTACCTGTTTCTTCTTTCTTTCTTAACTTTTTTTGAATCTCTCCTTTCCCTCAGCTCCCTCTGGAATATAGACATTCATCTTTTAATGCCTTATTTTCAAAGGAATGGTGAATATAAAAACTATAAGACCCTGATTTGCTATCAATAAATGCAAATGGACAGAGGACAAGCTTTGAATCCTGCTTGCATTCCACTGATGTTAATGGAAAACATGCAGGAATCCCAGCCTTTTCAGGTCCCTGGTAGTATATGGCAGAGTAACAAAATAAAGAAAGAAAATCCAAAAACAGTGTGATCTGAGAAGATTAGAGAGAGATTCTGGGATCTGAGTTCCTATGAAATATTCCTCATGAAGCCTTGCTCCCTTCCACTCGGCCCTCTCTCTTCCTAAGTAAGGGGAGCCTACAAAGCAGCACTGAGCACTTGACATGACCGGAGTCAGGGAGAAAAGGGAGACAAAGTGTGAGGATGTGGGGGGAGTCTGAATTAGTGATGAGCTATTGAGACCAGACCTCTCAAATCCTGGGGAGGATGCTTTAAGAAACACTGAAGGAAATCTGTAAAATACCCCTTGCTCTACCATCATTTTTGTCACTAATGACTGCTGGATATTAACAAATGACTTTACTATTCATATACACAGTTTATACAAAGAGCCAAGTTAAATTAGAGTGTTATTTTTGTAGTGTTATATTTGTGTTGTAAAGGCATCAGCAGAATTGACAGAGTACTAGCTGTGAAGTCAAGAAACCCTCGGTTGGAAACCTGCCTGTGACATTTGCTGCGTGACTCCTGGCAAGTCACTTGACCTCTGTGACTCAGGTAACTCCCCAAGTCTTACCTCCCAAATCATAGGTGACTTCTTCCTAAGCCCATGGAAGGATTTCCTTACACAGGAAAATCCATAGATTCTTTGCAAATTGTGTGTCTCATACCATAACCTCAAGAATTTCCACGAATGTGATGCATTTATGTACATAATATATTGATATGTATAACATATTACTTATATGTTATATCACACATACAATGCATAAAATATTATTTTACAAATATTAAATTATGTATTATATAAATTATATTGTAAATTATAACATTGTATATTATATTTGTAATATCCTTTTAATCTTTTTGAATTATTAGGTTTATTTCTTGCTTTTCTTATATCACCTTCACCTTTTAACTTGTGCTTTCGGTTGCTGCTCATGAGAATTGAGCATTTCTGATTTATTTTTGCTCACCAGAGACCTGTCCCATATATTTCTTTTGTGTTGCCTTTAATTGGTCAGTATAGTATTCAACTCTTCTACTATATGGACCAGTCAGATATTAATACATTTTTCAGTATCTTTCTACAGATTTTCAATGCTCTTCTGAAGTTATGTCTGCCATAGTGGTATTTGATGCCTGTCCTTAAGGAAATTATTTGAGAGTGGCACCTTTTCTTCTATGGTTTTTATGTAAGCAATGTGGTCACATAAACCTCTAGATTCAGATCCTAAAATGGTTTTTATATTTTCCGTCAAGTGCTGTGGGAGATTGTGTTCATTCATATTGATTATAAAGGACAACCATTTTTTAAAATTACTGTATGTCAATATAATGGTCTTGCTAGAAGAAATTGTATCATTACATGCAAAAAGGACTTTGTAGAATTCCAATCTAAGTATAACCATCTTCTTTTCAACATCATTTGAGGCAATAGTACTTTTTTGGTTATCTTTTCCTTTATTAGGCTTACTTTTTGGCATTTATATTAAGTGAATATTTCCAGTGACCTTGCAGTCTTCATGGGTCTATGCTGAGCACAGCAGATAAGAGTTGTCCAAAAGAGTGAAGCCAAAAAGATGGTCAAAAAGAAAGCCAGGGGTTCTGTTTAGCCAAATTTAACCAATTAAGGAGGCTACTCCCACTTACATAGTGGGGGATGCAGCAGGCTCCATGCTAGGTAATCTAACCATGCTCAAAAGCCTCGGCTACGTAATGAATATGGATAGTGAAATGAACCATATTCTGACATTGGCCATGTGCAAAAAATGTGTTTCATTCTGTATATTTAATTCATTACTTCACCATCAGGAAGTGGATAGCATTCTTTATTGCTAGTCCTCTGGAATCATGGTTGATCATTATCAGGGTTCTTAATTCTTTCCAACTTGGTTGCTTTTATGATGTTGCTGTTATAGTGTAAATTATTCTCCTTGTTCTACTCATTTCACTTTGCATCACCTAATGAAGTCTTCCTAGGTTTCTCTGAAACTGTTCACCCTATCACATACAGTACATATTCCTATATCCAATTAATGGGCATGCCTTAATTTCCAGTTCTATGTCACTACAAAGAGTGTCTACAAATATTTTTGTATATAAGTCATTTAAAAATTTTTCATTTTGATTTCTTTGAGAGTATAGAACTGTTAGTGGTATCCCTGAATCAAATGGTATACTGAGTTCAGTTAATACTTGGGGTACAGTTTCAAATTGCTTTCCAGAATAGCTGGACCACTTCACAGCTTTAGCAACAGCATATTAATGTTTCTGTTTTCCCAAAGTCCCTCCAACATTTGTCATTTTTGTTTTTATATCAACTTTGCCAATCTGACAGATGTATAATAGAATGCCAGAGTGGCTTTAACATGCATTTTCACTGATCATTAATGATTTAGAGGTGTTCTTTTTAATCCGGTCATTGATAACTTAAATTTCTTCACTTGCAAACTGACTGTTCGTATGGTTTGATCATTTGTCATTTGAGTCTAGTTTTAGTAGCTTCTTGATTTCATCTCTTATTTCATATAATCAAGGCTTGAGGAAGAAGTTATTCTTATGTTTACTCTCCATCTTTCAACAATATGTTATGATTTAGAATGGAAAGTACTGTTGAGAAAAAGCAATATGAAGCCTTTGTCTGTAGCTAAAAGATATTTTTCTGATTTTGTTATGATCTAGTATTGTCATGACTCAGGGATTCCTTTCAATAATGCAGATAACAGCCCATAATTGACAGTGCTTCATATGCAACTCTCGTCCATTTCCTCTTGTAAATTCTCTGTGGGGGCAGTGTTTAAGAAGGAAGAGGAAATGTAATCTATCCAATGAAATGGAAGTTTCATACTTACCATCTGTGTGTCCTTGGGCCTTGGACTTGTCCTTCCATGGGCCTCTGTTTCCTCACATGTAAAACAACAGGGTAAAACTTCTGAGTTTCCTGAGGTCATTTGCTATTCTAAATCTATAATTCTATTATCTTGATATAAGATGTATAGTAATATATATATATATATATATATAGTAATATATATATATATATATATAGAGAGAGAGAGAGAGAGAGAAAGAGATTAGATATGTATAATATACATGTATATACTATATATAGTATAGCATACGTATATCATTACATAACATATAAGATATAGTATATAATATATAGTAAGATATATAGTAAGTTGGCTGTCTTACTTTTATCATTGTGCTAATCATTGTCATTTGTGAAATTTTTGGTTACTCATGTTTTGTAACCTACTCACTCCTACCAAGACCTTCTCCTTTGAAAGTTTATATCCTGAACTAACTACCATATCAACAATTTTTGAAAAGTACTATAAAATTGTCATAGATTAATAGTTGACCTAAGAAAATTTTGCCCAAATTATAAAACAAATTCTTTTCAATACTTTCTTATTTTTGTTCTTGAAGTGACAAGTATCTTTTATTAATTAATACCTGCTACTTCCCTTTTCATTAAAGGAGAAAAAACTCTTAATACATAGCTGCACAATTTGACAAAACAAATCCCACTCATTAGTCAAATATGAAAAAAAGACATATATATTTCTTCCTGCTTTCTAAGTTCCTTACTTCTCTGTCAGATGGTGGAAATGTGTTTCATCTTCATTCTTTTGGACTTTTGGTTTATCAATTCATTGATCATAATTCTAAAATCTTTCAGAATAGTTTTTTCCCTATAATGTTGTTTTATTGTGTAAATTTTTATCCTTTTCTACTCACTATTCTGCATCAGTTTAAAAATGTCTTCACAGTTTCCTCTGAAATTGTCCATTCAGAATTTTCTGTGGCAATATAATATTTCATTACAGTCATATGCCATAATTTATTTAGCTATTACCCAGTAGGTATTTGTCCCTATTGGGTGGAAACCAAGGTTTCCAATTTTGTGCTACTATGAAAAGAACTGTTATAAATATTTTTGTATATAGAGATCCTCTTCTTTTTTCTTTGTTTTCTTTGGTGAATAGACCTAATAGTGGCATAGTTGGATTAAAGGGTATGCACAGTTTGGTAACTTTTCTGGGCATAGTCCCAGATAGTTTTCCAGAATGGCTGGACCAATTCACAATCTCACCAATAGGGCACTATTGTACCTGTCATTTTCCTTTCTTGACAGCTTTGATAGTCTGACACATGTCAGGTGGAACCTCAGAGTTGTTTTAATTTGCATTCCTCTTTTAATGATTTAGAGCATTTTCATATGATTATTAATAGCTTGGATTTCTTTCTTCAAAAATTCTTTGTTTATTGACTGTTTAACCTATTGGATAATGACTCTTAGTCTTATAAATTTAAATCATTTCCTTATAAATCCTGGATATATTACCTTTATCAAAGAAATTAATCGAATGTTTCTTTTCTAATTTTTGTTATGTTATATTTCTTTGTTGCTAAATCCTTCTGACTTTTTATCAACAAAATTATCCATTTTATCTTGTTAATCTTGTGTGATCCTGTCACTTGTTCAGTCATAAACTCTTTGCCTATCTATAGAAACAAAAGGTAATTTCTCCTTTGCTCCTCTGGGTAGTTTGCTATACCTTTTATATCTAGATCACGTATCCATTTCAAAATTACCTTGGTGTGCAGTGTGAGGTATTGGTCAAAAGCTAATTTCTGACAGACTGCTATCCAGTTTTTCTAGCAGAGGTTTATCAAATAACGAGTACTTCACCAGTAAGTGAGGTCTTTGGTTTTATCAAACTCAACACTACTGTGTTTGTTTGCTCCTACATGCCATGCTGTATTCTGTTCCAATAATCTCTATCTCTCTCTGCCTCTCTATATCTCTGTCTCTCTGTCTCTGTCTCTCTCTTCCTCTCTCCCTCTCTCCTTCCCTCCCTCTTCAATCACTATCAAATTGTTATAATTAGTAATGCTTGCAAATAGTAAGATCTAGAGACTTGAGTTCTGGATTTGCCACTTACTGTGCGACTTATAAACTCTAAGAGCTTTTGTTTTCTAATCATACTTATACTACCTGCCTCACTGGGTTATTGTGAGTGTCATGAGATAGTATGAAGAAAGTTCTTTGTAACTATAAAGCACTTTCCAAAAGTTATTTAATTTTGTAAATTATTTTAACCCCTCTCCTCCCCCATAGTCATGTTGCTTTTCTGACCTAAAAAGAAATTTTGGAGATGTTGCTGAATGTATCTGAATTCTCCATTCTCAGTCACTATCCCCAAAATAATATATCCTTCAATCAAAACGTTTTCAAAAAGTTCACATATTTTTATCTTTGTAGAACAAAGATTTTCACAGCCATTTTTACAATGAAATCCAAGGGACAGGTTCATGTACTTGATAGAAGAGAAGAGAATATTTAGTCAATGTAGTATTTATGGAAACAGGTAATATTCTTACCCAGTTCTGATTCACTTTGGCAAATATTATCTTACTGCTGGAAAGCCATGAGACATATTGTAGCAACAGAGCCACATGACTCTTACAACAACCTTTTTATTTATTTAATCTCCTTCATTAATAAAGTTCTCCTTTTCTTCTTCCTGATGTATTAACACTCCAAAACTGCAGCCTCACATTTTGACAGTTAATTTCGCAGGATATAATTTTCCCACTTAACGCAGAAAGGAAAAGAGATAGATGATGGAGATTAATCGTTTGCAAAATTATAATTCTGTCACATATAATAATTTGTAAGAATTTTTTTTTTCTCTGCTAGATGTAGAATGCTCAAGAATTTGTTATCTGATGTAACAGAATGTATAACCTATTAAGGGGCCTAATAAAGACAAAACACCAACAGCTGACTTACAAATTAGCATGTTCCCAGAACATGAAGATGGCTGAGTACAGGCCAGGACCCAGTTGAATTCTCCTAACATTCCCCTCCAAACAATTTAAAAATAATACAGCAAATCAAATTTTGGAGAGGCATAGCTAACAAAAGGACAGAAGGAGACATTTACCCAGCCTATTCCAACTAAGGAGTCCACAGGAGAGCTCTGTAACACTGGGGTAGGCTCGGGCCTGGAGAACAGCAGGAGCACGAGCAGTGGCCCTTGGAGGCAGGGGCAGCAGCAGCAGCAGCAGCTACATAGGGAACTCTCAACCCAGAGACAGTAAGGGGGTCAGACAACTAGTCAGAAAGATATTTGCTGGGGACTTGCTGGCACAGGTTGCAGCTGGCACTAATTGGCAACTCTATTGCCCCTAAGCAGTTCTGAGTCACAGTTTCAGGATGGAGAGGAGCAGCTGTGATCAGTTACAAGGGAGCAGATGACCTGGTCATAGTTCCAGGACCAAGAGGAGCACTAGTACTTATAGCTACAGGGGAACAGGGGCCCTTCCTGGGGCAAAGATAAAAGCAAAGACCAGGAAAGCAGTAACCACACCTCTCACCACCTTGGAAGCACCAAAAACTTGCAGACTCCCAGAACTAGCTCTGAAATAGCAGCATGAAAAAAGGTTGCTGCTTGGCACAGTGCCCCCCTACCCCACCCCTGGGTGAACAGAGCCCAACTTTGACATCAAGTTCAAAGTGATCTTCACTTAGGATGGCAAGATGTTCAAACAACAACAACAAAAAGAACTCGTCCATAAAAAGCTACTAGGGCAACAGAGAAGACTAAGGCATCAATTCAGAAGAAGACAACCATGTGAAAACAGCTATAACAAAAGCCTCAAAACATGCTAATTAGACCAACAAGAATTCCTGAAAGAGTTAAAGAAAGAGAAAAGAGTTGTACAGGAAAAATTGGTAAAAGAAATGAGAGTAATACAAGAAAATCTTGAGAAGAGAATTAACAGCTTGTAAAAGAGGCACAAAAAATCCTGAAAAAAATCACCACAAAAAACCAGAATTGGACTAATGGTAGAAAGAGCACAACATTTTGCTAAATAAAAGAACGTCTTTAAAGGCAGAATAGGCCAAATGTAAAAAGGAGGTACAAAAATTCACTAAAGAAAAGAATTCCATAAAAAGCAGGATTGGCCAGTGGAAAAAAGCTACAAAGGCTCACCAAAAAATTTTCTTAAAAATTAGAATTGGGCAAGTGGAAGCTAATGGCCCCACAAAACATCAAGAAACAATTTTTAAAAAGTCAAAAGAATGAAAAAAATTAAGAAAATGTTAAATATCTCATTGGAAAAATAACTGACCTGGAAAATAGATCAAAGAGAGATAATTTAATAATTATTAGACTATCTGAAAGCCATGATCAAAAAAAGAGCCTAGTATCATATTTCAAGAAATTATCAAGGAAAACTGCCCTGATATCCCAGAACCGGAGAGTCAAATAGAAATTAAAACCAAATCACATTTTGAATCACCCAAAATTAAAAATCCCTGAAATATGATAGCTAAATTCTAGAGTTCTCAGATCAAGGGGAAAATATTGCAAACATCCAAAAATAAATAATTCAAATATTGTGGAGCCATAGTCAGGGTCACACAAAATTTATCAGCTTCCATATTAATGGAGGCTTGGAATATGATATTCTGGAGGGCAAAGGAGCTAGGATTATAACCAAGAAAAATCTACCCAGCAATATTGGGTATAATCTTTCAGGGGAAAAAGGATATTAAAATGGGCATTTAATAAAGTAGAGGGCTTCCAAGCATTCCTGATGAAAAGACCAGAGCTGAATAAAAAATTTGACATTCAAACAGAAGACTCAAGAGAATCATAAAAAGGTAAATATGAAAGAGTAATCATAAGGCACTCAATGGAGCTAAATTGTTTATATTCCTATATGTGAAGATGATACATGTAACTACTGAAAGTTGTTAAGGCAGTTAGAAAGTGTCTGCATAGACAGAGGGCATGGGTGTGAGTCAATTATGTTGGGATGAACTCAAACAAATAATTTAGGAGTGAGAAAGAAGGATGTAGTGGGAGAAGGGGGAAAGGAAATGGGGCAAATTTTCTTACATAAAGAGTGTAAGGGGGAGTCTTTATAGTGGAGAAAATGGGGGAATGGTAGACAATGCTTGAATCTCACTGTTCACACACACACACACACACACACACACACACACACACACACTCAGTTGGGTATAGAAATCTGGCTTGCCCAATAAGGAGATATGAGGAGAAGAGAATAAGAAATATGGGATAAGTGATGATAATGGAGAAGGCAAATTGGATGAGACAGAATAAAAAGAAAGAAAGGATGAACAGAGGAAAATGGAATGGAGGGAATTGCATAGTTAGCCATCACGGTGAATGTAAATGAGATGAGCTGACCCATAGAATGGAAGTGGAAACCAGAATCCAACAATCTGTTGGATTAAGAAACATGCTTGGGATAGAAAGACACATACTAAGTTGAAATGAAGGGCTAGAGCAAAATCTATGACACTTCAGCAGAAATGAGGAGGGCAGGAGTAGCAATCATGATCTCAGATAAAGCAAAAGCAAAAAATAGACTTGAGTGAGATAATCAGGGAAACTACATTTTGCTAAAAGTTGCCATAGACAGTGAAGTAATAGAATTTTTTACGTGTTTCTCTTATTAAGGCCTCATTTCTCAAATATATAGGAGACAGGCAAATTTATAAAAATGAAGAGCCATTCTCTAATTGATAGATGATCAAAGGATTTGAAGAGGCAGTTTTCAGGAGAAGAAATCAAAGCTGTCTATGGTCATATGAAAAAATCTTCTAAGTCTCTATTGATTAGAGAAAGGCTAATTGAAGCACTTCTGAGATACCTCACCTCACACCTCACACCTATCATAAATGACAGTTGCTGAAGGGGATAAAAGAAAACAGGTACATTAATGAATTGTTGATGGAGTTGTGAACTGATCCAACTATTCTGGAGAATAATTTGAAACTCTGCCCAAAGTGCTACAAAACTATGCATACTCTTCAGCCCAACAGTACAGCTACTAGGTCTGTACCCCAAAGAGGGCAAAGAAAAAAGGAAAAGAACATATTAATACAAAAATATTTATAGCAGTTCTTTTTGTGATGGCAAAAAAATTGGAAATTGAGGGGATGCTCATCAGTTGGGGAATGGCTGAAAAAGTTGTGACATACGGTTGTGATGGAGTACTGTTGTGCTATAAGAAATTACTAGGGGGGTAGTTTCAGGAAAAAAATAAAATGTGGCATAAAATGATGCAAAGTGAAGTGAGAAGAACTGGGAAACCATTTTGCCCAGTAACAACAATGTTGTAATGATGATTACCTATGAAAAACCTGGCTATTCTGATCAATATGGTGATATAAGAAAATTCCAAGTGATTCCTGATGAAAAAGAAATTATCCACTTCCAGAGAGAGAACTTATGAACTTTGAGTGCAAATTGAAGCATAATTTTCTCACTTTCTAAATTTTTGGTTTTTCTTCACAACATGGCTAATATAGAAATATATTTTACATGATTTCATATATATAATTGATATATTGTTTGTCTTCTCAGTGGTTGGGGGAAGTATAAGCGGAAAGGAGAGAATCTGGAACTCAAAATTTAGAAGGAAAAAATATTTCAAATAAATTTTAAAAATTAAAAAAAACTAGCATGTTCCCTTTGCGAATACTTCCTTGTGAAGGAATACTGTGACCTGGTTGAAGGATTCTTTAAAATGATTATTTAACAGTTGGTTTTCCCCAACTCATTATTTGAGAAGATGCAAACTGAACTGCCTTTGGGATATGTATCTTTGAACAACAAATCATGACCCAGAGTAGGCCCCTTGTGGAAAATGAGACAACTCAGCAAATTAGAGCAGAATTATTAGGATATCAGGGCTGGAAAGGATCTTAGGGATCATCTATCTCAATCCTGATATTTTACATATGACCCAACTGAGGTCCATCTTATACTGATTAAACAACCAGAGTAATGTCATAGAAGTAGTGTCAGGACTAAAATACTAGAGTCCTACCTCCTCGTTCAGTACTTATTTTCCCCAAACATCTTCTAATCATCATTTCTCTATATAGTTATTTTTAATAAAAGAGTGTCCTAAAGGATAATATTGTCCTTTTTTCTGGGTTTGGGCACATAATAAGGGTCAGTGTTGTAACTCACTGATAGAGAACTACCAATGTGGGGATTTAATTGTATAGCATCCCAGGAGAAAGCAAACTCCTTGGGGCAGGTACTATTTTGTATTGATTCTTATATTACTCAGCAGCCAATCAGTGCTTTGCAAATTTTGGGATTTGGGACTATTGTTTTATGTTTATAAAAATTTTCATGTAGGAAACTCCCTCTACCAAAGCAGAGCAGTACCTGATCAATCTTCAATTTACAGTTATCCCTTCCGCATTATAGGGGTTCGGGATGTGGTGTCCCCCCCAATCTGGAAAATCCATGTAAAATTTTTGGGTCTCCTTTGGTACCAGAGAAGTCTGAATTTTTCTTTTTCTTTTATGGGGTGTTTATTATATAATACTATACCTATATTTTGTGTATTTCAGATTTTCTGAACTTTTCCTCTGTTGTCTGCTGACACTTCATGTGTCCATTATGGCATCTGCAAAACTCCCCCAAAATTCCCATTTAATTTCTTAGTCCAACCAGTCAAATAGGGTTGAAGCCTTGATAGGGAAAGTCACAATGAGGAAAGATAACTATATAGTCAGAGTTATGTGGGGACACTGAGAGGCTGAGTCACTTGCCTAGGTCACTTAGGCAGTGTGTGTCAGAAGAGGGACTTTTAATCCATGTCTTTCTGACTCCAAGCCTGGCTCTCTATCACTTATAATATTTTTGCCTTCCTCTGTGCCCTGTCCATTTTTTTGAGAAGAACCAAATTCCCTCTCTGGATCAGCAAGTGTTCTAGAATGTACAGTCTTGGAAAGTTAGCTGAGCCACTTAAGAGGCTAACTGGGAGGCAGAGGAGGAAATAAAAACTTATAGAGGTCTTAGTATGCCAGGCACTGTGTTAAGTGCTTTCTATAAATATTATTTCATTTGATCCTCACAACAACTCTGTGTGGCAGATGCTATTATCCTCACTTTACAGTCGAGAAAATCAAGGCAAACAAAGGCTAAGTGACTTGCTGGGGTAGTAAGTGTCTGAGGCTGGATTTGAACTTAGTTCTTCCTGATTCAAGGCCCAAATTTCTGATTGCTCCACCAGCTGCCTTGGGGTCACACAGTATACGTCAAGGGCAAGAACTGTTGGGGTATATTGGTGTGATGAAGTACTGTTGTGCTGTAAAAAAATGAAGAAAGCGATGATTAAAAAAACATAGAAAGAATTTTATGAACTGATTCAGAGGGAAGTGAGCAGAACCAAAGAAACAATAATACTATGAAATCAATATGATAAAAATAAAAAAAAAGTTAGAGACTTTCATGCAGTGATGAAAGAAAAGATGAGAAAAAACAGAACAATTTATTCAAGAACAACTGTGTGAAAACAAATATCTTGGAAAGCTGTAAGAACTAAAATCAATGCAATGACCATTCATGATTCCAGAGGAGTTTTGATAACGCCTGCTATCCATTACAGAGAGATCATGGATAGAATGCAGAATGAGACAAGTAGTGTGTGTGTGTGTGTGTGTGTGTGTGTGTGTGTGTGTGTGTGTGTGTGTGTGCAATCATAGAAGAAACTTATTTTGCTTGGCTATGTATATTTGTTATAACAAATTTGTTCATTTTTTTCCCCAATGGTTAGAGATTGAAAGGAGAGAAAATATATTTCTGTTCATTTCATTTTTAAATAGAGATGTAGGGAGGGTCCTCATGTGTAAAATGTTGTGTGCACTTTCAGATGAGGTCACTTTCATTAGTTTTATTTAAATATTTTGCTTTGTTACAAGAAAACTCATACAAATGGGAATAAACTGCCAATGTTTCCTGTGTAAAGGCAAAATACATTTATAGGACTTAATTTTTTAAAGGCCCTCCTGACTTAGAGGCCAGGTCTCTGAGATCCACTACATGTGCTGCTAAACCTCTATTTATCTCACATGTAGTAGGTGCCTGGTAAATAACTGCTGAACTGGACTGAATTCAAATGTGATCTCACTTCATAGATGTGCCCCAGACAAGTTGAGATCACAGTGCTTCTTTCTGGAGTAGATAGTCTTCACCTCCCTGTGTGGCAACTATCATAGCTCTTCAGTGCCATGCCCACCCTTCTACTCCTCATTGAGCTCAATGAGTTAGACCTGGCTAATAGTGAGGTTAAGGTCACAGGATCTTGGCTTGTGTGAGCCAATTATGATTGCTTTGCCTCACAGTCACAAAATATGCTAGAAAACCCCAGCCAGTCTCATTAATGCAGAGAGTTCACAAAAGAGAGGGGGTGGGGAGACCAATTAGCCCAATTTCATCCCTAACCATAACTGGAGAAACAAACCAAAATATAGACCCTGCTGACAGTGGATCACAAATACCATCTTAGAATAGGAAGGACAGGGGCAGCTGGGTGGCGCAGTGGATAGAGCACTGGCCTTGGATTCAGGAGGACCTGAGTTCAAATCTGGTCTCAGACACATAACACTTACTAGCTGTGTGACCCTGGGCAAGTCACTTAACCCCATTGCCTAGCCAAAAAAAAGGAAAAGAAAAAAGAATAGGAAGGACAGAATTCTTACAATTACCTAAAAGCATGATGCTTATGAAATGGTTCCTTAATGTTTGGAATGAGATGATGCTTCTTCCTTTCTTAAATCAGTTCAGGACAGTGAAGTGCTTGGAGACAAAAAAGAGACAATCTTGTCTAACGACTGACAGACTCCGGACTCTTGGGTACCACTAAGATATCTTTGAGATGCCCAAGATCAGACTTAGGCTTCCTAAGATCATGTAAGAGCTCTACCCAGAACATTTGATGACTATCTAGTTGATGGTAAACTTCCGAACAGTAATAAAACTGACTCAAATTTATATGATATTTTATAGAGTGCTTTCCTCAGGACAACTTTGTGAGATAGATAATGTAAGCATTCTTTCCTTTTAAATATGAGAAAACTGAGTGTGAGTGTGTAATCAACTTGCCCATAGAGTCACGCAGACAGCAAATGTTGCCTGAACTCAAGCTGAGGTCTTTTGACTCCGAGCCCAACTATTTTGGAGGGGAGGGTTTGTTTTTATCTATGTCATGTTGCCTCTTCTCTCAGAAAGGTCATCTGGATAAATACAAAAAAAAATGATATACTTGATATACTTCCTCTGTGACATCCAATTTAGGACTGAGAGTCACATGCACATCTCACAGCATGTAGTAGGGTGTCATGTACCTATCAGCGAGAACTGGACAATCCCCACATAAAGCTCCCAACCTGAGAGAAACTGTGACCTTCAAACTATGGGATATATCCAAAGAGGAATGACATACAGCATTTAAGCTTCCCTAGGAAGAAGACATTTTCTAATTAGCCGGAGTGTATTAGACCAAAAAGGAGAAGAGAGAGAGAGAGAGAGAGAGAGAGAGAGAGAGAGAGAGAGAGAGAGAGAGAGACAGAGAGACAGAGACAGAGAGAGAGAGAGACAGAGAGACAGAGACAGGGAAAAGAGACAGGCAGAGAGACAAATATAGAGGCATGGAGAAATAGAGAGAGACAGAGACAGAGACACAGAGACAGAGACAGAGAGACAGGGAGAATACCAAAAACGAAAAAAAACAAACCCTGCCAAAGATGCTTTTTTGAAGGTGCTACAGTTAGTTCACAAGAATCTCTCCTTTCAGCTGATTCACTTTGAACTACCCCAGTATATCTCAGTTCAAAGACAGCTAACCAAGTCCATGCCTGGGCAATATGAACTCAAGGGATGTTACCCAAACAAAATCAAGTACCAAAAGTTTTAAAAGAACAAATTCCACACTGCAATAGAACGCTTGAGTCTTCTCTCCCTTCCCCAAAGGAAAACAGAACGGAGAAAATCAACAAAGGCCAGAAGAATAACCAAGGAGCAATGGCAGTAGCAGGCTGTATGAGTCTACATATCTATTTATTTTCTGAGTCTGGTGTACACTTTCAGTTCTGCTTATATGTCAATAAACTAAAACTGGTATGCAGCACATCCTATAACCCATTAATAAATCAAACCAACTATTTGCCAGGCATTGTGCTAGCCACTAGAAAACAAATCAAAGAATGAAACACTCCTTTCTCCCAGTGAGGCTAACTCAAAGGCTGATGCATAATGTACACAAAATTATCTAATGCTTATTTTCCCCTGAGACTATTTAGGGGGGAAAAGTGCTTGGTATTAACAATTTTCCCTTTCCTTCACTGCAAGCAGCTGTGATGTCACTGTAGCTATGCTATCAATTATCTTCCTTTCCATGTCAAATCTATGGAGAGGTGCTCGGAAACTGTCTCCACTTATAACAGACTCTGCAACTGTTATTTTTATTTCCCTTCGTATCTGAACAAAGCAAGTGACATATTGAACTGCAAAAAGAATGGATCAACCATTTTCCAAGCACTTAAAATAAGCCAGGCCCAACGGGGAAGCTAAACCTAAACATTCTTTAATGTCTGTTCTTTCTTGATTTCATTTTCTTGAAAATCTGTGTCCTTGGGCAGAATTCCTAAGGTCGAGTCTATGCTACCAAAATGTCCTGATCAAAAGAGAAAATTTCATAAGATTGTTTTGCCTATGTGAGATCATAGAAATGTTGGGTTTTGAGTTGGGAGGAACGTTATAGATTACTTATTCCAATATACTTGTTCTACAGATGAGGAAGTTGAGTCCCAGAGAATGGAAACGAATTACCCAAAACCACATAGCAAATTAAGTGGCATGGCTGGAAGTCTTCTGACTCTGTAGTATAATTTCTATTGTATCATAGCACCCAGTGACTGATAACTGGTTTTTCCCACCATTTTGAATGCTTATTTAAAACTGACTAACTGATTAAATTGAATAACTATTTTAAGATCATATGGACAAAACCTCAGTGGCCTTGCTGTGTGACCAATTGCTTCTAGAGAGGCAGAAGGTAGACATTAATAAAAACAGTGGAGGTCAATTTGGAATGTCTGTATTAAACATAATGGGCAATTTATAAATTGAAATCTAATCAAATTTATTATTATGGAAGACAGAGACTACTGTCATTACAGTTGGACTTTTCTTTACCAATTCAATCAAAAATATTTATTAAACAAGTACTATAATATTGAAATCTAATCAAATTTATTATTATGGAAGACAGAGACTACTGTCATTACAGTTGGACTTTACCAATTCAATCAAAAATATTTATTAAACAAGTACTATAATGCATTAAGATGCAACATCATGTAATAGCTAAAGAGATGATCAAAAATAAAATAAAAAGAGGTGACCTAGGGTCAAGAAGAAGTTGGTTCAAGACCTACTTCTAACACTTCTGACTGTGTAACCTTGCATAAGTCATTTAACATCGCATATTGTATAACAGTTGCTGGACTGTATTGGTACAATGAGTTTCCTCCTTGAGATTTCCCACCACCAATAAAATGACAGGTTCAGATATCTCAAAATGTGTTAGACATTTGGGATACTGAAATAAAATGAAAAGTAATCCTTGCCCTCAAGATGCTTACCTTCTACTGAGAGATATAACAGTTACATAGATAAGTAAATTCAAGATAATTTGAAGAGGAAGGGATACTAAAAATTTACAAGATTAGGGAAGGCTTCCAACAGGAGATGGCACCTGAGATGAATCTTGAAAGCAGCTAAAGATTCAGAGAGGAGAGAGGGTCATCCAGGCCTGCTGTATAGTCTGTACAAAGGCATGGGTGGGAGATGGAATGTTAAGCTGCAAAAATAGAAAGTAAGTCAGTTTGGTTGGAGCTTAGAATGTGTGCAGGTGAGTACTACAAAATAAGGTAGAAAGATAGCGTAGAACCATGCATTAAAGTGCCTTAAATGCCAACATGAGAAGTTTGCAATCTATCCTAGGATAATAGGGAGCTCCTGAAGCCTCTTGAACAGATGAGTGATACGATAAGATCTCCGGGTTAGGGATATTATTTTGGCAGCAGTATGGATTGGAAAGAAAAGAAAACTAAGGCAGACAAAAATCTTTTGGACATTGGGGTAGTAGAGGCAACCACTTTGTGGAATGAGGATGCTGCTCATGGTGGTGTTGCCCCATTTCTAGCCCCAAATTATAGTGGGAGAGCTTCTTCAGAATACAATGAATATTTCTATACATTTCTATCTGAATGTCTGTTGTTGTTCAATCATTTTTAGTCACAACCACATTTGAGGTTTCCTTCACAAAGATACCAGAGTGGTTTGCCATTTCCTTCTCCAGCTCATTTTATGGATGAAGAAACTGAGGCAAACAGGGTTAAGTGACTTGCCCAGGGTCACACAGCTAGTAAGTGTCTGAATCCAGACTTGAAGAGGCCTAGCATTCTATCCTCTTTGCCACCTATCTGCCCTCTGAATGTCTACAATCTCTCACAGGACACATATGCCTGGATTAAATTGGTTCTTGAGTCAAAGGACATCCCACTTTAGATTCATTCCCTTTCAAAAAAAGTCTTCTTGCCAAGAGCTCCTTTGGCTTTTGAAAGTTAGGGATACCTGGGGAAAGGGAGACACTCTGGAAGAGAAGTGAAGGGCAGCATGAATGAGTGACAGCACCAATGGGCATCATCTTAGGAGATGCAAAGGATGGCAAAGAGAAGCAGTTGGGACAGCTGTGTAGAAGGGGCTGAGTACAGCCCACCGCTGATGAAAGCTAATTTGGACTCACCTCTCAGTGACAGAGGTTTCTACTTTCCATATCGGAGCTGTAAATCTCCCAGCTATAGAAATCGACAACCTGTTCATCTCCTCCCCTAACAGCCTTAGGTCACTAATTATATCACAGGATTATAGAGAGGATAGAGGTCATCTATTTTTATCCTATGCTTCCAAGAAGGCTTTACCTAATCTTCTCTAGACAGATGGGGATCTGGACAATTAAAGATCTCTCTTGAAAGCCCCTAAGTTTGCTCGCCAATCCATTTAAACAACCTGACTTTCATAAAATTCCTCCTTATCTCCAACCTACATCTGTCCCCCTGAAATTTACAGTCCCATTTCTTTAGGCAAAACAGCTGGACACTGATTGTTTTTTCTTTTTGAGCATAGTTATTTGTTGGGCTTCCTTAGAATTCACTTATTATTTTAAATGATTCCCTATGCCTTCAATATTTTTTTTCAAAACAATAATGTGGAAATGAGAAGCTATGAAGAAGGGATTTAGATGATAATACCTATTTAGAATTATTGAGTGAGTGACAGCTTTGGCCAAATTGATTTCAAACTCATGCCATGCCTCACAACCCCCATAGCACAGCAATGATGTAAAAATAGGTTGTGTGACTGATACAGTCAGGGCTGTAGGAGTTAAGCGGAACAGACTTAAAGAATTTAAGCAGGAATTAAAGAGAACTTAGTAATTACTCAGTACTTCTTTTTCCAGATGAGGAAACTGAGGTCCAGAGATACTAAGTCACTGAGATAATGACAGAGAAGGGATTTGAACTCAGTTCCTTTGACGGGGTTCAGAACTCCTTCCAGTGAAGAAGATAGCAGTTCAGAGAAGGAAAATTAGAGATTAATTGGATATAGGCCTAGAAAGGATCTTAAAGATTATTTAGTCACTCATTTTTAAGATAAAGAAACAGGCTTAAGGAGGTTAAATTACTTTGTCAAGATCACAAATCAAGGTTGTGACCTTGATCAAGATCATAAATAGTAAAGCAGGAATTGAAACCCATTTCTAAGGGTTTTTCCAATTTAATCATGAGCTCCTTGACAGCAGGAATCCTTTTTGTTTCTTTGCTTCCCCAATATTTAATGCAGAGCCTAGAAGTACTTATTAATTGTTTACTTATTGACTCCTAATTCCAAATCCATTACTTTTCCCTTTTTTACCAAGAAAAACATGCTGTGGTAGGTTAGATTTGTGGGTATCCAATTACAAGCTTGGGCTAACAAAGTTGTAACATTTGCCATTGTTAGAACAAATCAAATGTCCAGGGGATTTCTTAAAACCAAGAAATTGTACCTGATTTTTGTGCTATGCTATTAATTTAGTCTAGAGGCAGCCCCAGCTCAGTGGATAGAATACTGGCTTGGAGTCAGAAAGACCTGAGTTCAAATCCAGCCTCAGATACTTCCTAGCTATGTGACCTGGGGCAAGTCAATTAAACTCTGATTGCTTGACAAAATGGCTCCACTGGAGGAGAAAATGGCAAACTGCTCCAGAATCTTTGCCAAGAAAACCCCAAATGGGATCACAAAAAGTCGGATATGACTGAAACAACTGAATAACAACATTAGTTTAGCTTAATAATGGAGCTCAGTTCACATAATAAATAAAGATAGGATTTGATGAACAGTTAAGATAACTTTACTTGGGCAATCTTTTTTTTTTTCTGGGTACTTCCTGAAATGTCTAGAACAGTGACCCATAAATAGATGTTACTAATAATTTTAAAATGATTTGAAGATCTAAAGTTACGCTCTGGGCAAGTACTGCATCCATCAGTCTGGGTGTGTTTGCCTTTGTGGTTTGGGAGGAATTTTGAATAGTTTGTGTATTCCTATCAAAAGCAATTCTCTTAGTGTTTCATATTTGGCCAACTCAGTGTCATGAAAAAAATATATAGCCTGAAGGAAACCCCCTTAATTGAAGAGAAAGTACCTATTAAGGATTAGATTTCCAATTCCTTTTGCATTTATTTACTTTGTTCTTCCCTGGAATAAAAGAGGAGGAGGCAGAATGTAGCTTATTATTTAGGATATGATGGGAAGACCAACTTTTTGTTCCACTCTAGAATTCTTCCAGTCCAAGAAGCAAAGCTGTGGGGTTGGGGAGCAGAAACAACCCAGACTTTTTGAGTTTAGGTGTTAAAAGTAAATCAAGCCCAGACTTCTTCCCTGCAGAGGACAAAAATGTAGCTGCAGGTTGGTCAAGGCCTACTCCAGGAATAGTTGAGACTTAGGGCAATGAAGTGATATGGTAGATAGAGATCTGGGTCTGGAGTCATGAAGACCTGACTTCAGATCTAGCCTCAACATTTACTAACTATGTGACCTTGGAGAAGTCACTTAACCCTTCTTTATCTTAGTTTCCTCATCTGTAAAATGAGTATAATAATAGGTACTATTGCACCTACCTTCCACGGTTGCTGTGAGGATCAGAATGAGTAATAATGGTAAAGTGCTTAATAGTGCCTGGCACACAGTAAATGCTATATATGACTAATTTAAAAATGCTTTTATTATAAACTTAATAGTCACCAACACAATAAAAGTTTTTAAAAAATAATAGTATATGTAACCAAAGTCCCAAAGCCCACTGATATAGAATTCTCTTCTCATTGGTGGTTATCAATGCTATACGCCTAGTGAGGTGTGAGCTGAATTTTCCCTTCAGTGAGATCCAGGACCTTTCTGAGTGGTGAGCTGAGTTATCTAACTCCCAATGGGAGAGCTCCTTCATTATGTATTGTCTGGTACATATTCTGCCATGTATACCTTCTTTGATTTTGATTTACTGTAGAGTTGGATAAATGGGTTTCTTTGCTACTTACTATGTATGTTCATTGTGGAATTGGTACTTGGTGGGAATTCAGTCAAGCCTTTTAAAGATTGGGCTGACATTTTCCCATTAATGAACAAGGATAGGAAGTTTAGCTTGAATGTAAAAACTACTACCTCCTGTAGACTAACAATATTTAGAGCACAAGATAGATATAATTCTAACCTGGTCCTTCCCATCTCTCTAAAGAGAGTGGAGTGGTCAGTTGCTGCTCTTCCATTTGCTTCCCCTCCCAGAAGAAATTAGAGCCTCCCTCAGAGAAGAATATAGGGAGAAGAAGCTAGAAATGTCTATTTTGCTTCCCTTCAAGACATGCAACCACATCACCATACTACATGTCAGTGAACAGCCTCACTCCACAAAATACTAGTATTTATAGAGTTCATTAAAATTTGCAAAGTGCTTTTAAAAATATCTCACTTGATCCTCACAACAATCTTTGATAATAGGTGCTATTATTATCCCTTTCTTACAGATGAGGAAACTGAGGCAAACAGAGGTTAAGTGACTTGCCCAGGGTCACACAGCAAGTAAGTGTCTAAGCTGTACTTGAACTCAGAACTTCCTCACTCCAGGTCCAAGGTTCTATCCATTTACCTTCTAGCAAAATTTTATACATATTATAAGGCTTTCATTTAAATAAGACAACTAAATGAAGAAATAATAAGGAAATGAATTTTTTTCTTCTGTGAAACATATAAAAAATTGAATTGCAATGTCTCCACTTCAATGAATACCGTTCTTCAAAGCAGTCCATTGGTGAGGATGGGCACATATTCCAAGTGTGTCATTATTTCCTAAAACACTTCCAGGTCTACTCTTTGGGGACAGTCCTTAGATCCACATGTACCAAAAAATCTGTCTTGGTATGTCAGAACCCAGTTTTGTTTTAATTTTTTTTTAATGGCACTAACCAGTTTTATCATTTACCTTTTCTATCATATTTGGCTCCAAATGACTTTTAGCTGCTTCTGAAAAAAATGAAATCCAGCCTCTAGGACAAAAGTTTGCCTTTGAGCAAGAAGGAAAGAATGAGCACAGGCTCTGAAAGTAACTCAGAGAGGTGTGGCCAAGCATTCTGAACAAAGGCAGCATTATTGAAATTAGGGAATATTCAGTCTCCCAAGGGGACTACTTTCCAGGGGACACACTCATCTCAATGTCAAATGTCTGATAAATCCCTTTTAAAATCAGTCATATTACTTTCTAGTTGCACTTTGCATTGGTGTGAAATAAAGATAAATATTGCTTTAATTTCAATACATATCATCTCTGGTGAGATTCTTTTGAACAAGATAAAGAATTAAGTTGATATTAATGTAAGTGGAATACTATTTGAAAATATATTTTAGGACTAAATATCATCTTAAAAAACACAAACAGAAAACTCACTTTCGACAATTTCTTTCATTCTATTAATCCAGAAACTGTTCTCATGTGTGCCACTGCTCCCCTGGAAAAGGAAACTCCCAGATGTTGAAGGACAAATAATAAATTATTTCAAATCCAGAAAACTTATCAAATAACTGCCACCTTTCCCAAAAGTTCCTCTGGGAAAACTAAGGTCCTTCTATTGGATAATACTATAATGTTTTCCATTTTTGACTTACAGATGTGTGTCACATCTAGATTTAGTGTTAATCCTTGATGAGAGAATAAGTCATCTTCTCCCCTGTCCACCAAGTGTGTTAGTGTATCAGGCTCTTTGGGGGTGGTAATCAGCCTGTAGGGGTAGATAGCTGAAAGGAACACAGGAAAGTTTGGAAAAGGTGCTGTGATGAAGACCTTGCCCCACTCTGCCCCATATATATATGTATGTATGTATGTATGTATGTATGTATATGTATGTATACACACACACACATATGTGGAAAGAGAGAGAGAGAGAGAGAGAGAGAGAGAGAGAGAGAGAGAGAGAGAGAGAGAGAGAGAGAGAGAGAGAGAGAGAGAGAGAGAGAAAGGAGACTCTATATGGAGCCTAACTTCCAGGGCTTCCACCACCTGAGTTTTTATTTGGTCCTCATTCTCCTAAATGATTTCCCTTTGGTGGAGCTTGGGGTAGGGGATGGGATGTGGTTAGAGTTCTGCCTTCTCTTGAAGAAAACAAAATATCACTGACAGCTCTTCCTGGCTGTCTGTTTTAGTAATTCCAGATGTGCAAATAAAAGGAAAACCGACTAACAATGTACTGTCAAAGTAAAAAGGAAATCAAATATGCAGACTGTTTCCTAAACATTGAGAAGACCCCCTCAAACCTAGAATCAATATTTGCATTTTAATCTTTGCTTAATTTGAAAGATTATGGGGCTTCACCAAAGATGAAAGCTCTTTGAAGTCATGGGTGTTTGTTTATCTTTTCTTCTTATTGCAATTTGATGAAACTTTGGAGGAAACAGATAGTGGTTTAAGAATCTCATTTTCTATAGAGCTGTCCTGCCCCTCTGCCCACCATTTTCAGGGACCTAGGGCCTATTCTCAGTACTTTCACATTATTATTTATTGCTTCAAACTTTTTTTTTTACTTACCCTGAACCAATACTGGGCTCTCAGCACTAACTCCTGAATCCAAATAATTATATATCTCAGAGGAATTTGTAACATCCTAGTGCTATTTGGCTCAGGAAAGTGCTCTGGTTGTATGGAGAGTCACTTCTAGATTTCCACAACTAAGCTCTATTGGCAAATAATAACTACAACAGGACCATCCTATTCACTTCATTCCTGTTGCAAAAGCCTAGATTAAAGAAGTAACAAATAAACTAATAAACAAGCATGGTAGCAATTACTTATTCAAATTTTAGAATGTTCAAACCTTAATTATCTGGACTATTGGAACACTGGATAACCAATAAATTAGCAGAAAAGGTACCTGAGTAACCGAAATAAATGCCATAATTTTCATGCACTTACAGGGGAATTTATTAGCTCTTTACTCAGAACCTACTTACTAATGTTTTACATATAATAATTATAATAAATTTTGTGATTTTGTGAGTTGAAGTTTATAGCATCAAATCTAAAGAAAAGTGTTGCTGGAGACAAGCATACCATCAGCAATGAGAAATAACAATGGGCAATAATAGATAGATGATAAATAAATAGAGGTACAGAAAGATAAATGATTGATAGATTAGATGGCAATTTAGCTAGATAAATTAGATGGATAGCTAGATAGTTACATAGAGAGATGGACTAGCACATTAATTTTATTAAACACTATCCCTATAACAACTCTGAGGTGAAATTCATTGCCTCTGAGAGCTTGTGATCTATCATGATCAAACAACTAATGAATGTAGGAGGTAGGATTTGAACCCAGGTCTCCTGATCCTAATCTAGCATGCAAACTACAATATTATGCTACCTTTTGACAAGGAAGGATTCCAAGACTTTTTTTTTTAATAGAAATGAAAGACGAGTTTTAGAAGTGGCCAGTGGATGACTGTGTTTATATCACAAAATGATTTTGGTTTTCTTTTTTTTTTTTTCAATAAATAGCAAGAGGGGGAAGAAGAAAAATAAATATTTGATAATTGGACAAAAAAAAGAAGCTATCTAAAATAATCAACAATTAACTTTGTAAATAAAAACAAGAAGACATGAGACCTTAAAAAGTGAGGCTCGAGACTTCCTGAGGTAGAGGCAAATAGCCTCATATACATCAATAGGTCCAGATGGCATTGCTCTATTATATAACAGTGTATAATATATAATATAATATATAATAAAAACTAATACTCATAATAGTGATCCTGATTTATCAAGAAAAATCTTATTTATTCTATCAAAACATGGCAATGGAGTATGTACTATTTTGGGAAGTTTTATACCCAAAATGATTTTTTTAAAAATTTATTAAATAATAGGACAAGTCCCAAGTTATCCATGAAACTTGGCTGCCCAAGGCAAAACTCATTCTCTGACATTCTACAGGACACAGTTTTGCTCTGTGGTGAAGGAGGTATGAGGAATCCAGAAACAAAGCAATGTCAAAAAAAATTCTGTTATTATTTTGGCCAAAGGGTTGGGTTCAGATAGAGGGTTTCCCAAAAGTCTTAGTGCAGCTTTAAGCTATTAAAGCTTTATAAAGCTTGCCCCTGTGGCCAAGCTGATAGTTGAATTTTCTAAACTTTAAACTGCACTAAGGCTTTTGGGACATCTTGCATTCTAAAGATAAATACTATACATAAAATTTACAACAACTTTTGTGAAGATGATTCTACTCACCATCAGTACGTATGGACAATATACAATCCAGTAGACCTGAAAGATGAAAAGCTCTTGTTGCAAAAGAACTCATCAGGTACTGCATCAAAATAGCATCCCTGAGCAAAACAAGGCTGGAAAATGAAGTCCAGTTTACCAAAGTATGAGCTAGATATACATTTTTCTGGAGTGACCAAATTGATGTGAAGCACTGTGAAGCTGGTGCAGTTTTGAAATCAGATCTAATCTAGTCGACAAACTTGTATGCCTATCAAAAGGCATGTACAACAGGCTCATGACAATGTGATTATTTGTAGGAAAGTGCCACGCCACCATTATTAGTGCATATGCTCCCACCATAATGAACTCTGATGAGGTCAAAAAGAAATTTATGAAGACCTAGAGACCCTCCTCATCGACATGCTAAAAGATGACAGGCTCATAATTCTGTATGACTTTAACATAAGAGGAGGCACAAACTATTTGACATGGCAAGAAGTCCTTGGGAGGAATGGAGCTGGACACAGCAATAGCAAAGGTAGCTTATTACTAAAGACTTATCCATCTTATGACCTTCTCACCACCAACACTGTCTTCCATTTACCTAAATGCAATAAAACTTTGTGGATACACCCTTGAAGTAAACACTGGCATTTAATAGACTATATCATTGTAAGGAGAAGAGACAGACAACATGTGAGAGGGAAAAAGGCAATGTGTGGTGCAGAGGTCTAAACCCATCATAAACTTATCCCTTCTGAGCTAAACATCCTCATTCAACAAGAGCCACAGCCACAATTCATGATGACTGTCAGAAGCCTCAACATCGGCAGACTAGAGTGCTTCTCTCTGACTGAACAGTTTGTTGCTGACTTAGAGGCAAAGCTGAGCCAGCACACAGTTGCAAAAATGGAGCAGAAAAGGACTGGGCAGCTTTCAGAGATTTGGTGTACAGCATCACATTTACTCATCGGGCCAGAACATCAGGATTGGTTTGATGAAAATGATGGGGAAATTCAGAAGCTACCAAATGAAAAACAAGAACTCCCCAGGGTTTACCAGCAGGGTTGTTCATCCATTTCTAAGAAGACATTATTTAACTTCATTAAAAGTAAAGTGAGGGGCAGCTAGGTGGCATGGTGGATAGAGCACGGCCCTGAAGTCAGGAGGACCTGAGTTCAAATTTGGCCTCAGACCAAACACTTGACACTTACTAGCTGTGCGACCCTGGGCAAGTCACTTAACACCAACTGCCTAAGCAAAAAAAAAAAAAAGTGCAAGTGAAGCTTAGAGAGATGCAGGATTCTTGGCTCAGTAAGAAGGCAGGTGAGATTCCGTTTCATGCTTATATTAACAATTCAAAGTGCTTCTATGATGCCTTGAAGGCTATTTATGGGCCAAAGTCCTTTGGTACATCTCAACTACTCAGTCCTTATGTAGCACACTGATCAGTGATAAGGACATGATCCTGGAGAGATGTACAGAACACTTCCATGGTGTTCTCAACAGACTGTCACCAACCAATACTGAAGCCACTGACCATTAACCTCAGGTTGAAATCAATCCCTCTCTAACTGAACTTCCAATTGAAGATGTTTTAAATGCCATTAGGTTCTCTCATGTGGCAAAGTTCCTGGTGCTGATTCCATTCCAGCAGAGCTCTATAAGGCAGGGGGTCCACTACTCATACAAAAGCTGATGGGAATCTCCCACATTATATGGCAAGTGGAGGTTATCCCCCCAGGAGTTCAAGGATACCTCCATTGTCCATCTCCATAAAGGAAAAGGAAATATATTGCCCTATGACAACCATGGGTGGGATTTGGGGGAGGAGCGTGTGTCTCTCTCAGTCATTGCTGTCATGATTCTTACTAGAGTCCTTCTTAATTAGCTGAAGATCTAGATCACCTAGATTATGATCATATACCTGTGAGCCAGTGCGGCTTCAGAAAGGGTTGAGGAACTATCAACATGGTGTTTACTGCCTGACGACTCCAGGGGAAATGCCAAGAATACACAATGTTTGTCAATCTGTCCAGGGCCTTTGATACTGTCAGTTGTGAGGGCTTATGGAAGGTCATGGCAAAATTTGGTTGCCCAGAGAAGTTGATCAGTATTGTATGCCAGTTTCATGATGGCATGCTTGCCCTGGTTCTGGATAATGGATGGTGCTCTTGCTCTTTCACAGTCATCAGAGGCAGGGCTGTGTGCCTGTCCACATGCTTTTTAGCATGGTGTTTTTAGTGATATTGTCAGATTCCTTTAATGACCACAAAAATAACATCAAGGTCAGCTACCATGCTGGTAGCAAATTATTTAATTTAAAAAGCCTACAAGCCAAGACTAAAGTGGAGAGACATTTGGTGTGTGACTTTTTATTTTACTCAATGCAGATTGTGAACTTGAGAGGCAACAAAATATGGATCAAATCTGTGCTGCTTGTGCTAACTTTGGCCTGACAATTCACACACACACACACACACACACACACACACACACACACAAAGTTCATCTAAAGCTAGCATTGTGCTACCCATATGTGGAAATATCAGTTATAGCAAATGGAGAAATTTTGAATGTTGTGGATAAGTTCACTTACCTATGCAGTATACTTTCCAGGGAATACACATAGATGATGAGGTTGATGCATGTATTGCCAGAGTTAGCTCAGTGTTTGGGAGGCACTGAAGGAAAGTGCAGGAGAAAAGAAGTATTAGGATGTCTACTAAACTAAATGTCTAAAGCCATTGTGTTGACCTCATTGTTGCATGCCTGTGAAACCTGGGCACTCTACCAGTTCTGTGTCAGAAAACTGAACCATTTTCATTTGATTTCTCTTATGAATATTCTGAAGATCACCCGGCAAGATAAGATACCAAACACTGAGGCCCTTTCTTGAGCTAAACTGCCAAGCATTCAAACTCTACCACAGAGAGTGTAACTTCAATAGGCTGGCCATGTTGGTCAAATGCCAAATACGTGTTTGCTTAAAAGACTGTTTTACAAAGAACTCACACAAGACAGGCCTTCACATGGAGGTCAGAAGAAGTGATACAAAAATAGTCTCAAGGTCTCTTTGAAGAGCTAGGGCTAGGTATTGATTGTGAGACATGGGATACACTGTTCAGCCTCCTGTGCCCACATCAAAGAAGGTACTGTGTTACATGAGCAAAGCAGAATTGCAGTAGCACAAAGGAAACATAAGATGTGCAAATCTAGAAACATCTCTACTCCAAATGTTCATCTGGACTATTTGTGCCTACCCTGAATTAGAGCCTTATATTGGCCTGATCATCCACAGCTGGACACTTTCTATGTTGACCCTGTCGTGATGTCATTTTGATCCTCTTTGAGTACAAAGGACAAAGAACAAACTACAAATGGGTGCTTCTCAAGTGTTAGACTTAATTTAGGAGGCTGAACTTCTAGAGAATTGTCAAAGCACCAGGAGATATATGTCCTAATGAAGATTATTGTCAGGCACTTTAGGGCCTCTGTCCCAAAGGGTATTGAATCATTCTGTGGGTGTGGTATCAGCCCCAGTGACTTCCAGAGGTGACAGTTGCTTATTGACAAGGCTCACCATGTCCCCAGGAATCAGATATGGAGCAAGATTGATTGAACTGCCAATCTAGATACTCCTATACATAAGCCAAGAGGTCTTCTAGATGCATCACTTTGCTCCACATCTAAAAGTCTCTCACAGAATCCTAGAATCAGAGATTTTCTACAGCAATGAATATTATGGGATACTGAGTCCAACTCCATCATCTTACTGTATAGGACACTAAGTCTGAGAGAAGTCAAATGACTTGCCTTGGATCACTCATCTAGTTAAATGTCTGAATAGAATTTGAACTGACATCTTCCTGACTCCAAGCCTGGAGCTCTGTGTATTGTGTCACTGACCTGTCTCTCTTTTAGTCATTATCATGTAATCACTCACCTGTAGTCACTACTTAACTTCTTAATTTAAAATCAGCTTTTCTATCAGGCTAATTCACTTCCAACACTTCATTTTTCAAGCCCTTAGGTGCCTTAGATGATAATGTTGATTTACTCTGACACAAAAAAAAGAAAGAAAGAAAAGGAAAAGAAAAAGAAAAAAAAAAGAAAAATCATGTAATGATCAGCCTTCTGATGATGACCAAGCAAAGGCTGAATGACTAGTAAAAAATATTAGAATGTCAAGTATATTAGAATGGGAATGATTATAATAGGTAGATCCCTCCAGAGCTGCACCCTAATAGACTGGCCTTCAAGACCCCAAGAGCCATTCAGTGCCACAATGAAGTACTTTACTAGGACTATCATAGATTATTTTTTTTGCAAATAATAAGATTAACCATAAATTACATCTAATTGAAGTCCCTTTCCAAAGCCTCATTCATAGTAGTATGGAGATAATACAGGGCTCTTACAGGGGATTCCAGAATCTGATTCAGTAACCAGAGCTCAAACTCTGGTAGGTCTGGGAATGATGTGAATTGGGTGTGTCTATTAGTTGAAGTTCAGAAAGGCTTATCACCAGAAGCTTAACCACTACATAATATTCCATCATAGTCACTCATACATATCAATCTGCCAGATTATGAAGGGAATGCTACCTACACATATCATGGATATATGAGGGACATACTACTTTGCTGGTTCTCTGATGTCCTGATCATCCTTTGTGTTTCGTAAGATGCAGAGGTCGTAAAGGGATTTGGTAGAGATAATGAACCCTTGGGCTGATAGTAGATGCAAAGCTATGTGTGTAGTTTTAAAGGGTAAAGGACAGAGACTTAGAGATGAGGGGAGCCAGGGTGACAGTAGAGTCATGCTCTTTCAGTGGTCCCTGGACTCCAGGTGACAAAACCACTAGTAACCTCAAAAAGACTCCATCTCCAATGAGAGAAGGCTTCATGGTTAAAATACTGTGTGAGTCAGATCACTGCACAGTGGAGCCTGAGACCTTGGAGAAGACTTCCAGGAACCTGGAATTAACAAAATAGTTCCTACCTTCAAAGAGCTTACACTTTACTAGGGGGAAATGACAGAATCTATAAAAATTAAAACAGTCATTTTAAGGGCGCTAACAAGATAGGGTAAGTATTATTAAAGGTCTCGATATAGGATGTGGCACTTAAGCTAAGGATTCTAAGTGATAGAAGTAAGAAATGAGGACATTCCAGACAGGGGATAGACCATGCAAAGGTACTGAGACAAGAGGTAGAGGGTCACTTGTAGATGGTAGAAGTAAGCCAGTTTTTCTGGTATGTAAAGTAAATGACTAAAGAGGTGCTAATTCAACATAGACTGAGGTCAGGTTATAAAGTCTTTAGATGTCTGACAGTAGAGTTGGGATTTTATTCTAGAGTTAATAGGGAACCAGTAGAGTAGGTCAGTGTCCAAATCCAAAAAGATTCTTAGACCTAATGAGTTTCTATTATTTTATTTTACTAGATTTTACTGTTATTTTTGTTTTGCATAACTTAGATTTTACTCTAAATTCCCTCTCCTCTCTCCCCCCAAGAGCCATCTTTTATTTAAAAAAATACTTTAAGAAAAAGAAAACAATTCAAAAACTAATCAATACATCAAAAAACATAACATCACATGAAATATTTCACATACACGGAAACCCCATGTTCACAAAGGAATGGGGTAGGGATACATGTTAATATCTCTTCTTTGGGGCCAAGCTCTTTCTTTATAATTTTGTAATATTTATTTTCAATTATTTTGTGGTTATTATTCTTTCCATTTAAACTACCAAAGTCATTGCATATCAATTCATCTGTATCTTTCCATGCTTCTTTATATTGAGCATATTTACATCACAGTAATATTCCATTACAATCCTATTTCACAATTTATTTGCCATTACCTAATTGATAGAAATCCATTTTGTTTCCAGTTCTTTGCATCCAAAAAAGTCCTGCTACAAATATTTTGGTGTGTATGCAGCCTTTTTGTCAATGACCTTCTTGGGGTATGCTCTTAGCATTACAATCTCTGGGTCAAGGAGTATAGACATTGTAGCTACTTCATTTACATAATTCCAAGTTGCTCCCAAAGGTTATACTAATACACAGCTCCATCAATGTTCCTCTTTCTACAAATCCTCCAACATGCACGATTTCCATCTTTCATCAACTATGCTAATTTACTGGATTCGAGGTAAAACCTCAGGGTTTCTTTGATTTTCTTTATCTTACTATTAGTAATTTTTAGTATTCTTTCATGTGGTTGTCAATTGTTAGCAATTCTACTTTTGTGAATTGTTTATTCATATTCTTTGAAGAAGCTATTATTTTAAAACAGTAAATAAGTTTTGACACTGAATATAACTGACATTTTTTCTTTTTCTAATATATTTTTATCTCATTAAATATTTCCCAATTATATTTTTTTAAATGTTTCACACTTTTTTGAAATTTTGAATTATAAATTCTCTCCTTCCCTCATGCTCTTCACACACCCCTTGAGAAAGCAAGCAATATATCAAGTGGTACACTGGATAGAGCACTGGGCCCGGTGTCAGAAAAGCCTGAGTCCAAATCCTGCCTTGAACACTAGCTATGTAACCCTGGGTGAGTCACTTAACCCATTTTGCCTCAGTTTCCTCATCTATAAAATGAACTGAAGAAGGAAATGGCAAAACACTCCAGTATCTTTGCCAAGAAAATCCCAAATAAAGTTATGAAGACTCAATGACTAAACAACAAATACAAGTGAAGTCAAGTAAAACATATTTCCATATAAGCCATGTTGCAAAAGAAAACACACACGCAAGAACAATAAATATATATGTATATATGTATGTATGTACATATGTATTCTTCACTTAGTATTCATCATTTGTCTGTCTGGAGGTAGATAGCATTTTTCATCATGAGTCCTTTGGAATTGTCTTGCATCATGGTCTTGATGAGAGTAGCTAAGACTTTCACAGCTTATCATCCTTAAAATGCTACTTTGACTGAATGCAGTATTCTCCTCATTCTGGTCACTTCATTTTTCATTGATTCATATAAGATTTCCCAGGTTTTTCTGAATCCATTTTGCTCGTCATTTCTTTTAGCACAATAGTATTCCACCACAATCATATACTACAACTTGACGAGGCATTCCCCAATTGATAGCCATCCCCTCAATTTCTAATTCTTTATCACAACAAAAAGGGCTGCTGTAGATGTTTTTTGTACAAATATAGATGTTTTCCCTTTCATTTGATCTCTTTGTGTTAATAGACCTAGTAGTAGTAGTACTGAATCAGAGAGTACACAGTTTCGTAGCCCTGTGGTCATAGTTCCAAATCGTTCTCCAGAATTGTTGGGCCAGTTTACAACTCCACCAACGGTGAATTAGCGTCCCTATTTTTCCATGTCCCTTCCAGCATTTGTCACTTTCCTTTTCAGTCATGTTAGCCAATCGGATAGTTATGCGATGGTACTTCAGAGTTCTTTTAATCTGCATTTCTTTAATCATTAGTGATTTGAACACTTTTTTTATGTGACTATTGATAGCTTTGATTTCTTCTTCTGAAAACTACTTGTTCATAGCATTTTATATCAACTGGAGAATGGCTCTTATTTTTATAAATTTGGCTCAATTCCCTATGTATTTGAGAAATGGAGTCTTTTTTAGAGAAACTTGCTTTAAAAGCTTTTTCCTCCTGTTTTCTGCTTTTCTTTTAATTTTAGCTGCATTGGTCTTGTTTGTGCAAAATCTTTTTAATTTCATGTAATCAAAATAATCCATTTTACTTGCCATGATCCTCTCTTTCTCTTGTTTAGTCATAAACTCCTCTCTTATCCATAGAGCTGCCAGGTAAATTTTTCTATACTCTATTAATTTATTTATGATATCACCCTTTATGTCTAAATCATTTGTCCATTGTCAACTTATTTTGCTATGATGCATTTTTTTTTCTTAATTAGGCCTGTCATTTCATTTGAAGATAACCACTAATGTGGAAATTTCTTCTGCTAATGCAGTTTACAATAGTGAACTTTGGGGGACATTGACAGGTGAAGTGATTTCTTTAGTCACACAGTTAGTATAAAATGGAGTTGGGAATTGAACTCAGAGCTTCCTCACCTTATCTGTCTTTCTCCATCAGTTTCTACAATTCCCATCAGCCAAAAAAATCATTTGGCTCTTCTTTGCCCTATACTGTAATAGGCCTCATTAACTTATATCTACCACACTGAGGTATGTCATTCAGAGTAGAATATAGTAGTGTAATAATGATGAGAAAATCCTTTAGAAGGCTGACCCAATTCAACAAATATTTGGTTCAATTAAATTAATAATATAATAATAATTAACATTAACATAGCACTTACCACATGCTAGACACTGTGGTAGGTATTTTACAAATATCTAATTTGAACTTCAAAACTATGCAGAGAAGTAGGTATTACCCCATTTTACACTTGAGAAAACTGAGGCAACAGAAGTTAAGTTATTTCCCCAAAATTACATAGCTTATAAATATCTGATGCCCTAATTGAACTCAGGTCTTCCTAACTCCAGTCTTGACACTATCCACTGAACCACCTAGCTACCCTCAAATATTCAATTCAACAAGGAGTAAAGCGAAGATGGTGAAGTACACACAGCAACTGAGCTGAACTCTTATAACATTCCCCTCCAAACAATGTTAAAATAACTTCAGAAAAGGTAGACATAGTAATCATGACAAAGCAAAAACAAAAATACACCTAAATAAGAGATTATCAGGGAAACTCTATTTTGCAAAAAAAAAAAATAAATCATAGACAATGAAGTAATACAAAAATATTTTACATCAAGTTTCTCTGACAAAGCTCTCACTTCTCAAATATATAGGGAACTGAGTAGCTATTCCCCAACTGAAAAATGGTCAATGGCTATTATCAGTTTTCAGAACGATAACCCAAAGCTATCTATAATCATATGAAAAAAAAAGTTCTAAATCACTATTTAGAGAAAAGCAAATAAAACAGCTCTGAGATACCACTTCACACCTATCAGAAATGACAAATGCTGGAGGGGAGAAGAAAAAATAGGGTACACTAAGAAACTGTTGGTGGAGTTGTGAATTCATTCAACCATTCTGCAGAACAATTTGGAACTGTGCCCAAAGGGGTATAGAACCGTGTACTCTTTAACCTAGCAATACCACTGCTATGTCTGTGCCCCAAAAAAGAGGAAAAAAAAGGAAAAATACCTATATGTACAAAAATATTTATAGCAGCTCTTTTTGTGGTGGCAAAGAATTGGAAATCAAGAGGATATTCCAATTGGGGAATGGCTGAACAAGTCATGATATATGATTGTGAAGGAATATTATTGTGCTATAAGTAATGATGAAGGGGGTGGTTTCAAAAAAAAACATGATAAGACTTATACAAACTAATGCAAAGTGAAGTGAGAACTGGAAGATCATTAAGCACTGTAACAGCAACACTGTAATGATGATCAACTGAAAGTCTTGATTACTCTAATCAATACAATGATCCAAGACAGTTCCCAAGGATTCATGGTGAAAAAATGCTATCCCCCTCCAGAAAGAGAGAGAGAGAGAGAGAGAGAGAGAGAGACCTAATGAACTCTAAGTGTAAATTGAAGTGCAATATTCTTGCTTGCTTTATTTTTTTCTTTATTTATTGTGATATGGTTAATATGGAAATATGTTTTAAATGGTTACTTATGTATAATTGATATCATTTTGTTTGCCTTTACAGCGGGAAGGAGAAGGAGAAAATTTGGAACACAAAATTTAAAAAGAAAACAATGTTAAAAATGAATAAATAAATAATAAATTTGAAAAACTAATTCAACAAACATTGCTTAAATATTGCCTATAATTTGAGAACTGCTTAAGGGATTGGCATTTTGTGGATTTCTGTACCCCCTCTTATTATGAAGACACAGAAAGAGATGCAGTATCTAACTGGCCTTGTTGATTTCCAACAAAAGTGGAAGCCTGAATGCCTCCAGAGAATTCTTTTTTCCAAGCAAGAGTGAGGTCTAAAAAATCAGGGCACAGGCTGAATTGTTTTAACATCTCAAAGTTGTTAGAAGAGAGACTCTCAGGGGATATTGAATTGCATAATGCTTTTTAGTTTCATCCGGTGTGTTTATTCTTTGAGAATATTCCCAAACCATAGTTTTACTAGTAAGAACAAGAGAAGTTCTAAAGCTTCATTCATGTTCCATTTAAAGAAAATTTTGCTGTATTTCTTTTTACACTTCCTACTTCTTTAAACTCTTCTCTTTCACCTAGTGTAGGATTAACCAGGGCATTACTGTATTTCTTAGGATGACCTGTTTTCCTATAAAATGATGTCTACAAATAAATTAGAAATACTTTTTTTAAGTCCCAAGCTGGAACATTTTCAAATTCTGCTAAAAGCAGCTGGATATGAATGTTCATTTAATGTCTTATTAAGCTCATTTCTTTAAGACATTTAACTGATATCCCTTTAAAAATGTTCCATTTATAATGATACTTCAACACGTGCTTGATACTTTAGATATGAACTCTTCATGTCTTCTTCAAAAGGAAGAAATGTTATGACCATTAAATACACAATATGTTTATGTTTTTCAATTTGGGTATTTACTCCTTCTCCTTCCCCTTTTTAGTTTTTTTTTTTTGTGTGTTTTCTTCCCTTATTATAGTATGCTGTCTTTGAAAGCAAGGACTATCATTATTTGTTTTTTGTTATTATTATTTGTATTCCTAACACTTAGCACAGTACCTGGCATATAGTAGGTGTTAATAAATATTTATTGACTATTTACTGTATATTATGGGAGCAGCCAGGTGGCATAGTGAATACAGTGCCAAGCTTGGAATTAGGAAGACTCATCTTCCTAAGTTCAAATCCAGCTTCAGACACTTACTAACTGTGTGACCTTAGATAATTCATTTAACCCTATTTGCCCCAGTTTCCTCATCTGTAAAATGAGCTAGAGAAGAAAATGGAAAACCATTTCAGTATTTTTTGCCAAGAAAATGCTGAATGTATTCACAGAAAGTCAGACATGACTAAAACCACCAAACAACAACAATACTATATATTACACTTTCGAGATGATTATTGTGAAAATGCTTAATGAAATCTAATCTTCTTTTTCTACCAGAAAGGTTGTCTCTGGAACTATTTGTGTGTACCTTCAAGAAACTGTTGGCAAGAAAACTGGGCACTTAAAAAAAGCATCTTCCTTCTTCCCAAATTAATGACAGGTAAGATTCACCTCCACAAAAATAGTTGTCTGATATAAGTTAAAGAAAAAACATTGAAAAACCAGTTTCACCGTTTTACATATTGAAATGACTAGCTTATCAGAGGTCACATCAGTCAAATTTTTAAATAGGTTTGTGTGCATAGCAATAAGCAAAGGCTGGGTTTATTTGCTGCCAAAAGGCTGATGAAAGAATGAAAAATTTGGTCAACCAGCCAGTAATGTGGACTATATGGCATAAGTCATCTGGTTTTATGAAAGTATTTTTTTTTACGCATTTGACTAATGACAATGAGATGAAACATTCCATGTGTAAATGATAGACCTGGGATCTCAAATTGCTACAAACCCTCCACCACACTTTCTTCTTTTCCCCCACCCCACAAAAATGCTCTTGCTTCTAGTTCAAAGCTAAAGCCAAACCAGTTCATCTGACCATTGGCTGCCATTGAAAGCTTTGCTATTGAACTGGCCAATGAATTCTAAGATCACTTAGAACTCCCTAGATCAAAACAGAATTCACTATAATGTGAACTGCAAAAGTGCAGAAATTCTCTTTAAAGCCAGTCTGCTATGGTCTGACTGCCCAAGGGGGCTTTTCAATGAAAGTTGCAGAAAGAACTGATTATAACACTCTTTCCCCTCCAACATGTCACCCATGCCGAGATGTTGAGGGCAGTGTTTTGCAAGACTCAAGTGTATGATTCAGAAGGAGATAGGAAACTACACACTAAATAGACCTATTCTTTAAGACCTCTCAGGGCAAGTCTTGATTCAGTGCCAAACATCCAGATGAAAACTGAAAAATCAAGTTAAACAAGATTATTTTACCTATACAATGGAAAAACTTCAAACACTGAAATTCTCAATTTTCATTCAGATTTTTGTCATGAAAACAGTCCTCCACTGCCACAAGATTGTAGCCCTCCTTGCCTCTCAGCTTAAATTCAACATTATCAATGGGTACAAGATAGAACCATATGGACATGTTTGGTTAGAGATCAGGAGAAGAATCCAACAAAAAAGACAGAGAAGGAATGGTCAGATAGGATAGGAACTAAAACAGGAGAGAGTGGTGCCCTGAAACCAGAGAGAAGAGATTATCAGGGAGGAAAAAGGCTGTGGAGAGGTTGATAGGGAGAAAAAAAAAACCTGATTACAGATGTAGTAGTCATCTCTCTCTCTCTGTCTGTCTGTCTCTCTCTCTGTCTCTCTCCTCTCTCTCTCCTCTCTCTCTCTCTCTCTCTCTCTCTCTCTTTCTCTCTCTCCATATATATATGTATGTATGTATGTATATATATATGCATATGTATATGTGTATATATATACACATATAATATAGTCAAAATCACTGTCTGATTAGAACAAAGATCAAAATAAATATCAAATTAGAAACAGAAGCAATTTCATGTAATTATTGCAACTTCTATTTAATTTCTTTAATAAGCTTCTGCATTATAAAATGGGAAATAGACAACAGCAGAAACATAGTCTCTATCACTTTTTCCTAGAGAAATTTAACTGATTCAAAACAGGGAGAATGCCAAGAGTCCAAAAATTACCAAATAACTAATACTCTCAAATAGAATGAACAACTATGAAATTAAAGCAAAGTTATTCAAAACATTACGAAAAAGAAATGCAGATGACTACGAGCATCATCACCTCACAAAACCATATTTGTTTAAAAAAACCAGACAGGAAGAAAGCCAGCTTAATGCAAGAGCATCTGTAAGTGAAACTTTAAAGGGAAACGAAAACAGCAAATAGACATGGAATGAGTTAATGCTGCTCAGCTGCTAATGCCTTCATCTCTAAGGCTGTTTTTCAGTATTTATCTTGTATGTGCCAATTTATGCATTTCTCCTCCACTGGAATGTAAGATCCTTATAAGGGTAATGACTGTTTTTAATTTTCCTTCGTATTCCCAGAGTTTAGTTCAAGGTCTGGCACATATGTAATAAACTGCTGTTGAATGATTCTGATCTAGGGAACCACCAGAACTACTACATTTGGACTCTTACCACCTTAGTACTCAAAACCTAATATACTATGGGGATGAATTGTAATAATCCTTAATAAGGTGAAAACCAAACAATAATATTTGTGAGGGAGGGAGCAATGAAGGAAGAGAATAGTAGGGTAGAGAGTATAGAGGTTGGAAAATTCCAACTTAAGCAGTCCCAGGTATATCTAAGGTAGATGGGTTTTGCTATTCACTACAAGCCATGAATGAATTCTTCATTATATGGGTCAATTAAGCTCATCTAATTTTGCAGAAATATAGGTTTCTATTGCTGCACCATCCCTTTCATATGGAATTTCTTGCATTGAAAGTCAGCAACTCATAGGTTTCCTTCTGTATGGCCCATGGTAAGTTCTTGTGCAAAATTACAGCATATATTTAAAATGGAATCTAAATTCTTTACAACTTAGCTCAACTCTCCATAGGGAGAAAAATTTCTCTGTATTCATAATAGTTATGAAAGGTTCATTAAAAGGAAAGGTTCATACAGAAAGAATGCTGCATTTGAAGTCAAAAGACCTGGGCTCAAATCCAAGCTCTGTGACCTGACTGCTTATGTGACCTTAGGCAAATCACTTAAACTCTGTAGGAAACCCTCAGTTTCCTTATCTGTAAAATAATGAAGAGAGGGGTTAGAATAAGCCATTTCTAAGGTCCCTTCTAGCTGTACTTCTCTGATCCCATGGTTCTAAGATTCATAAGGTGTGTGGAGGTTGGATCAAAAAATCACTGGAAAATTTCCCTTTGGAGAAGAATTACATTTCATTTCTGAACTATGAGAAAAGACAGATGCTTCTAGTTAGTGCATTGACTGATGCTCCTCAATGGGATTTCCCAATGAACGGTTCCTCTCCAAAGAAAATTCTTCTCCCCAGAATCCAGAAGAGATACAGATAGATAATACTTTCAATCTTCAATCTATTTTAACTTCTTCCTTCTCCTCCTCACTAAAGTCAAGGTTAGAAACATCACTCTGACTTAGAGTTAGAAATTCCTTGTGGATCACTTTATAATATCCAACTGTTAAACTGTATTCAGCCTCATTTTAGAAAATTCTCTTTCAAAAAACTGCCAAGATCTCTCTAGGTCAAATGGTCAATTTTTATCTAGGAGAAAATTCTCCCCCCCCCATATGTAAGTGAATCCAAAAAAAAAAAAAAAAATAAGCACAGGAAAAAAAATGTTAAATCCAAGGGGCAAAGATATTAATTTTCTTTTGTCTAGCTACATTGCTACTTTTATTATGTATATATGGTTAGCAAAAAACTACTCAAACTTGTATTTAGACATCATTTTTTTTGAAAAGACCAAATCAGTTTTAAAGTTATTATCTCACTTTTCTTAATAATTTTGCTAAGGGGAAATGGGGCAGCATATGTATTGTACTGATCAGGCTCTAAGATTCAACAAGATTTTAATATGAGTATTTAAGAAAACATTTTTCTCTCAAATTATAATGTATCTTGAAAAAATGTTTAAAATTTCAGCAACATCAGGGCAATAGTCGATTTAGACTCTACCCCCAACCTCCCTCTCTAAAACTATCCAACCCCTCCATTGTGCTATCTGGAATGCCACACATAGCCAAGAAATTGGATTATATCTTAAACTTTTTCCTTTCTCTCTTTCTCCAACTTTTTATACTTACTGAAACCTGGCTCCCTACTGATGGCACAGCTTCACTAGTCATTCTTTCCAGCACTAGTTACATTTTCTATTACTCCCCCTGACATTAGATTTATAGAGTTGGATTTCTCCTTGTCTCCCATCACCCCTTACAGGCTCTGCCCCCACCACCCTCTTTCTCCAGTGCAGCCCATCCTCCATTCAACTTTCAATTTGATCTTCCTAAAACAAGTCGGAACATACCATTCCTTCTCCAGTAAGTTCCAGCTGCTCATTGTTATCTCCAAGATTAAAGATTAAAAAGATCTGTTTGGTTTTCAATGCCCTTCATAAACTCACACTTCCTCCCTTTCCAGTCTTTTTTATAGCATACTATCCTCCATGTACTCTGTGGTCCATTAACACTGGCCTCCTTTCTGTTATTTAACAGTGACGCTCTATCTTCTGATTGTAAGCATTTATACTCACTACCTCCTGTCTCTATGCTTGGGACTTTCTCCCTTTTCATTGCCACCTCCTAACTTCCTTGGTTTCCTTCAAGTCTCTAATAATGTCCTATCTTCTCTGTTCCTTTCCGATGTAATCTTATTGCCTTCCCTTTCAGATTACTCCCAATTTAACCCATATACATCTTGTTTGTACTTAGGCTTTTTGAATGTTATCTCTCCCGCTAGACTGAGCTTTTGAAGAAAACGGACTGTTGGGTTTTTTTCCTTTTTTTTTTTTGCTTCAGTACTTAGTACAAACTTGGCACATAGTAGGTGCTAAACAAATTCCAGCCCCTAATATTGGGCTCTGCTTTTGTACCAAGTATGTACTGGCACACATTTGATATATGGTTAGTGCTCAAGAGAGAAACTAAGCAAGATAATGTGTGGAAAAGTGCCCAAAGCTTTAAATAATCTCAAACTGTTATTGCACAAAGCCCATCTTTAAATACCAGTAATCTCCTGTTAAAATGACATGACAGCAAATGTGGAAGACCATGACTTCTAAAGAATTAAGTTCTCAAATAACTCAAAAGGTACATGGTGACTATAAGTAAGATTTGGCATGTTATCAGTGATGACTTTTGAATGAGAAATGCTATAACAGATATGACTGTGGACACATATGACCAGAAACAGACATACATTATTCATGATACAAGAATGAAATAATCATATAGATAACTTGAATGCTATACTTTTAACACCAACACATTAAAATAACAAGTGAGAGTTCTCAGCAAGCTAAATAGAACCTGTATGGAGGATCTTGAGAAAAACATGAATGACAATCATCCAGGATGGGAAAGCATGGAGGGCATGTGGCAAATTGTTGGAAAAAAATGTCCCTAGCAATGAAATAACACTTCTACCAAAGCACCAAATCATTTCTGATCTTATGTTTGTGATTTCACTACCTTCCTAGAGACCATAGCTCTATAGCCCACAAAGAAGAAGAAAGGTTTCAATAGTCAAATTCGTTTAGTCCAAATAGATAATCAAATCAGATTTTTCAGTTCCCAAAGTGGGTGTATTGGATTAAATGATTAAATGATTCCACATGGTTGTCTGCTTTGATTTAGTTATTCAATAATTCCCACACCTCCATTTTGCTTTTGGCTGTATAGACACTGAATGCTATATATAAAGTGTTTGTTATTATGTACTTAAATGCTGTAGCTCTGGGGAATATATCTCTAAAATCATTCCTTTAAATAATTAAGAACCATACTGGAAAGTGGACACAGTACAGCTAAATAAGTGAGTAAATTGAAAAGGACATGTGGAATTTAAAACACATACAGCCTGCATTTGATGGGGCTATAACATATAAAGCTTAATATTTCAAGTCTATTAAAATCCTTCTCACAGGGATAGACTTCCAGATGAGGTATAATATTCAGGAGACTGATGTAATAGAATAACAAGGATAGTATCCTCTTTCCCTATTGATTTCTTATTCCCTGTAGCTCTATTTCTGTTTCTGTCTCTGTGTCTGTTTTTGTCTCTCTGTGTCTCTCTCTCTCTGTTTCTGTCTCTGTTTCTCTTTTGTCCCCTACTATTGCACATGCATGCATGCACACGCATGAGCAAACACACACACACACACACACACACACACACAAAATGGAAATAGCTCAAAAAATCTTCAGGAAAAAAGGGAATAAAGTTTATTAAAACTCTTATTTCAATGAAATAGGCACAGGGACAGCTAAGTGGCATAATGGCTAGAGCATTGGACCTAGAGTCAAGAAGACCTGAGTGTAAATCCTTTCTCAGACATTTACTGTCACTTAACTGCTGTCTGCCTCAGTTTCCTCATCTGTAAAATGAAAATAATACCTCCCAAGGTTGTTGTGAGGATAAAATGACATAATAGTTACAAAGCACTTCGCAAACCTTAAAGAACTCTATAAGTGCTAGCTCTTATTATTAATATCTGTTTCAAATTACACTAAATTTAACAACATTGAGTTTTTCTTTAAATTTTGGCAGGTTTAATGAATAATCCGTGGAATCCGGATTCCATTGATAGCTTTTCTAAGTATAAGCCTGAATAATTCACTTGATATCCCAATCCACTTTATCACATGGCCCAAAGACTGATACTTATTATAAGCCTTAGTTTGATTTTACCTATGAAGGACTGAAAGCTCTCTGAAGGCAGATTATCTTTAATAATGCTATCCAGTGTTCATTTTTTAGTGACTTCTAACAGCCATCATAGATGCATTTATTAAAGTTTATTACAAATTGACCTCCTTGAATTGCAACTAAAATATTTCAGAATAGTAAAAAAGTGAAGTCTGAATCAATGCAAACCAGATGAAACAGTTTTGATGGAGCAAAGAAAACCTATGAAGACTATTGGAATGTTCTCGGCATTCGCTATTTAGCTATTTCAGGGATTTGTTATATCATTCTCCTTCTACCAATACAGATTACAATCCCTCCATGTTATAGAAAGTTTAAGGAGTTTCTATGTCCTTCCATATTCAAACATTAACAAAATAGGTTATAATTAAGTTAGTATCTAGAACTGCTGCTTAGAGTCTGAGACTCGGGCAGCAATCTATAAGGCTAGTACAACGAGGTACATCCCACTGGGGCAGTTGCCCATTCTGATGTTTGCCTGTTTCCAAGGTATAAATGCTCACACTGAAAATTTATAATTTGAAAATCACTCTCCAGAGTCTGTAGAGACTGCCTCTACCACATCTTGGCCTCATGACAAGAAATGATATCATTTTGATAGTACAAGGTACTATGACCACTTTCTCCCTTATGGGGCACATCCCACTGCCCTTGAGATGCCTATTTCTGAAAGAGATGAGGTCTCCACTTTATTTTTTGATATATACTATTCATTTTCTTTCATATAAGGATTTTCCTTTCCATGACATATTTCCTCCAGGCTAAAGGGCAGGCAGAATACATGAATCCAACCAGGTGTGAGGCCTCCTACCATCAAATCATCCTGCAAAAATCTGTCATATTGTAGTCCTAATCCACCCAAAATAAATCCTTTTGTCATTGTCTATGTGGATTAATGACATTATGCCTAGACTAACTTGTAATCTACCTTACAGGTTGTCATAATGGTGCACAAATAGGAATCTGACTGACCTCCTACCTCTAGGAAATTCCTTAGACTTAGAGAAGGTGAAAACTTGAAAACAGCCACTTAGGTTGTTGAGGTTGTCTTCCTCAAACCATATATTTGTCTTCCAAACAATTACTCTAATGACATTATAGAGATGTTATGCAACATCGTGGGCTTTAGTCATAATGCATTAGTGACATTATTAAAATTTTGTATTGTCTGAGATAATGTTCATATTAAATATGGAAAAATTTGCAAATCCATTCCAAATCTCATCTTGTCAATTCCCAATGCAATCATGGCATCTCTACTGCTCTGCTATTAAATGATTACAATATATTTCACAGTTCTTACTGCCAGGCCTTCATGTGGTTCTCATTCTGTCCACCTCAGGAGCAAATATTCTCATTTTGCTGTTGTTTCTTACAAAACTTTTGGGATGTATGTACAGGAAAGGTGCTCTAAGATACACAAAAACATTCAAAAGATGTTTGGTTTGAATTTAAGCTCTGGTCAAATAGGCGCCCAATCATCCCCCTGAGACTTGAAAGCATCCTATCAGCAAGTGGCCTCACTAGAGATATTTGGTTGACCCAGTCAAGTTGTCTTGAAACAAGAGTTCACTTTTGGAATCTGCAACCCTCATAAGTGGCTGTTTTCAAGTTTTCACCTTCTAGATAGTAGAACTCCATTACCCAAGACACTTGCACTTGGTGGAGAGAGAACGTCTCCTGTGCGAACCTTCCTTTCTTATTTTCTTTAGCCTGCCTGCCTGCCAGGATGTCTTTCTATAGCTACAAATACCAGAGTGTTTGAATAATGAAAAGAGGCTTGACATGAAGCAGAGAAGGAAAGGGTGAAGGGATGGTAATTCCTTTGTGAAAAAATTCTTTTAGCCTGAACCCCCCGTAGAGGGCAGAGGAGAGAAATTATGAAAGGGCTTGCAAAAGGCCAGTTCTCATGTGAGATGAGGTCTGAGGAACAGAGGCATTATCCTAAAATATCTGAGAAAGAGTCATTGTGCCATGTATACACAGAAGCCAAAGCGTAATGCCTTATTTATGAAGGCCAGCCTACTTTATTCAGGAGAGAAGTACCTACTACATACACATTTCATGCTATTTTGAGCACATGTCAACCAGTCATTTTGACCATTACATTAAAGTCTACAGAGGAAACAAGATTATGGAGTACTCTTGAGGGCCAAGAGTCTGGCTCACATGAGCCCAACTTTAGTACTGCTTTTAAGACTGAGGCAGTTTAAATAGTAGTTTCATCTTCTAAAAAAAGGAAATGCTAAAACTTTTTTTTCAGAAACTTCATGTAGCCTGCCCTTGAGACCCTATATTCAAAAGGCAAGCTCTTCTCTTAATTAGAAATCTCTCCTCTCTCTATTGCAGATGTGTGTATCTGTGTTTGAAGGTCCCTAAATGTAATGATAGTGACAGATATTGGACAATGAATATTCCCAAATGACTATGGATATCTAACCATTAAAAGCTTCTGGCAGAGAGGTGGTTATTCAGTAATCTCATTTATTACAAAGCCTGGAGTGGCCACCCAGCCTGAGAAGGGAGCCAGTAGAAAGTAGGTTGATCTTGGAGTTCTGAACTTGGAGTTATAACATCTGTGTTTAAATAGCATCTCTTCTACCTATACCCCTGTGTGATTTCAGGAAATTCACTTAACCTCTTTAAGACTCAGTTTCCTCATTTGTAAAATGAAGGGATTGGACTAGATGACCTACCAAGTTCTTTCCATATCTAGATCTATGATGATCCTATGGTTTTGGAAGTAGAGAAAAAAGAGAAGACTATTAATACTAGTCATTTATATTTTATAAAACTTCGTGGTCTATAAAGTGCTTTCTTGACTACAACCTTGTGTAGAAGGTAGTCTAAGTATTATCTTGAAACTTAGATGTCATTTTCAAATCCTCACTATCTCTTACACCTGTATACATTCTGTTACCAAGCTCTGTTCTTTTTACCTGTGTAACATCTCTCAAATATCTTCTCTTCTCTCCTCTGATATTGCCATCACCCTGGAATAAGCCCTCATCATCTTATGCTTGGACTGTTACACAAACCTGCTGGTGAGTCTGCCTGCCCTTGAGTCTTCCCCAGCCCACTCCAATCCATCTTCCATTCAACCAATAAAATGATTTTCCTAAAGTATAGGGCCAATCATGTCCAAATACAAGTCCTACTCATTAAACTCTAGTGGTTCCATATCCTCTAGGATAAAATACAAAATCCTCTATTTGACATTCAAAGGCCTTTATAACTTAGAGTGTACACACACACACACACACACACACACACACACACACACACACACCCCTTTTCAGTTTTCTTACATTTCACTCCCTGTTATGTACTCTTTAATTCAGTGATACAGATCTCTTTTCTTTTCCATGAATATGACACTCCATCTCTTGGCTAGAGGCATTTTCCTTGGCTGTCCCTCATGTCACACAGTCAAATAACAAGCAACTATCAGAGCCAAGACTTGAACCCATGTAATCTACAGTTAAATGCATTGTTCTTTCTACCATTTCCACCACCTTCCTAGTGCTAAATTAGGGATTTGTGGTCACCAAGACTTTTCAAAATGTTTCCTGTTTTTCACATCTACCCATTCCCCACCTCCAAATCAAAACTCTTATACTGTTGCTTATGTAACAGTAAAAAAAAAAAATCACTAAGCTAGGAGCCAAAAGACCTAGGTTCTTACTTTGGTTTTGCCACTAACTTACTGTGAGACCTTAATTATTTCATGTAACCTCTCTGGTTGTTAGATTCTTCATGTATAAAATGAATGGGGAAGAATAATTTTAAATGCTTTCAGGCAGACAACTAAATATTAGAACCCTGACTTGATTTCTAAACTCACCTCTCTATTTTGGACTTCTGCTTGTTTGCCAATATTGCTTTTAAAATCAGACACCAAGAATTGAACACAGTACTCGAGATGTACCTTGACCACTGTGGCATACTATGAGATTTTTGCCTCCCTTGTTTAAACACTATACTTCTGTTAATATAGTTTAAGCTTGTAATCTTTGGGCAGCCATGTCTATGTGGCTTTGATTTCATAATTTCATTTTGTTAGCCTTTCATATCCCTTTAAACACTTTCATTTTTAGAGTGCCTGGACAGGAATTAAAAGTATCATTTTTTCACCTGGACTTTATAAAATCTCCATTACTAAAGTCTAGGGTATATATCTGAATATGCTAAATATTCCTGTAAATTATTAGCTATTACAGATTATAAGATGATGGTTACTTTCTGTCAAAGTAATTTTCATTTTACCAACCACTTCTTCCATGTTGGTTAGAATAGATCCAGCACGAAAGTCTCCTTCATTGTTTCCTTTATCTTTTGAGTAAACATAGGATCTTATATTTTGAGATGGAAGTCATGGAGTCCAGCACCCTAATTGTAAAGATTAGGAGCCTTAATTTCAGGAGAGTCAAATGATCCTTCCCCAGGTTATAAAGATGACGAGAGATAGAGTCAGCATTCAAATGCAGGACCTCAGATTCCAATCTGTTGCTCCTTTCACTGGACCATACTACCTTTCTAGGAAACCTTCAGTAAGTCATTTTTAAAATGTGGCAGATGTGATACATCTGAACAGTTATTGTTGTCAGACTACAGACTGACTACCCCCAACATATCTTTCCTCTAAACATTTCAATAAACTAATCCATTCCTTATTTGCCTGACATTCCTAAATATTTGAATAAAAGGTTTATGTATATACAAGAAAGCAAATGTAATAATATGTTTTCTTATAGCTTAGTTATTGCTAGGCCTTCACATCACTGATGGCCTTCTTCCCCTAAGCTCTGAGCCCTTATCATTTTTTTTTAAGTTTGATGTTTAGTAAGAGATGATCCAGCAAACTCCCTTCTAATCAGGTGATGTCAAAATTTGCTTATTCATAAAATGTAGCTTAGACCAACAGGAAAAATGTGCTTCTGAAACACAATATTGTTTAAATGCCAGCCACTAACACTATATCCTTGGGCTCAAAGATCACTGCAGATGACAGCTGCAGCCACAAAAGTAAAAGATGGTTGCTCCTTGGAAGAAAAGTTATGGCAGATCTGGACAGCATACTAAAAAGTGGAGACATCACCTTGCTAACAAACTATCATGGAAACAATGAGCATGAACTTGAATAGACTTTGAAAGATAGTGGAATATAGAAGTTTCTGGCATGCTATGGTCCATGGAGTCACGAAGAGTTAGACATGACTGAACAACTAAATAATATTCATACAGCAAAATCTTAAAATGACCAAAACATTCCAACACCAACACAGATATATAGAGCAGATTAAGGGGAAGGAGCTATTCTTGAGGAAAAAACATCGTAGAAAAGAAGTGTTAGAGCTACAATGAGGATTGATTAGCTCCTTATGCCAGGAAGAAAGAAACCATTACTTGAGTGGTTTTAATGTTCTGTAAAGTTGCTAAATAGGTACATGGTAGAATTGTTGTTGGCTGAGGGAAAGAACCCCACTTGTATGAAGCTTTTGGTGGGCCAAGTCAAATAACCGAGGAGTCTGTGTTACTTTTGTCCCTCCCCTTCATCATCCCCCACTGATTTTCCGATAGGATGATAACTGTTATTGGCTTGATTGATAGAGTTTCAGGCATCCAAACTACCATTCTCAAAGCTAGTCTGGAAAATATTAATTTGAGTTTGGAAAAGTCTTTTAACTGCTGTCATGAGTGTTTTTGAAGTGGAACAAAGGATCAATTGAAGAGTTTTAATTTTCACAGTTTCATATCCGGCCTGTGAAAAACAGAAAGCATTATTTTTGAAGTATTATTTTATTCATAGCTTCAATGAGCATTTCTGATCTTTTTTTTTCTGCCCAAGGCTACCTTTTGTTATAATACATTTTTCCTGCAGTTAAATGTTGAAGCAAGCTAATGGAAATGAATATCTGCAAACAAAGGATACGTTTTTCCATTGGAAAGGAATACTCGAGCTTTGAGTTTATTGTGTATTCTAAATAGGTTAACCTCCATATCTTCTTTTTTTCATTATGATCATCTAATACCTTTTAGCTGTTATGTTGCAGTGATTACTGGGGCATGGATAATTCTTGGAAAAGTTTCTGTGTAAGTGGAAGCCATGTCAATAATGACTAAACACTTTGAGAGGGCAACCCACTGTTGAGTAGGTGACCATTCATGTGGCAGGTTTAAAACAACCGTGATAAGTCTCTCCCCAATAATATTCCCTGATCCAGTTTGAAATTCCATTGAGAGATATAGTTCTTTAGGCCTTCAAATACTTACTTTTTCCCCACTCCCAGCACTTACTTATTCCTCACCTCATCTCATGTCAAAGGATTATCAAGTAACCAATACCGTTCTTATACCCATTGCTAGCATGCCAAGTAAGAATAACATGCAACTTGGCATGCACTCATTAGAAGTTTCCAGATTTCTTTCCACCTTATTACTGTTATTAGCTAACAGCAGAAGGTAAACTAGAATATGAGATAGATGCTTGGACCTGTGAATTCTTAAAGGTCTCAAAAACGGAAAATAGGTCCTGGAAAGGATAATAGAAAGATTAAAAAATCACCTCAAAATACATATAGAGAAGTGGATACTTTATGTAGAAGACTTTAGTCAGATAATGATCTCTAAATCAATGTTGGAAGAAGAAAAAAAGTGTAAAATATAACTTATTTATATTAAATCTGATTATTGATAAAGATAAACTGCTGAGACCACCTCAGCTACAAGGAAATTAGGTTAAGTGAAACATAAAATCAGATTAACTTCATAGAATCATCCATCAAAATTTCCCTCCATTAAATGTCATGCCATTATGTAAGTAAAAACAACAAAAACCAGGTGTGAAGTTATGCTAGGTAATATGTATCCTCTAACCAACAAAGGCAGGAGGTTTTAAGTTGGGCCTGAAGGCTTATAAAGTTATTCTCTCAAAAGAGCAACAAACTGAAGAAAACAGTACAAAGTGATTTAACAAATCCGTCAGCTTCTTTCATGAAGAAACGAAAGAGTCATTAACCAAGGACAGGTCATCATTTGAGCTTGGATTAACTTTTGAAATTTCTTGTCTTGTCAAAAGCAAACAGGGAGCCAAATGCCTCTTGGTCTATTTGCTTCCTCATACCAAAAAGTAGAGTGGAAGTGGGAAGGAAGGAGTAGAAGTGAAATGATTCGTGACTCTTTCAGTCAAGTGGCACATAATGTACAGATTAGTTTCCTTTACAACTAGGTCTTAATTAATGTCAATAATGAATCCCATGAAGTGGTTGCCTTATTTGGATTTTCCTTACATATCTCCATTGTGTTGGAACCATGTGTTTGAATTGTAAATATTCAAAAACAATTCAATCACTTCTAAGGATTCATTATTTGAATTAATTATATCTTTTGGTGCACATTTTTTTAGCTTTTTGATGCAGGTGGACATATGCACATACATGCACACATACACACACAACCATAATCATTGTGGTCTGGAAAAGTTCTCTCCACCAATGGCGATAACCAATTTATCTCTAACTTATAGTCTTAGAGCACAAAGCAGTTAAGTATACCCATGGTTACACAACTAGTGTATGTCAGAAACAGGACTTGAACCCAGGTTTTCCTAACTGCAAGACTAGGTCATACCTGCTATGGCACACTACCTCTATAATATTTAATATAACTAATTTGATAGTCAATGTATTTAGGTAACTTTCACAGATATATAAACTGGAACCATTCTCAAATAGATAATGGTCAAAAGATAGGAACAAAAGATTCCCAAAAGAATTCCAAAACAATTGAAAGTCTGATGATTCTTTTATCCCAAATCAAAAATATGAAAAATGTAAACTAAAACAACTGTGAAGTACCCCCACACCCAGAAAATTGACAAAAGTGGCAAAAGATGGGAATAGTCAGTACTGAAGGGATTGTGGAAAAGACTGGCATACTTATAGAGAGTGACAGTGGAGGTGTAAATTGGCATAACCATTCTGGAAAGTAATTGAGAATTAGTGATTTAGAAAAAGTGATTTAAATGGCTATTTTTTTTTAACCCTAAGATCCATCTGATAGGCAGTGACCAAGGAAGTCAGAACAGAAAGAAAGTATTCTGCAGTACAGTTACAGTGGCCTCCTGGCTATTTCTTGAACAAGACCATCCATCTCCTGAGTCTAGGCAATTTCACTGGCTGTTCTCCATGTCTGGAATGCCCTCCCTCCCCATTTCTGCTTCCTGATTTACTTCCTTCAAGTCCCTGCTTAAATCCCCCCTCTTTCAAGAAGGATTTCCTTATATCCCTTAATTCTAGTCCCTTTGTTGATTTATTTCCAATTTATGCCACACATAGCTTGTTTGCACATACATAACTGCTTTCATTTAATCTCTTCATTAGACTGTGAGATCCTTGAGAGCAGGGACTTTTTTTTTTGTTTCATTTTTGGATCCCCAATGCTTAGTACAGTGTTTACAGCATAGTAGGAACTTAATAAATATTTAATGACTAAATACTTCCTCATTCCAAGCCCAGTACTCTACCCACTACATCACCTATCTGCCTAGCTGCAAATCTGTTGTCCAAATGCCAGCTTAGGAAAGTATGAATATACTCACAACCAGAAAGTCAGTTACCAGCAATTTCTGAAGACTGCCTCCAAAAATGAAGGAAAACTACCATCCACCACTCCAATGAAACTATGACTCCCAAGTAGCAAAGTAAACATTATCACACAAAAGCCCAAAACTTCATATTGTCTTCATATTCAATTCATAGCATGAACATAAAGTGTTACTAGCTGCCACTATTTCCAAGAGGTCCTAATTATGAGATATTGGAGCTCTTTGTCTTAGAGCTAATTTACAGAGTAATTATGAGTAGACATGTACTATGTTTCAAATCAAAATGTAAAACCTCAGTGAAGTCCTTATCTCCAAGGACACATTCCAAAGGAAGCTAAAATGATATCATCACTGGAGAGCAATTATCAAAAAACATACAATTTTGGAGAAGATGGTGAGTGGTCTCCAAAAAACATTTATATCGTTGCAACATGACCAATGTCACCAGGAATGATCTATGGGGCAAAGGGAAATTAAAGTCTTTACATCAGCCTCTATATCTTTGTATTCCTAATTATAGTTTGTGGCATTAACTGCTGGCATTTGCCATATTTGATCATTGGAGCTGCCTTGAGCATCCTATGAGTTGAGAAGGATTGGCTCCTCAGATAATTATGGCATGTTTGGACTTTCTACATGTTATATCCAAAAGTCAGTCCCCTGAAGCAATTGTGGAAAAAAAAAAAAGCCCGTCAGAGCCTGAAACTGCACAAGCTGCAAAAGAAAGCCAAAGATGGCAGAGTTACCCAAGAGTGGCGATGGCTGATGGCAGGTGGAAGGTATAAATCACAGCTGGTGGATGCATAATTTTACCATCATACACTTTTGTCCAATAGCCTTTATTCACCAACTTCTTTCTAAATGTTTTTTTATGAATGCTTGGGTGCCCAGTAGAAAGGGGCGATGAGCTAAGGCTTGGCTGTGAGGTTTTGAGGCTAGTTTCTAAAGTCTAAACTTCAGCCTTTTCACTGCTGATATTATTTATATCTAACTGATAGAGTTGTAGTGCTCAAAGCACCTTGTGAACCTTCAAGTGCTGCAGAAGTAAGTTGTTATTTAGAAACTGTTCTAATTCCCACAAGTGAATGGCTACTTTGAATAGAAGTAAGAGAATTGTGATAAAGACTAAATTTATACATTAAGTATAAAGTAAGGTTATGGTTTCAGATTTAAGCAGGGATGGAAAGAGAAAACCTGCCCCCCTTTGATTTGTCTCATGGATTTCATATGTGCTGATGGAGGAAATTCTCATTCTTTTGTGTCTTTTTGTTCAGTAGGAAATTTGTGACTGCATATCTCTCTGTAATGCATCAAGCCATTAAGCATAAATGGTTGGGTGTTGGGTCTATTGATGACTTAGAATTCACAGAACCAAGGGGGTGTTTTTGCTGCCTTTGTCTGATCAGGGAGCTGCATGGATTGACATTGTTCCAGGATTGAAAGCTTCATGATGTAAATGAAAAGCCAGGGTTCAGGGTTCAAAGACTTTTTTTTTCCTGGTCATTGCTTCTGCACTTCCAATCTGTTATGTTACTCACTTAGGATAATGAAAGATAATGGCTGCATACATTATCATCAGTGGAACCAGTTACCAGTTGTCTTATTATTAGTAGTATCATAATATCATTAGTATTATTATTTAAAATAGCATGTACATTGTATACATTACTCTTAATTTTGTCAGGGAAATTTCTTTTCCTTAGGCAGAGACTTTTTCTGATACATGAAATGTCCTTTGTGGGTACTTTGCTCTGATCTTCTCTAAGTTACTGTAGTTGTATGAAAAAAGTTGTGAAGCAATTTATTCCTTTAGTAGTTTTTAAGAATAATTGCTAGAAAAATTTTAAAAGAATGTTATCAGGAAGACCTGGCTTCAAATGTCAAATAACACACTCATTGAAGCCCCTGGGCAAGTCACCATATTTAGAAAAGTGCTATCTTTTTTTAAAGCTATCATAAGAAGATGAATTATTTTTTGATTACTATATGTATGTTGTTCTGAGCTTCTAGTAAAACTCCCAGATCTTACCAGTTCTGTTTTGCTACATTATTATTGGCAACTGCCTCTGAGTGGAGGCAGTATGATATGGTAGAGAGAGCACTCACTGGGTATGGAGACAGAAAAACTGGCTTCAGATTATGGTCCTGCTCCGGTGCCTGTCACATAGTAAGCACTTTATAAATGTTTGTTGTTGACCAGCTGTAACCATGGTCAAGCCACTTGATTTCTCTGGGTCTCATCTTTCCTAGGTGAAATAAAATGAGTGGACTCAAACATCTCTAAGGCACAGTTTAGCTCTATATCCTTTGAGTATTTCATTTATTATAGAAGGAACTTTTAGGAGGAAGCAATTCTATGTAGAATTCTTAGACAAATTCCTTTGTCCAGGAACAGATTTCACAAAGACCTTGAGACATTCGTGACATTGATATTGAAAAATTACCTGCAAATAATTTAAATGTTTCCTGTTTGCCTAAAATTGATCAAAATACTTACCTGGGTGGCATCTTTTAAGTTTAGCCTACGAAATATTGCAAACTCTTGAGATAACCTGCAAACAACAGTTTCTTTAGTCCTTGTACGTTTGCACATTTAAGGGGAGAAGGAGAGGCTATCAGACCTGTGGTTCATTGGTACAAGGAACTATGTATGTGGAAACTATCTCCACAAAGATAAGTTGGGAGACCAACCTTTGGGAAATGACTGAACAAATTATGTTATCTCTATGTAATGAGATATTAGGGATAGGAAGTCAGAACTCATGAGAAGAAAGTCCCTCTAGAATTCAAGTTGGTACATTCTTTGCAACTAATTATGTTAGGTTATTTGCCTTGAGCTCTGAAAAGTTGAGTGACTTGCTAAAGTCACACAGTTAATATGTATCAGAAGCAGGATTTGACCCCTGTCTTCCTGGTTTTGAGGTCAGCCCCCTATTCAACACACAGCATCACTTCTCCAAGGAGATATTTTTGCTCCATAATAAATACACATTAAGAATTCAGAGAAACTTGCATGAACTGATGCAAGGCAAAATAAACAAAACAAAACAAAAACAACAATTTAAACAATTTACAAGGTGGACACAATGAAACAAAGGAAAGCAACATTGAAAGCTTTTAAAACTATGATGAGTATAGTGAGTAATTGTCGCTTAGAAATTGTAACAATTGTTACAGTAAAGCAGGTTTCCTACCTTGTGGCAGAAATGGGGGGTGGAGGTGGGGGGAGGGTAGCTTGTGCTACTACATGAGGTGGACATTGTTAGGCATGATCAATACTCTGATTTGCTTTGCTTAGCTAGAGTTCTTTGCATTAAGAGAAGGATCTGCTAAAGTTAGGAAGCAGTAATGAGGGGAGTCATTGGAAAATGGCAGTATTATATGAAAAAAGCATGAATGAATGAATGAAGAATTTTAAGTACTTCTGTGCACGATGTACACAATGCTAAGTGCTGGGGATACAAATAGAAAGGGAATATAGTGGATAGGACACTGGGCTTGTGGTAAAAAAGACATGTTCAAATCCTGCTTCACACACTCTATGTATGACCCTGACAAATCACTTAATTGTGCCTCAATTTCCTCATCTATAAATGAGGGGTTAGACTAAATCCCACATAAAGGTTTCTTCCATCTCCAAATCTAGGATCCTATGAACAATATAAGAACAGTACCTATGCTGGTTGGTTGGTCCTCTGTGACCTATAGTCATATAGAATCTCCTGGGACACTAAGAGATGAAGCTGTAGTGGTAAGACTTGAACCTGGCTGTTCTGACTATAAGATCCACCGATTTATGCCTAATAGTTGCTCAATACATTTTTCTTCAATTGAATTGCCTTTAAATGGTGACTGACAAAATGCAAAACTGCCTTAACTCATTTCCTTAGAACATATCCATGTTTCTAGTGGAAAAATTTCCAAAGAGCAAGATGTAGCTACAATGCCAACCTCACTGGGCAGTTCCGTGGGGAAAAGTGAACTTCTTACTATCAGAATGACACCCTGAAAAGCTCATAGCTGAAACATATGGAGACTTAGTAAATACTTCAGAAGATTTCAGTTGCACAGGTTTCCCCTCCCATTTTTATCTTTTCAGATTCCCATAGGGAGCCTGTCTCTGGGGTATCACTGTCTGTGTCACCTTAAACCTCAATAATGCATGTCTTCCACAACAGGTCTCAGGAACTATACAACATATAATCCTCTGTCTACTTCAGTACAAAAGTCATCTTTCAAGACTGATTTGAAGAGACCTTGACTCATTAAACTTATGAATCTGCAAAAGGTCAGAAAGATAAGAGAATAAAAGCAGCATTTTTCCAGTTTTTGTGAACTGACTGTGGAAGTGACAGAATGATAGGCCTCAGCAATAAAGTAGTCAGGCTGGATAAGGTTGGAAAGAAACAGTTTTGCTTTGTTTTGTCTTGAGATTAGGATCATAGGATTTAAATCTGGCTCTTAAAGATCATCTAGTTCAAGCCCCTCGATATACAATTTAGGAAACTGAGGCCCAAGGTCATACAGGCAAAGTTGCAAATTTAAATCCTCTGACTCTACATGGATTCTCTTTCCATTGCTCCAGCTGCCTTTTCTCTGGATACTGACTTATTTCATTGATTCTGTGATTACATTGAGGTGGGCACACTCCATCTCTATAGTGATTTAAGAATTACAAAGCACTTTACAAATATTATCTCATTTCATCCTAATATTCTGGAATGTCTGTGCCACTCTTCTCCCTATTTTAGTTGAGGAAACTGAGGCTGACTGAGCCTGTGACTTGCCCAGCTAGTAAGTGACTGAATGAGGTCAAATTAAAACTCAATCCCTCCGGACAGCAGGGCCAGCTCTTTATCCACTGTGACAGCTTGGTACACAATTCTTCACTTTCAGTATACTGTAGTCTATTCATAACTGCGATACATTGCTTCATCATTCTTTGGCAGACCCACAACTTTTATTCTTCTGAGACTATGATATCCCATGAGTCACAGCCATATAGCATTAATGTAAAAATACTGGTAATTGTGAAAGATTAGCATCTGTTTCAGGGAGAAGTTTTGGGTAATTAGGAGTATTGCTCAGTTTCCCGAATACTATCCAGCTTACTCTCTTCCTCTAATTTAATTGTGACCTCAGTGCATTTACTTCTTCATTATCTGTTCTGAATAAATGTATGGGAGGAGTTGGGGGTCTATAAGTTGCCTATAATACAGGTTGTTATTTTTTTAAGCCTTTTTCCGAATAAATGGGCACCCACTGTGTTTCGAATCCATTGTTATCATATAGAGTGCTACAAGTACATTGTGGAGTATATTGGACTTTTATTCCTGACTTTGATTTCCTTGGGATATGTGTACAAAGGGTATAGGCAATTCAATCACTTTTCTTGCATAATTCCAAACTAATACCCAGAATAGTTGGAGCAAATCACATCTCCATCCAATAGCTTATCTTCCCACTGTACATCTCCAATGCTGATTGTTCTCATTTTTATCTTTGATATTTTTCAGGATGTAAAATGAAAACTTAGGATTACATTAATCACATTTAACTTTTAAATTGAAATTATTTTCATTTGCACTTCTTTTATGATTAGGATCACATTTTCCAATTGTCATTAATAACTTAAAATTGTTTTGAAAGATATTTGTATATCTGACCTCTTCTCTTTTGGGAAATTGAAATTGGTTTTGTTTATTTGTGCCCATTCCCTCCTACCTAAATATCACAGTTATACCAGTGACATTTGATTCAAATATTATTTTGTACATGACAGTTTCTCTTATTCTATCTTAATTAACCTTTCTCATGCCAAAGCTTTTTAATATCATATATTGAAATTGCTTATTTTGCCTTTTATGATGATCTCTATCCCTTGTTTGGTTAGTAATTGGCCTTAACCTTAGCTATGGAATATATCTCTTTCCAATTCTGCTTGTTTGTGGTGTTTTTTTTTTATTTCTTGCTTTTTGGTGAGGCAATTGGGATTAAGTGACTTGCCCAGGGTCACACAACTAGTAAATGTCAAGTGTCTGAGGCCAGATTTGAGCTCAGGTCCGACTCCAAAGCCAGAGCTCTATCCACTATGCCACCTAGCTGCCCCTCTGCTTTATTTTTTAAAATAATGCAATCATTTATACTCAGGTTGAGTATTCATTTTGAGTTTATTGAGCTAGATGACTTAAGATGTCCCCAAACTAATTTCTACTGAACGGCTTTCCAGTTTTTCCAATAGTTCTTGTCAAAAAGGCAGTTTTTCCCAATTTTTTTATGTTCTTGGGTTCTAAAAAACATTGGGTTTACCATTTATGATGGCTTCTACTTCTTTCTTAGCAAGTCTTCTACTGACTTCTAAATTTTCTAAATTTTTAACCAAAACCAAATAATTTTGATGATTATTATTTTATAATATAATTTGAGTTTTAGCAATGCTATATCTTCTTTATTTATTGTTTTTCCACTATTTTCTTTTAGAGTCTATATCTTTTATTCTTGCAAATGAATATTGTTCTGTATAGTCTCATAAAATATGCCCTTAGGAATCTTGTAACACATTAAATTTCTAAATTAATGTAGATAGCATCATTATTTTTATTATAGTGGCACCACCCAAAGATGAACAGTAAATATGTGTTTTCCAGTTATATTTATAGAAATATTGCCCATGCTTTGGTAATACTACCAAGAAAGTCGGATGATTTTGTGGATTTATTTTCAATAAATTTTACAGCTTTTCCAAAGCAATTAATCATCTAAATTACTTTTTTAAGCATCAAAGATAACTGCCTTTGGAAATAGTTATCTGAGGTTTTCTAAATATATAATCATATTATTTAAGATGGCTTCTATTTGGTGATGTGTATACTTCTAGTATTATTTTCTTGTTTTATTGCTATGGAAAGTACTTCTGAACTACATCAACTATTAGTGGTGAGGGAGTCATCCATAATTTATCCCTGTTTGTACTGGGAAACATTCTAGTGTTTTTACAGTCATAAATAATGTAGCTCTTGAACATAGATATACATTTCTATTTCTATTAAAGAAGGGCTATTTTATCCCCATGCTTTTTTAACATAAAATAATGCTATATTTTGTCAGTCTTTTTCTGCATTTGTTGAAATAATCATGTAGTTTTTGTTGTTTAATATGACTACTTATTCTAATTGTCTTCCTACAGAAAATTTTATCAACAGGCATCTCCTATGTACTAGGCTCTGTATTAAGCTCTTGAGGTACAATGATAAAAATAAAACCATTATTGACATGGAGATTGCATTCGTGTGAGAGATGACATGCACAAGTGAATACAAAATGAATACAAGGGGATCAGAAAAGGTTTCTCATAGAAGATAGCATCCAAGTTGAACACTGAAACTAAGATTTCCAAAAAAGAGAGGTGAATAGGAGCTGCAATGCAGAAGTAAGAGGGAGCCAGCATAAAGGCATGGAGTTGAGAGAATAGAGTAATTTGTAAGTGAGAAATAGCAACTAAGTCAATATGGCTGGATCCTAAAGTATGTAGCTGGTAGTATGTGTAAGGAGACTAGACAAGTATGAAGAGTCCTTGTTCTAGAGAGTTTTAAATGCAAACAGATTATATTTTATCTGAGAGGCAATAAGGAAACACTTGAGGCTACTGAGTAGGGGAAAAGGGTTAGGTATGGTTAGAGCAAGGCTTAAGAAAAGATATGTTGGAGTCTATGGAGAATTTGGATTGGAGTTGGAGAGATACTTAAGGCAAGGAAAACACATTGATCCTTTTTTCTCTGGTATGAATTCACATTGGTCTATTTGAATTATTTTCTCAATCTATTATTATACTCTCCTTGCAAGGATTTTATTTAAAATATTTGCATAATTACTAATTAGTGACATTGCTCTAGAATTCTTTCTCTATGTTGCCTTTTCCTGGTTTGATGTCAGTTCTGTTATTTGCCTCTTAAAAAGTTTGGTAGTGAAGTGATCAATATTGATTTTGTATCTTTTTTATTGATCCAATTTATAATTACTTAATTTTGTCCTATAACTGCTGAAGTCATGGTTCTCTGTCTCTGGTCTTATTTCAGAATTCAGCTGACTTATAATGGAGTAAGTTCAGAAATCCTGTACTCTTGCTAATCCCTGATCTATTCTGGCCTCAAGGAATTTTGCTAACCTTGGGGGATGCTGTGAACACAAGGGAGTTTGGCCTAATGCCTTTATACAACAACCTATCTTTCAAGGTTGCCTCATTTACTGTCCAAAAGTTTGGGCCATGATCAATAATCTTTCAGGTGCACTCAAACAATGAACACTTCTTAGGCACAGGAAAAGAAGGACAGGGTCATTGCTAGGCCCCTATTGCCAAACTTCCAATCAATCATATTGTTCTCTACCCCTCAGCTATGTAACCAGTCATGTTGTCCCCAATCCCATGATGTCACCTACCTTATTGTGTTCATTATCCTGTCCTCCCCAAAACCTATAAAAGAAAACTGCACCTCTTATTTGAGGTCTCAGCTTACTGGAGAAAATGAGATCCTATTTATTGGTAGATTTGTGATTTACTCATAAATTGATAATGCTCAGAACTTTTGTGCCTCATTTTACTTTATTTTTAACTGTTAAAGTAGAGTTCCTTCTCTGTTTTTTGAGAAAAGAAATTATAGGTTAGGCATTAATTGAATAATGGTTGTTTTGTAGAATTTATAATAAATTGATCTGGCTCAGGAGTTTTTACTTTGGCAGATCATTTATGGCTTATTTCATTTTTCCCTGTAATGGGGTTCAGATCATTATTTCTTATTTTTGTTGGTTAGGTATTTTATATTTTTACAAATAATCACCCATTCTCTTTATTCTTCATTTGTGCTAGCAGATAATCCTATATTCTTTTTCTCTTATGAATCTTTTTAAAATTTTCCATGTGTTATGTTCAGCTTTTTTATTTTTATTTTTTCTTTCGGCATTTTGATTTTCCCCTCAATTTTCTTGACCAGGTTAGGTAATAGATTATATATATTTTTTTAAATATAGCACTTTTAGTTTCTATTTCAGGTGGTGAGAAGGGAAGTCCCTTTCACTCACTGACCATCTTTCCAGTATTCCTCCAGAATCCACTGCTTTCAAATTATATTCAGAATTTTGCCAGGAAATAGAAGTTAAGGTCACTGGTCTGCATTTGCAGATTATTTCCTCTTATCTTTTTTGGGATAGCATTTGGCTTTCTTTACTTTTTTAGTGCCTTTCCCATTCTCCATGATCTCTCAAACATCTCTCTGGCAGCATTCATATTTGCCAGGGCATTCGTTACTCTATGAAGTTCATGTGGGCCTGATAATTGGCATCTTACTATCTCCCTGCTTATCTTGGCTAATAGTTCCCTCGGTTACCAAAAAAAAATCCTGTTTGTTGATCTTTGTTTTTCTGCCAGTCTAAACTAATGAACTTTAATCATCAACTTATGCTTACAGGACTGTGAAAGACTTTTAAAATCATCCTCTTTCACCTACCTTTTCTTTTTTATGGTCATATCTTTTTACCTTTCTTCTAGCTCTTCCTTTATTCAGGCTGCTTATTTTTTTTTAGAAGTGCAATCCATTTGACAACATAGAATCATGGATTTCTGTGCTGGAGAGAACTTTACAAGCTGAGTCCATCATTTTCCAGATGAGAAATCTGAGGCACAGAGAAGTTATGTAACTTGCTCAGAGTTACGCAGCTAGTAAGTATCAAGGTAGGTTTTTGGAATCTTCCTAATTCCAGGCTAATGGTTTAACCACTTGCTTTATCTAGCTGATTCTCAGAGTATTTTCCATAGTTGTTTCCCCTCATCACCATTGCTCTTGGTTCTTTGAAAGATTATGTTGTTTTACAGTATATTTTTAAAAAATTACATCAGCACCGATATTTGCTTTGCTCATTTTTAATTTTGGTTGGTTTTCATTTTCTTCTCTGTATATTCTTTAACTCGGTCTCTTGTTTCTATTTTTCTTGGGGGTTTTTTGTTTGGTTGGTTTTTTGGGGGAAGGCTAGTATCTGAGCACTGTGGATCCAATCAGTCCCCTTATTCCAACATAGTAGATTTGTTTTTTCTGTGCATGTTTTTTAAGAAATCTAAATTAGTTGATTATCTTCCCAGTGCATCCACATCAGAAGTTTGAAACAACTGTTCCTTGACCTCTGCATCAGAATGATTTTACTTTGTATCATCATAATATTATTCCTGAAAAATTCCCATCTTTCCTGAGATGGTTTTCTATATCAAATTTTAGGCCCGTGAGTCTACCTATATTTTCCCTGAACCCTTTTAAAATTTCTTTTCAGACATCTCAAATGCATGCTAGATTATGCCCAGGTGTTCTCCCTTTCTCTATCAATGCTATGCTGGAGTTGCCATTTGCTCCCCAAATCCCCATAATTTCTGTTCCTGAAGCAAATTCCCTCTTCTTACTGAAAATCATATTAAAAATAAAATTCCCCTCTTTGGTTCTTCTACCTTCTGGACAATGGAATTAGTATTAAGACAATATAAGAATGTTGCAGCAGATGCCAGGAAAATTGAAGTCTCCTACCATTATTTATCTCAGAGAAGCAATGTGTTGTAGTGATTAAGGTTCTAGATGTGGACTAAGGAAGACCTGCTTCTGAAATCTACCTCAGACATTTACTTGCTTTGTGACCATAAGCAAGTGTAAAATATTATAATGATAGCACCTACCTTACAATATTCTTGTAAGGACCAAATGAGATAGTATGCAAAGTGCTTTCCACACCTTACAGCACTATAAACTTGTATTATTATTATTATTATTATTACATAATCCTGGCCAAATTGTTTAACCTCTCAGCACATGAGGCAATGCTCTAAGATTCTAAGTTACTTAGAAGATGCTGATATGTATTGTTTGAAGGAGTTTCCTTTAACAATGAGTTCATGGGTCCAATCCCTGTTCTCATTATTATATTATACCTCCGTTAAGCTTATGTTCTATTTCCCAAACTGCTTCTATCTTTCTTTCTTCTACCCAGATTATCTGTAGAATACTCCACAAATGATGCCATTTCTCTTTTTCCTCCTCTTGGTGTTTTGACCTTTACACAAATGCTCTCAACTATCTTATTCTCCTCTGACCTGTGTATTTTTCATATCTTAATAAGTTTAATAATACTTTCTTTGTAATACTTTCCCTCTTCTCTGCCTCCCCACTTTTGTACCTATCCTATTCCTTTTGAATAAGGTATTTCAGAGCTGTATTCCAATTACCCTTTTCATCTTATCAAATCTTGGTGCACATGAGGCTAAATTTTCCTCTTACATTAGGTTGGCAAGGCATTCGCTTTGTCACATCTATTTTGTCATTGTTGTTCAGTTATTTTCAGTCACGTCTGACTCCTTGTGACCCAATTTGGGGTTTTCTTGGCAAAGCAACTGGAGTGGTTTGCTGTTTCCTTCTCCAGCTCATTTTACAGATGAGGAAAATAAGGCAAATGGGGTTAAGTGACTTGTCAAGGGTCACACAGCTAGTAAGTGTCTGAAGCCAGATTTGAACTCAGGAACTTCCTGACTTTAGGCCCAGCACTCTATTCACTGATTGAGTCACCTATCTGTTTTTGGCATTTGTGTAAACATCAGGGTTTTTATTACTGGCTTCTTTCTTGCATTTTTGTCTCTTGTGAATTTTCATGTTTCTCCACTGCTAATTTTCTTCCTATTCCATAATTATTCCTATTCCATAGTCTCTCTCTTGCTGTATATGCGCAGGGAGTTTTCTCCTTATCCCTTACTTTTCTTTGTAAGTTAGATGATATTGCTTCTCTCATAGTTTTACTATGTTCATATCTGCTATAAACATTGAGTCTTCTTCACATGTCACCCAGCATTATTTTTTATATCATGTCTTTATTCATCCTCTTCATAAACCAATATTCTTTTTTAGCTTAATCTCCTCCCTTTCATTCTTCCCTATTACCGCATATTCTCTCCTCCCTCACCCTCTTAACAGAAACCCTGGTATTTTGTTCAGTAGCCCAACTATTTAGCTGCCTGATCATGAATGAGGCCTAAGAATATAATTTGCATAGCTCCCAGACAAAGGTTAAATGTATACTTCTGCATTGATCCTCTAGCTGTCTACAAAGAGGGAATTTCCACAGCTGCTATGGCACTTGATTGAGTTACAACTTTGAAAATCTTAAACTGTAAAAGACCAATAACTTTGGGTATTTCCATAGCTGAGAACAATCAAACATATTCAAATTATAGTTTATGCTGTTTGGATCTGTTTCTGAAAATGGTCTTTGCCTAACAGAAGCAGGCAGAAAGGCAGATAATTAGGGAAATCAATTTTACATTCATAGCAGCATTTTAGAAAATATTAAAAAAAAAATAAACCTTGCTATCAGTTTGTTTTGTCTTTGTCCTAGAGGGGAAAATAACCTTGTGGAAGAAACATTAATGAAGCATCTCTGAAAATGTTCCAATGGCAACTGGTCTCAAGATCCTTCAAAGCCATTACAAGCTGTTTCCTCAGGGGGTCAAGGCAACATCGCCAGGAAAAATTCCTTTCCTTTGAGCACCCAGCCTTTTAAATTTGCCATTAACTCCTTGCCATTTTAGTAAGTCTTGGAGATTTGGAAACTGCCTTCTGTCATGCCTGTCATCGAGTTCAGTTGCAGGTCTGTTACTTTGTGATTGTATATGTTGATCTGTGCATGATCTCTTGCCACCTTCTGAATGGGCTTTGAGCATCCAAACCACCATTCCCCTCACTGGAATTCATGTGTAATGTTCATTGCTATTGAGGGACTTGTGAATTCCACTTGAACTTCTTTGAAAAGAAGGCCAGAAGCAGAGCCAGACATCTTCTTTCCACTCCCACCCCCACCCCAAATTGCAGACATTTATAAGCAACTATAATGGTATCTTGCAATGCCTCTTCACCCTTCTGAGTCTATGGAAAAGGAAATCAGTGCATTGAGAGAAATCAAGATCTGAAAATGTTTTAAGGTGCATTCTCAAACTAAAATACTGATTCAATGCATATGCATAATAGTGATATTTTCAATGATTCATAATTAAATCAGAGTTGCAGTTTATTTTCCAAATGAAAACATGTTTCTAATTAGAACAAAAAAAGTGCATCTCTGTTAACACTGAATTTTAAATACCAGTTTTTAAAATTTTATTGATTGATGATTATTATGGTGAAACATGAGCTTTTATGCATAAATCTTTTGACAGGTGCTGTCTGTCAAAAATAATGATCCTTTTAAAACTCATGAATAAATAATGATGCCAGTTCCCCTTTATACAAAAATACACACTCATTTAGGCTCTGTCCGCTGAAAAGAAATATGGCAATTTAAAATAATGATTGAGATGGCAGAGTAAAGCAACGTCATGAATTTAATACACTTGGAATTTGGTCCTCACCCTTGGATTAGCTACATCTATCCCCAACATTCACGTATTGGTATTTTTCTTTATCCTTTCCTTCCTTCCATTCTTCCTGCCTTCCTTCTTTTCTTTCTTTCTGTCTTTTCTCTCTTGTTTTTATCTCTCTTCCTTCCTTCCTTTCTTTCTTTCTTTCTTCTTTCTTTTTCTTTCTTTCTTTCTTTCTTTCTTTCTTTCTTTCTTTCTTTCTTTCTTTCTTTCTTTCTTTCTTTCTTTCTTTCTTTCTTTCTTTCCCTATAACCAGATATGGGTTACAGAGAATTCTTTCACAAATGAGATTGTATATTTTAATCCCATCACACTGGGGTCTTATTTTTTGTCAGAAGAAAGAAAGTAATAACAATGCTTGTCACTGGTGATGTTTTATGGTTTCCCCAGACTATAGCCACTCAGAAACAATCTCTCTGTCCTCACACAGGAAAGAAACAAAGATGACAGAAGGAGAGAGTCACAATTCCTGTCTTGGATTGTATGTTTATTTTTCTTTCTCTTCCATCTGGAATGTGATGCTAATTTTTTTTTTGTCTTTTCCCTTTTTACCCTCCTTAGTGTTTCATCTGTACTATCAGTGAGAATCATGGCAGGGCTATGATATTCTGAGACATCCCAGCTTCTTAATCTCAGCTTCAGACCTTTCCTTCAGAAGAACAAGAGTGGCTTTGAACAGATATTTCTACAAAATTGAGAACTACATGGGAACTTCTCTGATGCTTTGAAGAGGATGGACAAGAGGAAAGTAAGAGTACATGATGTCCTAGTTGTTTTAGAAGTACGAATTTCATTCATTCACTTCCCTGCCCTACCACCTCTCTCTTCTTTCACAGATCTCTCTTTCCTCTTTCTATTTCTAACAAAGTTTAAAGAAGCAGATGAGTGAGGGAAAAAAGGCAATTTTGGGTATAAGTGGGCAGGTTCAGGACAAGAAGTGATCAGGGAAGCAAGCACCTCAAAACTGAGTTCAGTTCAGAATCTCACATATGTTTTATGCTTTTTTCCCCCTAATGTCTTTGACCTTGAGGAAGGCTGGTGGCATATTTTACTAACTTGCTTTTTGTTTTCATTTTTTCAGTCTGAACCTATTATTTAATCAGTGTAGACAATTTTCTTGGGTTATAGGAAAATAGATTTAGAGCTGGACAAAAGTCCAAAGGTCATCTAATGAAATATCATTATTTTACAGATGAAGAAACTGAGGACCAGATAATGACACATGCCCAAAGTCACATGTATGAGGCAATTAGAGCCTCTAATTCTAGATGAAGTGCTCTTTTCACTGTATTCCCTTCCCAATGTGGCAACTCTTTCTACTGAAGCAAGTTAAACAATAACTAATTGTCTTATAGCAATAGTTCTTAACTTGGGGTCAGTGAATTATTTTTATTTTAATTTTGATAACCATATTTCAATATAATTGTTTTCCTTTATAACCCTATATATTTTATGCATTTAAATATATTATTTTAATATATATTTTATTCTCCCCACAATTACATGTTAAAACATTTTAAAAACATTTTTATTTAAATATATTATTCATAGTTGAGGTCTATAGGATTCAATAGTTGACCAAAGCATTCTATGATACACACATAAAGGTGAAGAATCACTAATTTAGAGAATTACCTGGCATTATGAAAGATTAAGAGACTTGCACATGATAGCACACAATTGTATGGATCAGAGGTAGCACTTGAACTCAGGTCACAAGACATCAAGGAATGCCATCTATCTATCAGACTGTGCTGCTCCTTACTAACCTTTCACAGATGGGGAAATGGAAATATAAAAAAAGGATGAGAGTTGGCCAAATTCATTTAATCTTTTTGGCAGGGAACAAAAGACCAGTGCAACTGGGTGGCAGTACAGAATTCAGAGGAACAGAATTTAGAGGATTTCATCAGACACATATTTGAAAATCCTTCTCTTCAGACTATCAGTATTCTATAGCGCTAGGACTGTTATTGTTCCTTGGTCTACACAATATTTTCCTAACCTTCATGAATCATAAACCTTAGCCCAAGATTTAAGCTTATCTATTCAACTACACAGCCCTGTGTTTTCTTTTCTTCCTTTTCCTTTTTTTTTTTGAGGCAATTAGTGTTAAATGATATGCCCAAGGTCACACAGCTAGTAAGTGTCTGAGGTCACATTTGAACTCAAGTCTTTCTGATTCCAGTGCCAGTACTCTATCTACTGTGCCACCTAGCTGCCTCTATCTAGTCCTATGTTTTCAAGCTTTTATGACAACCTAATACTTATTTGTTGGATTTAATAACATTTTGTCCCTAATTCTCCTAAAGGTGTTATATTGCATATTTATATAGACATGTGAATTAATTCAAGTGAATAAACTTAATTACCTCATAGGGTATCACTGCCTCTCCTAGACATAACTGCAGATTCACTGTGTAAGAACAAAGGGTCAAGAATATCGAGGGATTAATGGAGAAAAAAAAATGTAAAGGAAGGTGGTCTAGTTATACAAGATCTCAAACTGTATTATAAAGTAGTAATCATCAGAACAATCTGGTACTGGCTAAGAAACAGAGTGGCAGATAAGTAGAATAGATTAGGTACACAATTCGCAGTAGTAAATGACCATAGTAATATAGCGTTTGACAAACCCAAACACCCAAACTTTTGGGACAATAACTCATTCTTGGACAAAAACTGCTGGGAAAAACTAGAAAAGAGTGTGGCAAGAACGAAGTAGAGACCAACATCTTACACCGCGTATCAAGATAAGGTCAAAATGGGTACATGATTTAGACATGAAGTGTGATGCCATAAATAAGTTAAGAGAGCAAGGAATAGTTTACCTGTCAGATTTAAGGAGAAGGGAAGAATTTATGACCAAACAACAGATACAGAGCATTATAAAATGTAAAATGGATAATTTTGATAATATTAAATTTTAAAAGGTTTAGCATAAACAAAACCAATGCAATCAAGATTAGAAGAAAGCAGAAAGCTGGGAAACAATTTTTACAGCAAGTATCTCTGATAAAGGCCTCATTTCTCAAATATATAGAGAACTAAGTCAAATTTGTAAGAATATAAGCCATTCCCCATTAGATCAATGGTCAAAGGATATGTATTGGCTTTTTTCAGATGAAGAAATAAAAGCTATGTATAGTCATATAAAATGCTGTAAATCACTATCTGTTAGAGAAATGCAAAGTTAAACAGCTCTGAGGTACTTTCTCACACCAATCAGATTGGCTAATATGACAGAAAAAACTGATAAGTGTTGGAGGGAATGTGGGAAAATTGGGACACTAATGCACTGTTGGTGGACTTGTGAACTGATCCAACCATTCTGGAGAACAATTTGAAACTATGCCCAACATGCTATAAAACTATATTTGTTTTGATGCAGCAATATCACTACTAGGCCTGTATCCTTTTTCAAAGAAAAAGAAAAAAAACCTATTCGTACAAACATATTTAAAGTAAATCTTTTTGTGATAGCAAAGAATTGGAAATTGAGGGGATGTCCATAAATTGGCAAATGGCTAAAGAAGTTGTGGTATACAATTATAATGGAATATTATTATGCTAGAAGAAATGAGCAAGATGCTTTCAGAAAAACCTGCAAAAACTTACAGAAACTGATGAAGAGCTAAGTAAGCAGAACCAAGAGATTATTGTATACAGTAACAGCAATAATGTACAATGATCAATAGTGAATGACTTAGTTTTTCTCAGCAATACAATAATCCAAGTCTAAAGAACTTATAATGAAAAATGTTATCATCTCCAGAGAGAGAACTGATGGAGTTTGAATGCAGATTGAAGCATACTTTTTTAAAACTTCATTTTATTTTTCTTGGTTGTTTGTTTCATTGCATTTTTTTGGTCTGTGTTTTCTTTCACAACATAACTAATATGAAAATATGATTTATATGACTGCATATGTATAACCTTTATCAAATTGCTTGCCTTCTCAATGAGGGGGTAGAGGAGGGAGGGACAGAAAGAATTTGGAACTCAAAATGTTATAAAATGAATGTTAAAATTGTTTTTACATGTAATTGGGAAAAATAAGATGTTAAATACATTTTTAAAACAACATGACTAATATTGAAATGTGTTTTGCATGATTGCACACGTATAATCTATATCAAATTGCTTACTCTGTCAAGGAGGGGAGAGAAAAGAGAGGACAGAGGGAGAGATAATTTGGAATTCAAATTTTTAAAAAATGAATATTAAAAATTGTTTTTACATGTAACTATGAAAAAAATATTATTTGAAAGGAAGAAAAAGATTCACTGGTATATTTCCAAACTGTGATTGGTATTGACAACGTCCAATACATCAATTCTGTTAGGAATGCACCACAAATAAAAGTTTTTGATGAGAAAGTTTTCAATGTTTTTATTGACAAAGTTGGAAATTGTGATAAAATTGAAGTTAGATCTCAAAAATATGTCCTTACATGTATGCATATAACTACTATAGATAGATAGATAGATAAATAGGTAGAGATAGAGATATAACCACTTACATATATAAGACATACTTTTAAGTATTCAATGAATCAACAAACATTTATTAAATGCCTACCATATGCCAGGTAATGTTCTGAACACCGAGGATACAAATACAAAGAATGAAAGAATCCCCAATGGCGAGAAACTTAGGTTCTAATGGGAAGAATTCAGGTTTTTTTTAGCACATATAAGAATAGGAAAGGGTTAATTTAATATCAAATTGTTTCCCTCTAATAGTCCCCACATGAAACCTCTGAACTTTGAACTGGGATGACATGGTTTCTATGTTATCTTGTTTCACTTGCTTATTTATATGACTAGGGTGGTTGTTTTCTTAGCTATCATGCTCTTATGTGGTCAAGTTACCCTTTTCTTGGCTTTTTTGTATGTGAGAACTGTCAGTGCTTGCTCATAATCACACTTATGCCTCTAGACAGCATACGCCAAAAAAAAATGTCTATAATCAAATCCTATTATGTAAATATGTGTTTAATACACTTTGCTGAAAGCCCCATATTAATAAAATGGACAGTCTTATTGGTGAATAAAATGCATTGTGAATGAGTTAAATCAATAGGTGACACAATTTGTATTTGGTGGTAGATGCATTAGTGAATTGAGCTAGAGGAAAAGAGATGGGACTAAACATGTTACTGCTTCTGTTTCACAAACAAAGAAACCTTTGTAGGAAATCACAGATTCTGGAAGGAGGATTCCAAATATAATGAACAATAGAATAGTTTAAGTTCAGGCCACTGTAGAACATATATATTTTGGAAAATAGCAGATTTATTTCAAACTAAATCAATTCTCATTTATTGTATTTTAAATTATTTTTCCACTTCTGATTTTGGATGAGCTTTAAAAAATATTGCACTGCTGTTATTTTCTAGTTAAGAAATTGTGAGATTGATGTGGAATTTCAGTCAGCTTTCAGTCCATAATTAAGACATTAGTACTAGTAGCTATTAACAGCTAACATTCATTAAACAAATGTTTATTAAATACTTAATGAGAATAAGCATAGCTTAGTGCATAAAGAGTGAGCCCCAGAGCTGGAAGATCTAGGTTTAAGTCAATGTCTGATATACAATATTTGTGTGACTGTGGGTAAGTCAGTTAAACTTTCAGTGCCCTAGGCAATATTCTATGACTTTTACACTTCCAGAGAAGGTAAGTTGGAAGATGTTTCACAATTAGAGAGCCCCATGCCCGCAATCATAGGTCTAGTTTATATCTAAGGAACGGGCTGTATGCTACAGCATACCCACATCTTTATAATCACAGATTCTACTGAGACATTCAAAGAATAGAAGAACTCAATGTACTTAGAGTTTAGCAGGATGGGATGAAGAGAGAATTTCATTCAATACAGCAAAAATGTAGCCGTAAAGTCTCTCAAGATGTTTTTCACTCATATATCAAGATCCCAGGAGATAACTTGGTAGACACATCAGCAAAAATAAATTGATAATCCTGACTGAATATCAAGCAAAGTGCAGAACAGGGATATGAATGCTTGCCTGAAGTGATGTCTTCTGTCATGGACATTCCTAGTTCTACAAGTTATGTAGTCTTGGGCAAGTCATTTAACTCTCTGAGCTTCAATTTCATCTGTAAATTGGGGAAAATTATAGTAATATCAATTTAATTTTTAAAAGTACCAATATTTTTGTACATGTGGTTCCTTTTCCCATTTGTATGGTCTCTTTGGGATATAGCCCTAGAAGTGCTATTGCTGGGTCAAAGGGTATGCACATTTTTATAGCCCTTTGGGCATAGTTCCAAATTGCTCTCCAAAATGGTTAGATCATTTCACATCAGTTATTTTTCCAATTAGATATTTCATATTTTCTTCTCTTTTTTTTAATCTTTTTACTTTGTTTTATTGTTTTTTGATGACTTACTGAGTCACTAGCTTCCACTTAACCAATTCTATTTTTCAAGGAGTTATTTTCTTCAGTGAAGTTTTGTGCCTCTTACCATTCGGCCGTTTCTGAGTTTTAAGAAGTTATTTTCTTCAATATTTTTTCATGCTCCTTTTACCAAGATGTTAACTCTCTTTTCATAATTTCTTTGAATTGCTCTTATTTCTTTTCTCATTTTCTTTATCACTCTTTTTTGATTTTTAAATCTTTTTTTGTTCCTTTTTATTGCTTTCTTTAGCATTTCTATGAATTTTTGTCGGAACTGTGCCCAATCTGCATTTTACTTTGAGACTTTGCTTGTAGGGGCAGCTAGATGGCGCAGTGGATAGAGCACCCGCCCTGAAGTCAGGAGGACCTAAGTTCAAATCTGGGCTCAGATCAAACACTTGGCGAGTGCTAGCTGTGTGGCCCTGGGCAAGTCACTTAACCCCAAGTCACAAAAACCCAAAGAGATGTTGCTTGTAGATGTTTTCAAGTTATTGTCTTCTTCTGAATTTGTATCTTGAGCTTCCCCATCACCAGTGTAGCTTTTTGTGTTTTTCTTTTTGTTTCTTCTAATTTTTTAGCCCATTCCTTGACTTCAGAATTTATGTTAGATTTGAACTCTGCTCACCTCTAAGGTGTGCTTAGTGTCACTGCTGCAACTGCCACCATCACCTTCAAGGTTCACAGCTAGTGCCCTTCTGTCAATGTGCTCCTGACCAGCTACAATTTCAGTGTCTATAGCCCACTTCTCTGTCTTCCTAAGCTTTGTTGGGCTAGGAAAATTATTCTCTATAAATTTTTTGTTGGTTATATCACTCAAAATTTGGTTTGACATGCTTTTTAAAGTTTTTGAGAAGGCTACCTAGGGCAACCTCAGCAAAGTTGTTCACTTCACTCTGTTTTCTTGACTTTGCCCCAGTGAATTGAGTAAAATCTGAAGAACAAGCCATGTAATTACACTAACATTGCAAAGAAGAAAAAGAAAGAAGAAAGACTAAAGAACTGTGATCATTGCACTTGCCAATCATGATTCCAAAGTACCTCACAAATAGGTAATGGACTTTTAAGGTGAAGAATGGGCCATATTTGGGGACACTAACAATGTGGCCCTTTCTTTTGATCAACTTCATATTTGTTACAAGGGTTTTCTTATTAATTTCTTTTATTCAGGTTGTTGGATGAAGAAGTAGAAGGGAGAGAATTGGCAGTGATATCGTTGCCAAAAAGAAAAATATAGAAAGAATGAAAAGATGATCATCAAAACATTTTATGTAGGAAAGAAAGAAATACAGAAACAGATAAGAAGGACAGCTTTGAAAGTCGCATGCTGAGTTTATTAAAAAAAAACATTTTAAATTAGAAAAGAAAGAAGTACAGAAATGGATAAGCAGGACAGCTTTGGAAATTATATGCTGAGTTTATTAAAAAAAACATTTTAAATAGAAAAGAAAGAAGTACAGAACAGATAAGCAGGACAGCTTTGAAAGTTGCATGCTAAGTTTATTATGTATTTAGGAGGAAAATCACGTTGTATGTTATGCTTATTCAGCTTCATGTGTAATACTATTTTTCTCTTCTACTTTGTTAACAGAAATTTTCATTTTATTTGGTGTTTGTTAATTTCAGAATAAAATAAGGGACTAGGGAGAAAAACCATCTATTTCTCATAACTTTAATTCTGTGGGACTGGGTGAGAATTCTACATCTGAGGTTGAGTCTGGAACCCATATACAATGACATCAAACAATGTGACATCTTTCTGACATGAATGCTTTAAACTGCTCAGAACTCTTTGTGGAACTCAGACCTCCTCTCTTCACACCTTCTGCTCACCCCAAACCACATCTTTTAAGCCATTTCTCAAGCATTATTAATTCTTCTAATTATAGACCACTTTAAATATGTATATATTACATATTTTATATATATATACATATATATATGTTTCAATGAACAAAAAAATGTATTTTCTCTCTTCCCCAAGTCTGTTTCAGAAACAAATTCTCTATCCAGTATCATATAGTTGTGGTTATTTATTCCTGGCTCTGCATAACCAATACACTGCTCTTGGTCCCTTCTGGACTGGGACTTCAGGTGAGATAGTATAATGCAGAATTGGATTCAGGAAGTAATGGGTTCATATTCTGCTTTTGATATTTATTATCTCTGTCAATATGGATAAGTCACTTAACTTGGAGCCTCTGTTTCCTTCTCTGTAAAATGGGCGTAATGATATTTGGAATACTTAGCACTAACAGTTTTTGAAAGGCTTAAAATGGACACTGTATTTAAACCTTTAGAAAACTTTATGATATCTTACATATTTAAGTTACTATTATTACTTCCAGGGACCTTGGTTTGAGAAGCAACAGTCTACTCCATGGGATATGCTCAGCCCTACAGTTCAATAGGCCCTATGCCTCCCTCTGATCTTGGCTGGGGCTGAACAGAACAGTGCATGACTCATTAATTTTGTTCACATGAAAATCATATTCAGGAAAATGATATGATTTTCTAGCTAGAGGAAATTTAAATATTTGCCAGGAGAATAGGAAAACCCAACAGAAATCACACAAATTAAAAAGGGAGTGAAGGCAAGTAAACCATTTCAAAAGGCAGGCTGGCTCTAAGACTCTAGAATGATTTGAGAATGTCTGAAATCCTTAAAGATGCTAAAAACTTAAGCACTTGGGGTTCTCAGAGCCTGGGAACGGAAGTTATTCCTGCTTTTAATGAAGCATTTTGAGTTGGTTGAGAAGAAAAGAACATTTTTTTTTATTGAGGTTTTAGAATAAGGGACCTCAGAGTAATTTATGGTTTTACACTCCTTTGCTTCATATCTTTCTGTTTTTTCCTTTGAATCTGCCAAAGCCACCACTTTCTCTTTTTACCAATAGCCAAGCCACCCATTTGGATCATGGTAATTTACAGGCACCACCTTACTGATTCCCTTATTATATCCACCTCTTAAAGACAACTGGCAAAAATTGTCTATAATTTTGATCAAACCAGCCTCCTACTTTGTGCCTACTATCATGGCTGCTCCTTACACAACAGAGAAGTGCAAAAAATCTTCACCACCTTTTATAAAATTATTGATTCATCCACATATTTTGTTTCATAAAAGCATGTATTTGGAGCTTGAAAGTTCCTGAGATGTTACCTAATCTAATACCTTCATTTAAAGTTGAGGAAACTAAGATCCAGAGAGGTTTAAGTGACATGTCCTAATTTACATGGGCAATAAATAGCAGAGTTAGAATTTAAGCTCAGGTCCTGAGACTCCAATTTTATCACTCTACTACACCATGCTCTCTCCTCATCTGTACCCTGTCTTTCTTTCTTACTTCATTTATCAAACATTGTTCAATACTTCTCTCCATGTCTACTGGCTCATTCTCCACTATCTACAAACATGCCCTTGTCTCCTTCATCCTGGAAAAAAATAAAACCCTCACTTGATCCTTCTATTCTTATATCTCTTCTGATTCAAATCCTCAAATCTTCAAAAAAATCTATCTACATTAGGTATTTCTACTTTTCCTCCCCCCACTCTCTTCTTAACCCCTTATAATTTGATATCCAACTTTACCTTTTCATCAAAAGCAATCTCTCCAAAGTTTTTAATCATCTCTTAGTTGCCATACCCAATCTTCATTCTCCTTGGTTTCTTTGCAGCCTTTGACTCTGTTGATCACTCTCTCCTCCTTGATAGTCTCTTCTCTCCAGGCTTCTGGGACACTACTCTCTCTTGGTTCTCCTCCTACCTCTCTGACCATTCCTTCTGTCTCTTTTGCTGAATCATCTTCTACATCATGCCCTCTAATCATAAACCTCAGGATTTTGTCCTGAGTCCTCTTCTCTTCTTCTTCTATACTACTTCACTTGGTAATCTTATCAGTCCCATAGATTTAATTACCATCTTTATGCTGATTGTTCTCAATCTACCTTTTCCTGCCCCAACCTTTCTGCTGACATTCAGTCTCCCATATCCAACTCCCTTTTGTACATCTCTAACTAGATGTCCAGAAGACTTCTTAAACTCAACCTGTCCAAAACAGAATTCATTATCTTTTCCCTAATCCCATTCCTCACTTCCTCTATTACTATAGAGGACAACACCATCTTCCCAGTCCTTCAGCCTCACAACCTAAGGGTCATCCTGGATTCTGCACTATCTCTAACCACCTCCATCCAATCTGTTGTCAAAACCTATAGATTTCACCTGTGCAATACCTCTTGAATATGTCCCTTCTCTCCTCTGACACTGTTACCACTCCAGTACTGGCCCTCATCACTTCACACCTGGACTATGGTAATAGCCTGCTGGTAAGTCAGCCTACCTCAAGTTCCTCCCCACTCCAACCGATTCTTCATTCAGCCACTAAAGTGATTTTCCTAAAGTACAGATACAATCATGTCACTCTACTTCTCAATAAACTCCAGTGGCTTCCTTTTGCCTCCAGGAGTAAACACAAAATCCTTTGTTTGGCATTCGAACTCCTCAATAAACTAATACCATCGTAGTTTTCCAGTCTTCCTACACCTTACTCCCTAACATATACTTTACAATTCAGTGATACTGGCCTTGTGGCTTTTACACAAACAAGACATTCCATCTTTTATCCCTGAGCAATCTCTCTGGCTGTCCCTCATGACTGGAATATTCTCTCTCCTCTGCTAGGCCTATTGACCTCCCTAAGGTTTAAACCCAAACTTAAATTCCTTCTTTTACTGTATGCCTTCCCCAACCCCTCTTAATTCTAGTGCCTTCCCTCTATTAATTATTTACTTTTTATCCTATGTATAGTTTACTTTGTAAATATCTGTTTGCATGTTGTCTCCTCCATTAGATAGTAAGCTCCTTGAAGACAGGGTCAGCCTTTCGCCTCTTTTTGTATTCCCAGCAATTAGTATAGTGCCCAACACATAAAAGGTGCTTAATAAATGTTTGATTGACAGATTAACTTCCTATCATGAAATTATTTTTAATTTAATTAGGTATACAGGGTGTCTTAAAAGTCTTAGTGCAATTTTAAGTTCTAATAGCTGTAAAATACACTACGACTTTTGGGACACCCTTTATTTATTAAGCACCTACTAAATTCAGGATACTGCCAGGCACTTGTGATACAAAGATGAAAAATAATAGTCCCTGTCCTCAAGAAGGTCTGCTTTTGCTGTAAGAAATGATGAACAGGCCAACTTCAGAAAAACCTGGAAAGACTTGTATGGTCTGATGCTGAGTGAACTGAGCAGAACCAAGAGAACATTGTACACAATAACAGCCACTTTGGGAGATGACTAATATTGATAAACTTAACCCTTCCCATCAATACAGTGATCTAAGATAGCTCCAAAGTCCTCATGATGGAAAATGCTATCCATATCCATAATCATCTCTTAGTTGCCATACCCAATCTTCATTCTCCTTGGTTTCTCTGCAGCCTTTGACTCTGTTGGTCACTCTCTCCTCCTTGATAGTCTCTTCTCTCCAGGCTTCTGGGACACTACTCTCTCTTGGTTCTCCTCCTACCTCTCTGACCATTCCTTCTGTCTCTTTTGCTGAATCATCTTCCAGATCATGCCCTGTAATCATAAAGAAAGAACTATGGAAGTTGAATTACTATTTTTTTCTCTTCTGTTGAGTTTTGTTTCCTCTTTCTGGTGGTTCTTCCTATTGGTTCTACTTTTTACTTACAACATCATTAATCTGAAAATATGTTTAATAAGAATGTATGTATGTATATATATATATATATATTTCCTATATCAGACTGTGCACCGTCTTGAGGAGGGTGGTGGGGAGGAAGTGGGAGAAAAATTTTAAACTCAAAGCATATGGAAGTGATTGCTGATACATCGAAATAACAAAATTGCAATAAAAAAATCCAAAAAGAAAGAAGGTCTCTTTTAGCTAGTTGTTCAGTCTTAGATTACTCATTTAAGCTCAATGCAGCCTGTTTCCTCTTTGGTTAAATAAGGGGGTTGAACTAGTAAGTTGAAGTTCCAATCTGGCTCTAAAGTTCAACAAATTTACTCTTCTGACCTGTCTCAATATCTAATACAGGTGAGGAAATTAATGAGACAGCAGTCAAAAAGACTTTCCTCTAATTAGTTAGGACCATTCAGAGGAACATACTGTCATTGGATAAGAAAAAGTATGGGTAAATGAGTAAAGCCAGTGGTTTGCTAATGAATGTTTGAGAACCAGCCCTCTGAGAGAAAAATTTAATTTGCCTTAATAATATTTTATCCATCACTTTCTTAAGTCTAGACAAACAGAAATAATAATAATAAAGCCCTGAATTGTAGCACTTGCCATTGGAACACTCTAATCAAATTATTCAAATAAGACTAAAGATTGGAATATATTGATAAACATGAAGAGTTAAGGCAAAAGTTTAAAACTTATTCTTAGGTGTTTGTTTTCTTTGAAATGTTGTCCAGTATATGTGTAACCATTTGAACATAATCTTTGTTCATCACATTTTCTGTATAAATTTAGTTTATATCTAATTGAGTTCTTTTCAAGGTGAGAATATTCACACTGAAAATTAAACAATCATTTCACAAGCTGATTGATTCAGCTAGGTCCAGCACACCTATGAGTAAAGCTAGCAGCAAAGGCTTTGAGTGCCAACAAGGACAGATGCACCCATTTCAAGCAGTTCTGAATCCTCCAAAAAGATTTTTTTTTGGGGGACTCTAAGTTAAGAGGAGTAAGATGAATCAGAAAGGAACTTTCCAATCAAATGGTTTGAATAAAACTGAAGATTGGGATAATTTATAAACACTGAGTTAAGGTAAAAGTTTATATCTAATCCTTAGGTGTTTGTTTTCTTTGAAATGTTGTTGTCCAGTTTGCATATAACCTTTTGAACAAAGTATTTCTTAATAGTGTTTCATGTATAAATTTGGCTGATATATATAATTGAATTCTATTTTTGTGAAAGAAAAAAATAAAGAAGGATGGAAGAAAGAAAAGAGTGAAGAAAGAAGAATGAAAGAAAAGAGGGAAGGAGGAAAGAAGAATAGAAGGAAGGGAGGAAAGAGAGGAGGGAGGGAGAAAGAGAAAGAAAGAAAGAAAGAAAGAAAGAGAAAGAAAGAAAGAAAGAAAGAAAGAAAGAAAGAAAGAAAGAAAGAAAGAAAGAAAGAAAAAAGGAAGGAAAAAAGAAAGAGAAGAGGGAAGAGAGGAAGGAAGGATGAAAGGAAGGAAGGAAGGAGGAGGAAAGAAAGGAAAAAAGAAAGAAAGAAAGAAAGAAAGAAAGAAAAGAAAGAAAGAAGAAGGAAAGCAAGAAGGAAGGAAGGAAAGAAGGAAGGAAGGAAGGAAGGAAGAAGGAAGGAAGGAAGGAAGGAAGGAAGGAAGGAAGGAAGGAAGGGAGGCAGGGAGGAAGACACACTTATCTATGTTTCAGATGAGTCTACCAAATAAGTAAGTTTGTGTATATGTATGCATACATACAAACTCTGGAGCCATAATCAAGACATTCAGTCTTCTTAGACTCTGTTTTTGACCTTGGCAATGATACTACTTTCCAATCCAAGTTCCAGTTTCCACCTTTGGACCCCAATTCAAAACTCCATATCCCTGGTGGCCAGCTGATGATTACTCTGGTACCTCTGCATAGGAATCTCCTCACTCGGGCCTATCCCACAGCTAAAGTGGCCATGCAGTTCCCATCCCAGGCTATGCTCAGGAGGGACTGGGAAGAACAGTGCCAAGATTGTGTAGTGACAAAAATATAATGCCACCTTTCAGTCTAAGCCTAAATTCAGCTTTACTCTTCCTTATATTTACTACTAAGTCCTACATATATGATAATTCTTATAAAACCGACATACCATTAAAGACTCATTAGTAGCAATGATAATGCTTCCACAATATAGGATCTATAGACAAGCTTGGCCAAAATAATTGTCAACTCCAAAATATTCTGATTATCTAATTGAGGATTATGTTGATCTGGTTCTTTTCCTCCTTCCTGCTGCTTGATTATTTCAGTAGTCATCAAGAAGAGGGGCAAGTAAAATGGAAAATGAAATTCATACCAACCAATCTCATTTAAGGCAATTCCGTTAAATGGAGGTTTGGCTGGGTTAACTTAAATGAGTTAGGGGGATTATCTGCAGAATTCAATTATTCATGCTTTCCTGTGTCCCCTTGCTAGAGATAATCACAATAATGTATAGTATTAAATTTTTCTCTCTTCTTTTTTGCAATCCTGACTAACAGATCCAATACACATAGGGAGTTCAAAAACCTTGACTTGTGAATTCAGCCCCCTCTCTGAGAAATTAAAAGAAACATATAAATCCTAGCCGTCAGTCACATTCTTTTTTGTATATAATCAAAGTATGCAAACATCTTATGGATCGTATTACTAAGTATCACTCTACTCTGAACACCAAGTGTAACATTCTATACATGTGAAAGAAAGTACATTGTATAAACAACAAAATTCAATCACAAAATTGAGTGTAATGCCAATTCTTTGGGGAGTCCTGCAAAATCTCCTGTATGAGAAAAAGTCAAAATATCATATAATGTTAACAGATTTGCTCACATATAATAACAAACCTTTCTTGATTAAATGTATGCATGACCTTCTGTAATATCCCTAAGGAGATTCATCTGGGCCCCATCAACATTAAACAGTGACCCAGACTTTTCTTACATCTGTTCCCTAGATAGTATAGCAAAGATACATCAAAATATTTCTGAGCAAAGGCACATCAATTCCACATTAGGTTAAAGAGGTTGAAAATATATTACCAACAATAAAATTGGTATTAAAATTTCACCCACAACCTATTAGCTTCTAGAGAGGTCATTTCATGCCCCTACTACCTTCCTATGTACTTCCTTATCTCAGCTCACTCTAGAATAAAACAAAAGTCACAGGAATGAGAGACAAAGAACTCAGACTGAAAATCACTTTTAAAATACTATTGGCTGGCTTTTCCTAATATTTTTTCATTCACAGGGGGAGAGGGGAAGAAAAAAAGGAAAATTACATAGTAATTTTTTGTATATTTGAAAGGAATAGCAAATTGTGCACAGTAGATTGGCAGTTTCATGTACAATCATCTTTTTTTATTGTACTATGTTATAGAAATGTTTGTTTTATTCCATAAATTAAAATCAAAATTATTTTTTAAATTTAAAAAAAAAATAAAACATTGCTAAAGTTTCGTAGGCCTAAGACTTAAGTGCATATACATATATATGCCTATGTTTCTATGTGCATTTATGAAACTATGCCTATATATCTATATGCATTTTTAAATGCATGTGTCTGTATGTACATACAAGATAGAAGGTAGCTATGTGTCTATACATACCCATACCACCCATATAGATACCCACGTCCTCCTTTTACTACCTCCCACATTCACATATATGTTGTATACGTATGTGAATATATATACATACATGCATACATCTATAATAAAGCCAGTGATTATATTAGTATGAGGCATTTACGTTATGAAAATTCCTTTCAAGGATGCAGATTAGTAGCTTTTCTGATGATCAAAATATAAAAATAGCCTTTTATCTTTAAGCCACAAGTTTACCATGTCTCAAATCACTTTTTTTTTTTGCATTTTTCATCCTCACCTGTTTCCTGACACCATAGAGATGGTAGTGGGAACTGAGGCCTCAGTGATACTGTTGATTGGCTGCTGCATTTGGAAGTTCTATGGAGGTTGTTGTCATTCAGTCATTTCAGTTATGTCTCACTCTTCATGACCCTATTTGAGATTTTCTTGGCAAAGATAGTGGAGTGGTTTGTCATTTCCTTCTCCAGCTCTTTTTACAAGTGAGGAAACTGAGTGCCTAGGGGCACATATCTAGTAAGTGTCTGAAGCCAGATTTGAACTCAGGAAGATGAGTCTGACTCTAGTCTGCCTGATACTAGGACCCATCCACTGCCCTATGTAACTGACAGGTAGTGGATAAAGGGAGATAAATTGCTGGTGGGAGGACATATAGCTGCAAGAATCATACCCATCAGTGCTGCTATGTTTGGGGAAGGGAATGTGTCATGGACTTTTCCTATCAGTCATGTCCTCCTTACCAAGGAAAGGCTCCTACCTCTTGCTCCATTTTGTGTCTTCACAGGAAGCAAGGAGGAAGTTTTCTTTTTCCAAAACTCTTTCATGATGCTTTTGCAGTCTTCTGGTGGTTCTATTTATGGATCATGTTGAGAATCAGTGCTTTAGGGTTATCCTAAAATGATGTGGAGTTTCATTTCTTTCCCTTAAATGAAGGGTTTTGTAATACTTTCAATAAACTATAACAGTGAAAGGGCTATATGACAATATCGCTGCATAATAGGGATATCTTAAAAGCAGGCAGAGCTGAAATCTCTGTATAGTCAAATGTCCAAATGGGGTACTTTGGATTTTAATGGCGAATACTTTAAAGTTCTTATTCTTTCAGTCACTCCAGAATCAATGGCTGCTGTTAAGGTTCAGGAAACCAGGAATTTTGAAGTAAAAATTCATTTCAAACACTGAGGTAAATGAAATATTCTTTGGTTGCCTGAAAGCCTTTTGCTTTGTTAAATCACAGTACTTTGGTCCATTTGATTATTGATGCAAAGGAAACATTTCCCTTGAGACAGGTAATGTGTGATACTGATGTCCAGGGATTATATTCTGAGTGGAATGAGTTAGTCTCCATTGAAAGACATTAAAAATTTAGATGTTTATGTTCTATAATGGAACTAAAACTTACTGTCTTGAAAGCAGTGGGTAATGATTCAAAAATCCCTCTATTTCTAATCATGAAATTCTGGTTAGTTATTTGTAAATAATCCTTTTTAAAATAAATAAATAATCTATAGAGAAGCATAGTGGGGCTTAGATTCAGGAAGACCTGGGTTCAAATATGGTTTCTGACATTTACTTGCTAGGTCTGGGACATTTTGCATGTTTTTTGAGGATTATATGATAATGATTTAAAGTGATAAAGCAAGGGATGTAAGCCCTCTATCAATATGGGCTATCATTAGCTTGCTTAATTTCCGAGTGGCTCAGGCAACTTCATAGGATTTATCTGTTAAATCACAGGATTTGCGTGGAGGGAGTTTTCTGCTACCAAATTCACAGATATGTCCATGTAAAAAAATTTACTTTATTTGATTTGGATGGTTTCAAAGTTCAGTATGTATGTATGTATGTACATATATATGTACATAATTACAGCTCATAGAATTTTTAGAAATCATCTACTTAACCATTACTTCAGTGTTGAACATCAGGTTGAGAGATCAGGTTAACAAAAGGCTTAGGGAGACATCACTAAAATCCATATCAATTTTTCCCACAAATTGGTTTCTTGTATGTGGGTACAATTTTACTAAAGGAATAAAAACTTTAAATGCGGTCAATCATTGACGCAAATAATAAAACCTCATGTACCAGTGGAATGAACTATAATATCTATAATCTAAAAATCATTAGCATACCTCTGATGAGCTATACGTTCACAGTATTTCAAATTCAGTAATGAAACCCCATTGTAAGTGACTCATTGATTCATTCTTCCTCATAGATACGTTGGAATTGAGATTCTATGTCAGAACTGGACGTTGTCACTTCTCAAACCAACATAAAGGAGTACTTAGTTAAAATCTGAAGAGTGATTGTGAGAGGGGAATTACTTACAACCCCTTGCATCTAGAATCTCAGGAAAGAGCAGACATTTCTCGACGTAACCTCTGACAGAGAGATAAAAGGAATTAGGTATCGCAGCAAGATAACATGCCAGTGTGGTCCCATTCACTACTCCTCACACATGGTGCACATTATCCCTCTGAGGGGCTGTGCTTTGAAGAGACTGGAAACCATAAAGAGCAGCAATATACACAGGAAATGATCATAAAAAATGAGATAAGGGAAAGCGATTTAGCAAAAGCAAATCTAATGCCTTTGTCCATTATATCAATTAGGGCCAGAAACCAGGAGGGGAGAAAAGGAAATTGGCTTAAAAAAAAAAGAGGCTGACCATAATGCCGTATGAAACATCTTTATACTGATTTCAGTGGAGAATCTTAAATAAAGCTTTCTTGAATCCTGTGTTACTTGAGTGATTTTTAGGGTTTTTTTAACTCCATTATCACAAAAAAGCACCCCTCATTTGGCAATTACATTTGACCACATACCACTTTCATTTTTATGAAACTCTGAGGGTTTTCCCCTCCCAGACCGTTTGTTTTGTGAAGTCAAACTAGGCCATCTTTTGTCCCAATTTCCACCTGGCCTTTAGTCACTGAATGAGTATTGCCTCAGACAAACTGAGAACTGGGAAATACCTTCGCTTAAAAAGTTCTGGGTCTCCCACTGCATCCGGGGCCATCCCCAGTCATCCTGATCACCAGGCTCCAATGGCTCTGGAGAGAGAATGAGGCTGATTGCTTCACACAGCCCTGCCTTCCCTTAATTCCAATTCATTTGCAAGTCAAGACACCACTGTGCTAATGGTCCTCTTAAAGAAAGAAGGGTGAACAACAATTTATGTGACCTGAAGCTCCTTCCTAGAAGGCATAAGTTTTATCATGTTTCCTTGTGTCCCCGCTATAGCACACAGAACAGTGTCTTACACATATTTGTTGTTATTGAAGATAATTAACCAACAGAGGTTTGTCATCATCACAAAGCTTTTTAAAACTTTTTTTAATTGAGTCAAATTATTGGTTTTGATATCTTTGTGTCTAACTTAATAAAGACTAATCTACTTCAAAGCCTAACCAGAGATAACCGTTTCATTTCAAAGAAAGGGCTGGGCAGCAGAAGTATTTTATGAGATTCATTCAATTATTCTCAAACTCTAGAATTTCTTCTTTTAATAATTTAAAAAAACATATATTTTCAGTTCCGAATTCTTTCACTTCCTCCACCCCATCCCTCACCCATTAACTCTAAAATTTCTTATGCTTTTGATTTTTACATAGATCAGGAAGTTTGTAGTCAGGTGAAAACAAATCCATCTAGACTAGTCAAAAAAGTGCTATGAGACTTATTTGTTAGTGATTTTGCCATAACATATGATGCCATAAAGTATAATGGAACAAGCTTAGTAAAGTTGGCATTGGTCGCAGCATTTACAGGTTAACTGTGTGCTCCATGATCTACAGAGCATTTTAATTCAATTCATTTCCACAAATCTTCATTAAGCACCTATTAAGCATCATGTACATAGTAGTTACTGAAGATACAATGCAAAAAAAAATAATAATTCCTGCCTTTAATTCATTTACATTTGATTAGAGGAATGATACAAAATGGGCATAGATGAGAAAATACAAACTATAAACCAAAGAAATTTAAGGCCGAAGGAAAGAACTAAGAAGTGGAAGATTACATGTAGAAAGGTCTCATGTAGCAAGTGACCATTAGTTGAGGCTAGAGAAAAGCTAGGAGCAGCTAGACAGTACAAGAAATAGAGTGCTACAACTGGAGTCAGGAAGATCCCCTTCCTGAGTTCAAATCTGGCCTCAGACACTAATTGTATGACCCTAGGAAAGTCACTTAAGTATGCTTGCCTCAGTTTCCTCATCTGTAAAATAAGCAGGAGAAGGAAATGGCAAACCACTCTAGTACTTTTGCCAAGAAAACCCCAAATGGGGATACGAAGAGTCAGACACGACTGAAAAGACTGAACAACAAGCTAGAAGGTGGGGATTCCAAGGTGAGTAGAGAAAGCATTTAACTCAAGGACAGTCAGTTCAGTGCTTTCAATGTCATGTATAAGGAATACATTGAAAGTACATTTTGACCGATATAGAGAGCAGTAAAGTGAAATCAGACTCTAGCAAGACTTGGGGGCCAATTTGTAAAGGGTTTTACATGTATGATTAAGATTTTCTCTTTTTTTCACCTAGTGTCTTTAAGGAGACACTAAAGCTTCTTAAGAAAGGGAGCATCAGGGTTAGAGAGAACGGCACTTTAGAGGTATCCATTTAACAGCTAAGTTGGGAATGATTTGGAAAAGGAGGAAATTGGAGGTAGAGAGATCTATCAGGAAACTATTGCACTAATCTCAATCAGAGGTGACCAGGGACTGAATTAGAGTGGTGGGCCATATAAATGGAGAACAGAATTTAATTGTATCAGTATCTTTTATTTTTTTACATCACCTTTATTTTATACTATGTCTTTCTCTAATATTCTGTCCCAGAGAGCCAACTCTTTGGGAAAAAAAATTTTAAAGAGAAATAGAAATAGATGGGCAAAATTAGCCAACACATAATCTAGGTCCAATAGTAAATTCAACGTTCTATACTCATGGTCCCCTCTCTCTGCAAAGAAGTGGGACAGGAGGTAAGAGGCTAGTTCTTCTTTGGGGCTAAGTTATGTTATTATAATTTCATAGTCTTTAGCTCAATGTTTCAAAGTTGTTATTTCCATTTTATATGAAGTGTTTTGAATGAGATAAAGCCATCCATGCTATTCTCCAGTTGTCGTAAGGGTGAGACATATTGGGCCTTATCACCTCTACCATGACCTGTTACATTACAGTGGGGTAACTTCAAGATTTTAAGGACAGTAGGGCAGATTCAGAGAAATCAAATAATTTTGCTTAAAAATCAAAAGTCAATTGTTCAAATGTCAAAAATTGAAAGAAATATTCAAAGTGTCTGTCATTTATGTGGCCTAGGGGTGAGGGAAAGGGATCATGGGTGATTCTGGGTGAAAATTAGATAAATGCAGTTGATTAAATCCTTGTGCTTTTAGCATTGTCAGCAAAAAATTCTAAGTCAACATTTTCCAGGGTAGAGGCACTCAGGCTAGATCCCTAGATACACTTTGTACTCTAAACAGCCGCCTTCCTCTCTTAGGCAGGCATGCCTGGAATGAGTGGAAATTGCTTTGCAGCTGATATTGAAGGAAAATGCAAACAACCTTTGCCCAGGCTCATAACAATAGGCTCCTAATAGGAATGCAAAGAGAAAGGAGCATATGGTCATATTAATCTCTGATCCTGCTCCCATCACAGGATGATTTTACAGAGGATGATTAGATTGGACGTTTAGTCTCACATAAACCAAATCCTATTTCTAACTCACATATCTGTCTCCCCAGCTTCCCCCTTTTTGGATCTTGTCTCACCCTGTGTACCGAATGCCTTCAAAATGGGAGAGAAAGAAAGGGAAAATGGTGTCCCATTGATATTTGATGATGTGAATGTTTCTTGTCTACTCCACAATAAATAAGATCCTGAAACAAGCTGAAGAGAATAGGGAAAAATACACCTAGAGGCCAAATGTGTCATGCAATGATACTGTTTTATGAATCAGAATCCCAAAGGACTCTTATTCTTTCTGGCCAATCTTCTAGTTTGTTTTACTGCTCCCATCAATTAGAGTCCAGCCAAGAGCAGATGAGCCCTTCCAACTATGTGGTTTCTGTGGCTAAGGAAAATGATCTTTTTTTTTTTTAATTCCAGAAGGAGAGGTGAGAGGTGAAGTGAGGGGCTTGGAGGACTAAGGAAATGTGCCTACACTTCAGGGTGCTCCATCAATCACTCAAAGAATAACAAGCAGGTGCCTGTCAAGTGACAATCACAATTCTAGGTACAGGAGACACAAAGGCAAAAATGAAATAGTACTTACCTTCAAGGAACTTATATTTTATCAGGAAAACCATCCAACTACACCTATGGTTCATTTGGGGGGAGGGAAATCACTTGTGTTGGAGTCAGGGGGCCTGGGTCCAAGCCCCATATCTGATACTTACTACTTGTGCGAACTTAGTCATTTAAAATCCCTGGGCCTCAGTTTCTTCAATTGAAAAATGAGGGAGTATAGCCTCCGAGACCCCTTCTGGCTTTTATTTATGATACAATGACATCTCAAAATATATCCAGGCAAGTGTTCTTCCATCAAGAGAAAGACACTTTCTCCTTCCTACCTGCTGCTATCATCATTTCACTCAGTTTCCCCCACCCTCCATTTTGAAGTCCTACTGCCCTTGCACACCCACTTCTGGTTTGCTACCCTCAGGGTTCAGTTACCATTGTCTGTTATTGATAAGTAGTGCTATGGTTCTGCTCTCCTTTATCCATAACCCCCTTGAGGGCAAGGACTGAAATGTCTGGAGGCTTGAGCTATCTGCACCCCCAGTGAAGTTGTACCAACACTCCTCTGCCATGCTCCCACCAGTTGATTTTATCCTAGGTAGAGAAATTCATAATTATGGCTCTGGAGAGGAGAGGAGAGGAGAAGAAAGAAGACGTATCTAAATCTAAGACCACATGCAAGAATATTGTACCATGGGGAGCATCAAAACAGTTATGTAGAACATAAAAATATACGTGTGCATATGGGGACATTCTAGCTGGGGACTGGGCACCCCCACGCGTGGTACTGCTCCCTTACCCAAACTTGGTGTTTTCACAGAACCTGCTCAGAACAAAAAAAGCAGGGTCTGCCGCTGAGTCTGCTGATGGAGAGAAACATTCCTGGTAGTCTGTATGGAGGCTGTGCAGGGCTTTCTGGAAATCACCCCCTGGAGACTCTTGAGAGGTCTGGAATGTGGCTCTCCAGTACACACCTTTGAGGTTGGCGTGCCCTCCTGAGCTCTACCCTTAGGTCAGTAGTAAAAGAAAACAGACATTACTAAGGAAGCAGCTGCCAGCAAAGATTGTAGTTCACACTCCACAGCCTGTTTCTCTCCCTCACCCTGAAAGCCCTTAATTCATAGAGAACTGGACTCTTGCATCCTTTCAGGGGAGCAGAAGGTCGGGTCTAAGGCCCTACTCAAAGTCATCTAGTTCCTTTTGTCTAGTGGCCTAAGTGGCCTGAGAACAGTCAGTTGAGAACCAGTTAACACTTTCTTGTTCTGATTTTAACTATATATTGGATTTGTTTGTACAAAACCTTTTTTTCCCTTAAATTTTGTATAATCAGATTAGACATTTTAACTTCTATAACGCTGTCCTTTGGTCATGAGCTCTTCCCTATTCGTAGATCTGATAGCTAAATTCCTCTTTTTCTCTATTGTATGACTATTCCATTATATTCTGTACTATAATATGTTTCACCATTCCTCATTCAATGACTACATACTTTGTTTCCAGTTCTTTGTTAACACAATATGTTTGCTAATGCATGGTCACTAGTTGCATTTTTTGATGGAAATTATGACATATGATTTTAATATCTGTATTATATAGCTTTAATACAATATGAGAAATGGGAATTGAATGGTGAATGAATGAATTATTTATTTTGCATTTATGCCAAGCATCACACACATATACAACATATATATGTAATATAATAATGTAATATAATAAAATGTAAATTAATATAAGCAAAATAGGTGATTTGGTAGAGAAGTGATATCAATATAAATTATATCAAATATATTAATAATTAGAATGATATATAATATGCACATTATGGTTTTAGTTTTATTTTTACAAGTTATTGAAAGGGAACTTGAATAAACTAAGCAGAATGCTTCACGGTATTTTTTACGTCCCTATCTCCCAATATGTTTTTTTCCTAAAGGGATGGTTCAGAAAAGTAAAAAGCAGGTTTCAAAAAACAAATTTTTGTAGGCAAAATGTCCATAAATTTATTTTACAGTATCAGTTAACATCTACATTACAAGTAATAACCCCAAGATTCCAATCTGAAGTTACAACTGCATTCACTTTTAGTTAGGCCTTTGCAAGTAAACTGTCCTGAGGGAGGGAAATCATCTGAGCTATGGAATCCATTATCATGATAAAGCATCCCTTTTCCCTTAGTGTCTTTTGAGTCTCAGACAAAGCATAGGCTTCTGCTACAAAAACCATTCCTTCCAGACACCAAGCTGACAACATCCAAAGCATATGGAGAGAAAAGTTTCTAGTACAGCCTCAAAATTTCAGTATCAATTATCTGTATAATATATTTCATCAAGAAATGGGTTCTCTTAATGGTGTGGAGGTGTCAAAAGAATTTTCATTGCAGGGAGGGGGGTGGCAGGGCTGAGGGTTGGAGCATAGAGAGATCTATCTCTTGAGATACCACCTCTGCTCCCAATTCTGCCAACCCTGTCCCATCATTCCTACATCTGAAACTACTAACCCTACTCTTTAACCAAGCCTGGACACCATCCAGGATGAGAAAAATGAATCACAGAATCACAGCATTTGAGAGTAGAAAAGACCTTGTTGTTAATCTCATTCAATCTATACATGAAAAGAATCCCCACTATAACATACACTGACACATTGTCATCCAGTCTCTATTTCAAGACTCCAAAAACAAGAAATGAGAGTTGTAACGGAGCCAGGTAAAACTGGCTCCCCAAAGTGGATTGTCAAATTTTCAGTATGAGTATTCACGTATTAGAAATCAGTGAAGGCAAAAGTCAGGGATTCATTTATTGTTTTGTTTATTTACTGTACTTAAGAAAGTAATAGAGAAAAATGTTAATAATGTAGATTTAATGTAAACTAAAAGTGTGTCCTGTATCCATTTCATCTCTTCCCCCTATCGCAGAGAGCCAAGAGCCAGTTGTTAAACATTTACCAGCATGCCCCTGGGAGGAAGCCACCACCACCTGTGAGTCACTTCATTCCATCTGATGTCAGTTCCAGTAGTTAGGAAGTTGTCTCATTCTGTTCTGTTCTGTTCTGTTTTATTTTCTCTGATATCAAGCCTAAATTTGTCTCCTTGCAAGTTCTCTTAGTTCTAGCTCTGAAGACAAGCAGAACAATTCTAATCCTTCTGCCACAGAACAGCCTATGAAATACTTGAAGATAGCTATCATTTTCCCCTAAATCTTCCCTGCTCTAGGCTAATTATGTTCATTTCCTCCAACTGATACTCATATGATATGTCCTCTAAACCTATCATCCATCTGGGTTGCCCTCCACTGTATACCATCCTCTTTAGCAATGTCCTTCTTAAAGTTTGGAGTACAGGACAGAATCCAAAACTCTAAAAGTCATCCAATGAGACAAAGTACAATGGAACTGTTGCCTCTCTATCTCTGGAAACTATAGTTATTAATTTTTTTAAATTAGATATGTAAGTATATTAAAATAATATTTAAAAATAAGTATATTTTCCAGGGACAAAGAAACAATAGCTTAATTGTACTTTGTACAATGTACATTGTACAAATATTCTATTAACAAGAATAAAATAACTTGACTATTAAGAAAAAAGAAAAGAAACCGTACTTATATCAGTATAGCACAAGATCATATTGAGTTTTGAGTTGCTACAATATGAACTTGTGGTCTCCTAAGACTTCTGGGTCATTTTTTTTCTCACAATAACTGCTGTTTAACCGTGTCTCCTTCATATTGCACATGCACACTCATCTTTTCCCATCTGACTAAGCTATTTTATACTTTCATCATGACCACTAGAAACCCACACTGATTGGAGAACCCACATTGATTGGAGAAGATGGAGAATGGACAGTGGAAGCTTCTCCTAGATCTTCCATTTAAGGGGGATGCCCAGTGTGGCCATCTCTTCATTTTCCACCCAATTATCCTCCTCTCAACTTTCATCATGCCACCTTTCCCCCTCCATCTCATGCTTTTCAGCTTTCTTTTGTGTGTTCTCTTCCTCCATTAGATTGTGAGCTTCTTGGGGGCAGGGACTGTCTTTTGCCTTTACATCCCCAGCACTTAGCATAGAGCCTAGCATGGAGTAGGCACTTTAAAAACATTCATTGACTGGCTTTTCATATAGCTGACTTTTTTTGTACACAAGTGTTTGACTTTATATTTATCCCTACTGAATCTCATCTAATTAAATTTAGCTCAGTTCTTTGGCCTATCAAAATCATTTTGGATCTTGTCTCAGTCTTATACTATTCAGTGCTCCTATCATAACATTATGTTGCTTCTAACAATTCCCCATAATGTGAGGTCTTTTAGATAGTTTCCAGGAATACTAGACTGCTGCTGATTCTCTCTTTCTTTCTCAAGGAGGGTGAAAAGGGGAAAAAGACCCAGGAAAAATAATTGAATGATTTCTGATATAGTTTAATCTTGGTGGAATTGGGAAATGAAATGAACAATTCAAAAGAAATACTGAAGAGATACGACTGCATTTTCAACTGAACAAAACTGTGTCTAACAAAATCTAAATGATAATTTTCAGTATTCTATTAAAAGTCTGACTGCTTAGCCATCCTCAACAATATCATAATTCATAGAATCATAGCTTTGAAATTAAAATGGTTCCTAGAGCTCATCTAGTTGAAATTTTCATTTTACAGATGAGAGAACCGAGGTCCAACAACATGAAGTGCTTTCTCCAGGGTCTCACAGGTAGGAAGTGGCACAACCAGAACTTGAACCCAGGTCTTCTGACTCTAAATCCAGTCTTTTTTTTTAAATGATAACATGTTGCTTCTATAAACAGTTACTGAGTACAGTGGATGAGGCTTTTGCTAGAGAGTAAGATAACCCATAGTTCTGACATTCACTTCCTGTGTGACCAAGGGTAAGTCACATAATCTACCTGTATTTCAGTTTCTCTCTCTGATAAATGAAGGAGTCAGACCAGATGGCCTCTCAGGTCCTTTACAGCTCTGGAATTATGATTCTATGACCTTACTTTGTCTAAATTAACAGAAACTTAGGTGGAACTATTGAGCCAAATTGGTATTTCCATGATTCCAGTGCTTCTGTCTCCAAAAGTGGATGGTGAAATGTGCCAGGCAGGTGTAAAGTTTCTAAATATGTCTGTTGCATCTTTCCTAAATGCTTCTGCTGATGCTCCTACAAGGCAGAAAGAGGTTTCCCACCTAGTTTTTGCCTATGGATGTTTCTATTTCTAATGTTGATGCATCTTGTGATGCACCATCATGAAATTAGGAATGTAGATCACAACCAAATTGAGGCTTAATTCTCTCCAAAACTGCTTTGTCAAAATCAAAGTCACCTTGAATATGGCAGCATTTAGTCCAAACACAAATAAATTTGTTGCAATTCATGTATGATCTTCCTAAAGGGGTTCAAATATTTCAAATTAATAAATTGGTAACATATATACATACATATACACACACATGAACATGGATACATATGCACGCCTGCATATACAGGCACACACACATGCACAGATACATATATGAATACACACATATGCATGTATGACACTGCACACACATACACACATGCATATACATTTACACATATGCCCAAACATGCATTTGTACATGTACACACACATATACACATACACATAATGTGTGTATACGTGTGTGTGTGTATATACATATATATACATATATATATATATATATATATAAAATGTTGAAATATGCTACTTGAAGAAAAGGTGATCCACTTCCTTTTTTTTTTTAATTTGAAACAAATAGAGCCACATTTGGTCAAAATGGCACTAGAAACGATGCAATACAAATACAAGAAAGGTTTACTTGGAAATGAAAGTGAACAGCGATTCAAAGTTTCAGCAAAGTTTAGCAGGACAAATGCCCTAAGGACCTTTTTTTTTTTTTTACTACAAGTGTCCTTAGACTACTTAGTGACATTCTTAAAGTTCAGCAGTTACATGCACATTGAAAATGTGTTATACCCCAACTAGTGGACCCTTCCAACCCCAGGATGGAGAGATTGTCAAACAGAAGGGAAACTGGATCCATTCCTGGAGAACATGCAGATCTTTGTACCGCAGGGGCCCTTTAACATCTGAGAATATATAGCTGTGTGTGTGCAAGGAGTTAGAAACACACATATAAAACCAGGGATTAAAATACCTAAGGAAGCCATATCCTCTGTTTTGTTGGCCACAGCTCTTCACTTCAGATCAGCTTTGATGATCTTGCTGGCAGGCTGCATTGTGACTGCAGCAATCCATAAAATCTGCCCCATTAAATGCTGGGATTAGGAGAGATGCATGATAATTTCCTGGAATGGATTCTCCCAGAGGACTCCCAAGGGTACATTAATTTACCAACCTCCTGGGTTGCTCATCTTCCTCCTTTGCCGATAAAAAGATACGCAACTAGGAAATGTCATCTTTTAGCACTGCATGAGTGAAGTCTCAGGGCGAGCTTCATTATGTGCAGCCTCTGAGCAGGTGAAAACCTGAGTGTGAATCTCAAGTATAAAAAGGAGGCTATCGTATGCTTACGTACATGTCTGTTCTGCCTTTTTTTTTCTCCTTTTCCTCTTGACTTAATCTACATTTTTAAAATTAGAAATTGTACAATCCCATTAGAAGGTTTTCCTTTTCTCAAACACAGCTGTGAAAATAGGAACCATAATATACAAAAATATCAGTGTCAAAACAACTATCTGAGGAATAAACATTTCTATTGTTGGAATGCTCAGGGAGTGGAGGAGCCTTTGGAGATTCCATGTTGAGGCTATGTTAATCAAAAGCCAACAACACATTCTCCAGAGAAGCTAAGAATCCAAGCCCCCTAGACGGCTTCCTATTTGGCAATGGAAATCTCCAGTCTAACAAGGCAGCTGCTACATGCACATGCGCGGTCTTCTCTTGCTCCACGTTTGTATCCGAGGCTGGACACAATCAACTCAGCTGAACCTAGCAGCTTTCTCCCTTTGACCCGAAGAGTTGTCCTCGAGTGCGAAGGTTTTTAAGATGTGTCCCATTATCCCAAATAGAGAGAGGGAGTGAAAACATAGAGGGACATCCTATTTTTACCTTTGCTCCACAAAGATAAAAGCAGCCTCCCTAGGGAAAGGCTTTGTGCTTTTTGTCTAGTTGTAGTGATTTTCTGAATATGTGTGTGTGTGTGTATGGTGGAGGGGGTGAGGGGTGGGCTGAAAATGCAAATTCATTTGGATGGGTAAAACCCTACTGCTGGAATAAAACATTCAATGACTACAACATATTCACACAGCATATGTTAGTACCCAAATGCACTGTCACAAAACCTTCAATCAATTTGGAATTAATGGAACTTTTCAATCAATCAACAAGCATTTATTAATCAATAATTGCTAACATTTATATAGCACTTTAATGTTTGAAAAGCACTACACACATGCTGTACCAATGCTTTTCATTTTTCACAGCAGCCCTGTGAAACAAATATTTTCGTCATCATTTCAGAAATGTGGAAACTGAGGTTAAATGACTTGCCCAAGGTTATAGAGCTGATAAGCATTTTAGGCACAATTTGAATTCAAGTTTTCTTGACTCCAAGCTGAATACTCTATTCACTAAATTGCTTAGCTGAACAATGTGCAGAGCATTGTGCTAGATACTCAGATATATACAAAGACAAAAAAGAAACAGTATCTGTCCTGAAGATGCTTACATTCATTTCCTAGGGAGCTCATCACTGGTTCATATCCACAAGCAGAGCAGAAGTGAAAAGTATGGAAGTTAACTGGGGAACTCAGAAGCTGCCTGGAGGAGGTGGGGCCTTTAGGAAGTAAGGATAAGAAGTCTAAATGAACAAATCAATGGCAAAGGCAAATCTAAAAATTCCAATACAGCTTCTTCAATCTTTGCCAGACAAAATCACTTCCAGAAATGAAACTTACTGAATACAGCACAGTTAAATGGGGAGTGGGCAACTTACCCATTATGTTAAGTTTTAGGGGAGTTGACATGCTATTCTATGTAAAACAATAGGCCTCCTCATGTTATTGAAGAAAAGCTTTTGAAAGGCAGACATCTGCCTCACTACTACAATTAAATTCAGTCCTCAGCTTCTCTCTCGTCAGGACCATGCTCCTTATTCTATTGAAAACCCCTAAATGGCTGTCATCATTTTCTGAGTATAGGTCAGTTTCAAGTCCCTCTCATTTCTTTCTGGGCAGGTAGGTGAAGCAGTGGATCAGGCTGGATCTGGAATCAGGAAGCTTCATCTTCCTGAGTCCAAACCTGGCCTCAGTTGTGTGACCCTGGGTAAGTTACTTAACCCTGTTTACCTCAGTTTCCTCATCTGTAAAATGAGCTGGAGAAGGAAATAGCAAACCATTCCACTATCTGTGCTAAGAAAACCCCAAATAAGGTCATGAAAAGTCAGCTATAACTTAACTCAACTACACTATCTCTTTCTAATGACATATAATCTCAAGATTGGAAAGGACTTCATTGACAGATCATCTAGCTTAATTTCCTACCGCTGTACAGGAATTCTTTCTGCAACACCCCTGAAATATGCACATCCAACTACTATTTGAATTTAACACTTGCAGTGATGGGCAACTAATTTCTTTAAATGTGAGCCAGTCTGGTTTTGGATGGTTCTAATTATTAGCAGGTTCTTCTTTATCTTGAGCCAAAATATAGCTTCCTATAACTTTTGGCCATTTTATCCTTGGTCTGCTTTCTAGAGACACATAGTCTAGATTCCTATTCCCTTCACTTCACTTCAGTCAAATTCATTTCCTTTTCTTTTTTCGCTTCATGCATATTTTCATTCCTGCAAGTTATTTCATGGCATATGCTGTAACTAGAGCATTCTCATTCTACATAGACCATGCCTTCCTTCCTCCAAATAGTGTTTCTTAAATTTACTGAGTTACTTTTGTGTTCGTAGCATACCGGTTCTCTCTGCTACTGGAATTGTCCCAAAGATGACTGCAGTAAACCCCCAGAAGATGAACTCACATCCTCATACTTTGATCAAATTTTTTTTTAAAAAAGTATTCCATCCATCTAAATGGAGAGTACATGAAATATTTTTTTTAAAAAGTGATCTGTCACAGAAGCATTTCTGTCTGAACTCCATTGAAAAATAGGAGAATGAGATTAATAATAATAGTAACATAGTAATAGTGAAAGATTTGTAAAATCTTAAGGTACTCAGGTATTATTAATTTTATTTGAGGCAGATAGGTGGCACAATAGATAGGTCTGGAGTCAGGAAGACTTGAATTCAAATCTTGCCTCAGATATTTACTAACTGTATGACTTTGGGCATGTCACTTACTCATTCTAAGCCTCAGTTTCCTCATCTGAAAATGGGGATAATAATAGCATCTACAGAATAGAGCTGTGAGCTTCGAATGAGCAAAACATAGTGCTATATAAATGCTAGGTATCATCAACATCATCATCATCACCATCATTATCGTCTTTTATTATTATTTTTTCAGTGTGGACTTTTGATTTCATTGCTGTAGAAAACTCTTGGTAAGAAAGTTCCTGCGACAAAAGCAAATCAACAATTTCTCTGCAATTTATAGTTTTAGACTTTGAGAGGTTAATTAGTTGCACAGGCAGTAAACATCAGAATAAGCACTTGACCTTGAGTCTTCCTAACTCTGAGATTCACCCAACTACCCATGACATCTGACTGCCTCTCATATTATTATAAATAATAATGTCGATAATAACTGATATTTACATGGTGCCTTACTATTTTAAAAATGCTTGCCCATTTCAAAAGTGATACTAATAACAACCTTGACAGAGAGTAAGTATTACTCTTTCAGCCTTCTGTATTTTTAAAAATTTTATTTATTTTATTCTGAACTTAAGAAATAAGCATTTCCATAATATAGTAGAATAGAAAAAAAGATGATTGCATATGAAACCATGAACCTATTATGTGTAACTTGCTATTACTTTTAAATATGTAATAAAGTTATCATGTAACTTTCTTTTTCTTTCCTTTTTTTCTTCTCTCTCCTCCCCCCTAGAGATGGCTACCATTAGACACAAATGTATGTATGTATGTATGTGTGTGTGTGTGTGTGTGTGTGTGTGTGTGTGTGTGTGTGTGTAAAACTATTCTATACATACTGCTAATCATCTTTCTCTGAATGCAGATAGCATCTTCCTTCATAGGTTCTTTGTAGTTAATCCGGATGTTTATGGTAGTCAAAAGGACTTGAAACAATATTGCTGGTACTGTATATAACATTCTGTTCCTTCTGCTCATTTTGCTCTTCATTATTTTGCGCAAGTTTATCCATGTTTTTTTAAAATCATCAAGCTCATCATTTCTTATAGCACAGTAATATTTTATGACAATCATATACCGCAATTTTTTCAGCACTCCTTGTTGAAAAGGACATGAAGTCTCCTGTCCCAGAGGACAAAGAAAAGCTGTCTTAGGAGGTGCTGATGAGACACTGTCCTTTAGTAGGAATTTGAGAGATTTGGAGTCAGGTTTCCAACCTATGTCTAGGTTCAAATACCAGTTTTCTCCTTTTTAACTGTGTGAATTTGGAGAAATTACTTGACTGCTGTGTGCCTCAGTTTCCCCATGGAAAATAAAGAGGTTAGACTATATCACATCTAAGATCCCTTCCAGTTCTAGTTCTATGATTTTGTAGTCATTTTACATGTAAAGAAACTGAGGCAACAAAAGGTTAAATTATTTCCCCATGATCACCCAGATATTAAGAAGAAGAGCCAGGGCTTAAACCCATATCTCCTATGAGTCCATGACTCTTTTCTATCATTATAGAGGTTTCCTTAGGGAAGAGACATTATGTCTTTTAAAGGATTGCCATTGTACTCTTTCATTCACATTGGATTTCATTCATTTGAAGCATCTTTGCAGTCTGATCTAAAATGACAGGGTGGGGTCAGGAGAACTTCTGAAAATTCACATAAAAAAATTGAAGATTAAATATGAAAACAAAGCTCGCATTAACACATAAGCAAAACATTCTTGAGTCCATCCATGTGTGAGAGAAATTTTCCCAACTCTCAAGTCACTTGATATTTTCATGTGGGAAACATTACTGCCAGACCATTCTAAATGGCCTGTTCTGTCCCTCTGGGTAGAAATGGGCTTGAAAACATATTAGAAATAGAAATTTCCCAGTGTATCACAATTACTGAACCAGCTGTGCTACATCATATTTATGCTCATTCAGTGGAAATATTACTGATTCCCCATAGCATTAATTATCCCACCTGTCTTAGGAACTACAGGAACTGGGCAAGATTAAGGTCAACCAGGCAAGGATGTTGGACAATCTAGCATCCCTCCGGGAAAGCCAGAATATGGTGTCACCTAACACAAGTGTCAGGACGGGCAATGCCTGGTAAAGATCTTATTGGTATGTTACCATAAGTAAAGTCCAATAGCCCCGATTCCTTTCTTGCACAGGTCATCATTTGAAACCCTGTCCCCCAGCACACATTTTCTTGGTTTTCTTTTTCTCTGCCTAGTCAAGCATCTACAGTAAAACCTTAATTAGCCAGAATAATTGAGAAACTGGAAATGAGGTGGGGATCAGATTAATTGAATTTTCATATTAACTGAGAGCTAAACCAAAAATGCTTTTGCTTTCAATCTTACTTGAAAATATTCATCAAATAAATGATACTGCTACCCTGACTTAGTAAATATGATATAGTGAACACAATTAAGACTTTCTTTGATGACTAAGGGTCTTGAAGTTTCAAAGTCATCAATCTGAGCCTCCACTATCATAGACATATGAAATAGAAATATGAGAAGATTATGCTGAATTTGCACTGCCCCCAAATCAGTTCCTACCTTTTCCATGAAGTCTTTATGAATCCCTGGTTCTATCTATGACCTAAAATCATTCTTTGCCTTTTCAAACTTTCCTAAAACACTTTGTCTCTCTTCTTTGACCTCATCTGTTCCCATCATAAAACCTTATTTAAGTTCATATTGTTATTCCCACCTGACCTCCCCAATGTGAGCTACTTGAAAGACAGAACTGAGTGATATTTTAAAATTTCTGTATCTCTAGAACCTAGCACAATACCTTATGTCAATGAGGCACCTTATCAATGTCTACCAAATGAAATGAATGAATGGTAAATAAATGAACATACTCTGAATATTTTCATTATAGAGTTTTTGATGTCTTAGGGTTTTGGGGGTTTCTGTTTGCTTTGTTTTAAATAAATCTGCTATTAGATTATTGTAACAAGTATGTAGTTGTAGCAAGTGGTACCTATATCATCTCTCAGGGTTCTATTGGATAACCCTAAAGGGTAGATTAGATTTCTCTGTCATTGTTTGAAGCACAGTACCTGGAACATAGTAAACCAGGGATATTTACTCGGAAGATATAGCAATAATAGAAGTATAAACATTTCTTTCCCAAGAACACTCTTCCCTAAGCCACCTCAGTGTCTGGTGATAGTAGCATCCAATTAAAACAGTTTCTACATAGCATTGGCCTAACCAAGTTCACATCCAAATGAGGCATCACAAAAAAAAAAAATGTGTGGATGAGTTCTTGTCTCAGCTAAAAATGGGGTGTGCCCCAAAGGTCACTCCATTAACTATGCCAGTCTGGCCGTAAAATCTGGCATGGACCCTACTCCTGGACTCCTGGACTCCCAGATAGCTTGGTCTCTAACCTTTCGAAACTCATAAAGTCACAGCTTCCACTTCTTTTATCTAAACAGAAGAATAACTGTTGAGACAGGTCAAAAAAAAGTCTGGGTTCATAAGAATACACATCAGCTTCAGACAGAGAGATTTCAATGCTTCTCCACCTACATCATTATGTCTCACCAGATACTATCAGGGAGAGGCACAGCCAGGTAGCACATTGGACAGTGCACCAAGCTTGCGGTCAGGAAGACGTGAGTTCAAATCCAGCCCTAGAAACTTCCTAAATATGTGACATTGGGCAAATCAGTTAACCTTTGCCACTGAAGAAGGAAATGGCAAACCATTCTAGTACCTTTGTCAAGAAAACACCACGGACAGAGGTTCATGGGGTCAGAAGTGACTGAACAACAACAACAACTATCAGGGAAGGAGGCAAAGACGGAGGTGCAACCAAGAAAGAGCCCAAAACTTTTTAATGGCGCCTCTAGTTCCAGTTACATAACTGCAACCAATTAAATAATCTACAGTTCACCAAACAGGAGAACTAAACCAGTTACAGAATGTCTACCCACACTCCAAAGTATTTCCAAGGTATTATGCATCTATTATGCATCTTCATAACTCTCCAGGAAGTGGGCTCCCCATTTCCTTCCAAGTAGGAAATTAAGCCAGCTGAGCATTTTATGCATGCTTATAGGTATTGTGTTCATTGGCCATTCCCCTGCTACGGTATCTTTAGACATACAAGTGGAAAGGAAGATCAAAGATAGCCCTATAAGGATTTCAGGTGGTGGTGGCGGTTGTTCTTTTTCTTGTTCAATTTCAGTCATGTCTGACTCTCTGTGACCCCATTTGGGGTTTTCTTGGCAAATATACTGGAGTTGTTTGCCATTTCCTTCTCTAGCTCATTTTACAGATGAGGAGACTGAGGCAAACAGGGTTAAGTGACTTGCCCAGGCTCACACAGCTAGTAAGTATTTAAGGCTGGATTGCAACTCAGGTCTTTTCAACTCTGGGCCTGGCATTCTATCTATTGTACCACCTAGCTTCCCTCTTCCTTGAGAGTATATGGTGAGAAATAATGGTATAATTGGAGAAGCATTGAGCCCTCTTTCTGAGGTTGATGTGTGTTCCAGGTGGCTACATCCTAATCAATGGAGGATTGACCATATTTTTAAAAGGGTTCACTCCCTATCTATCCCCACTGACCTTCTCAGTCTACCAATATATACCTACACACCAAGGTTGGTTATTCAGGAAGGAAATACTTGCCAACAAATTCCTAACAGGCCACTGAAACTTGTAACTGTACCACAGAAGGAAAAAAATGGGAAACATTAAAGCCTGACATATCAGTACAATGTGATCTAGACTCTGTAATGCAGCATTTTTTGCTACTGTCTTCTCTTACTCAGATTAATGAGCCTAGAATCATAACATCATACCTATGGAGTTGAAAGGGACCAAAGAAGCCATTCCTTCCTATTACAGATGGGGAAATTAAGGTAATGGATCACTCATGGTCACCCTGGTGGTAAGTTCTAAAGGCAGATTTCTTGACTTTAAAATAATAACTTTATTAGTAGTTTCATATGTTTAACGTTTCCAAGGGGGATAGGACTTTACAGTTACTTATGAGACTAAAAGAGCATTTTAGCCTGAAGGCTGATATCACTGGCTTCAAATATAGGAGGGCTATTAATATAGGGAGAACATTAATCAAGCCTATGATGAGTACAAATGTAAGTCTGACCTGACAAAGAACTTCCAAACAACAAGGAATGCTGGGTGCTGCATATACTCCTGAAGAAGTTTGTGCAATATTCTTTGGACATGTTTAATAATTTATTTTTATTTGATGTGTTTAATAATAAAGATATATTTGGATATGTTCTTGGAAATATTTAATACTAAGGTAGTATCCATCTATCTCCAATGTTTTAGAGGTAATGTTGCTTGAGATGGAGGCCTGGACCAGACGACCTTTTGATTTCCCCATAAATCCAATGATTTGATAATTACAGAACAAGAAAATGTATGGTACAAACAAAATCTGAAGAGACTTATTTTGAAGCTATTTTGTGAATGCTATTCATCATATCAGCATGATATGATGGGAACTCTAGTGGAAATCCCTTAAAATAAATGAAATTGTGAATCAGAAATAATTATGTCAGATATTATTCCATGGGGAATCCATCACAGGGTTGAAATATGGGCCTGTAGTGCATTCAAAGAGCAGCTAGAGGCTTGCCACGATATATACAAAGTATTAGGCTGGAGTAGAGCTGAGATAGTCAGATGAAGGTATCAAATGGGAACATGAGGAAGATGGGAAATCGTTTGGTCCTTCAGAAAAAAAGCAGATGATTTTCTGCAAAGTCGCTGAAACATGATTGATTATTGTGCTGATGTTAGTTTGCTTCCCTCCTTCTTGATCAATAAGCATTTATTAAGCTCTTACTATATACTCCTCCCAGAATTCTGCATTAGTCCCTTTCCCCTGAGCTTGAATTCTAAACCCAAATGCCCAATAGAGCTTTGGTTGTAGAGAGAAGTTTTTATATTGAGCTACATCAGGGCATTGATTAGTCACAGAAAGAAGTATGTCTTCAAAGGATAACAGCTTCATGCTTCTTTCTCAAATTATTTGTGATATATTCTTTGCTTTAATAATAGAGAGGCAGCTAGGTGGTGCAGCCAATAGAGCACCAGGTCTGGAGTCTGGAAGACCTGAGTTCAAGTCCCCTGCCAGGTACTTCCTAGCTGTGTGACCTTAGGCAAGTCATTTCACCTGTTTGCCTCATTTTTTTCAACTGTGAAATGGGGATAATAATAGTACTTCCATCACAGGGTGGTTGTAGGATTAAATGAGATAATTTTCAAAATGCACTTAGTATAGTGCCTGGTACATAATAGATACTAATATAAATGCAAGCTATTATTATTAGAAAGGGCCATTATGACCCTAAGAAGTACATCCACTAATAACATTTAATTATCCTTTACCCTCTCCAGCCCAATTTCTGTTCTACAAGAGCCAAACAGAAGATCAGGTAAACACAGACAAGCCTGTACTCGAAGTTAGGTTTATTTGATGGTTCTAATTGATTGTTTTAAGTTCTCAAAGACCACTCACAAATTATTCTGGCCTAAGGTAGATTTCCAAAAGGAAAAAGACAGCCTTAGTATTCTCTACCACATTCTCAAGACATCATTATGTAACTAATGGCATAATTCCTGTGTAAGTGAAGAGCTAAACATTTCCTTTGTTAATTAAATAAAGAGGGGGGAAAAACCAAGTCAAGCAGCAAATGACATTAAGCAAGCTGGCACTTTTCATCTAAAACTATACTAAACCTTTGGGGGGAGAGAGAGAGAGAGAGAGAGAGAGAGAGAGAGAGAGAGAGAGAGAGAGAGAGAGAGAGAGAGAGAGAGAGAGAGAAAGCGAGGAAAAGGGAGAGACACAGAGACAGAGAAAGAGAACAGGTATAGTCTATATCCTCAAGCAACTTGCATTTTAAGTGTCTATTCCAAGGAATCTTCTTAGTCTAAATAAGTTAATTTGAGTTTATATAGGTTGTAAAACTGGGAAATGCCACAGTAATTCTAGATAGCTTAAGTTCAATAGTCAGGGTTCACCAAAAAGCAATCTATCTTCATCTTCAAGAAATTTTGAGTTTCAGAAGTAAAACTGAATTTCAAAGTATGTAAGAACCATGAAAGCCCTGACATGCAGAACTGAATTATATAAACACCACCCTTGGACCTGCTTGGTGTTGAGAAGATGACTACAGAGCATAGCCAGAAATAGTACTCTTCATTCCTTACTCCCATTCAAAAGCTCTTGAAATTGTTCTGTAAAAGCTTGATCTCGAGTCCACCATATTTGAAAGCGTCACTAGTAAACACTTGCACAGGCTGAAAGAAAATGTAAGAGAAATGGAAAGTTGTTTTTTTCACATCTAGCATCCTATCATGGTGGTGGCGTCAGTTAGGGATTTGTCTTAAATAGGCTGCTTTCTACATCTCTAAGATGCTTTGCTGAGTTTTGCTGGGAAAGTAGAAACTCTTATGTCCCAAAATGTTAGTGACCTACCATAGGAATGAAGAAATATTACTGATGGCTCATTATAACACGGGATTTTATTTCATATTTTAAAATGGAGATTTTACATAACTGTAAAATTCCAAGCTCCAATCAATACTTGGGCATACGAAGGACAGGGAAGGAGGGAAGGAAAATGTCCATCAAGGTCTTGTGAGTTTTCTGAGACTGTCACCAATTTCTAACATATATAAGTGAAAAGATCCAGATTCTAATCCTTGATCTACCACTAATTAGCTATGACTTTGGACAACCTGCTTCACTTCTCTGGGACTCAGTTTTCTCATCAGTAAAATGAGATAATTCTCAGCCCTAGCTTCTTAAGATTCTCTGAGACACGGTACTTAGCATTTTATATTTTCATTATATACACAGGCCAGGTTTCTGAATGATAGTAGACACTGCAGAGGACACAGAAATTACATTTGCTCCATGAATATATTCCAAACTATGTTAGTACTAATGTTTTGCATATGATAAGACTAGATTTTAACTTCAACACCATTTTAAAATTAAATTTTTTGATTTCTAGATCTAGCTAATCTATCTAGGTTGAGATGTAAGTTTTCTGGCTTTAAATCCCATGTTGTTTCCATATTATGCTCCCTTTTGTGGTCATAGAAAATGTACCAAACAAATAAAAGCCTTTGGTATCCAACATTGTTCAGTATGTTCTCTAGGCAGAATGTTACATTAGGCATTCCTTCATAATGCAAATAAAGCAAAAGATTTAGCCCTAGTGGAAGGGAAGAACTGATGGGCCAATGAGGAAGACAGGGCGTCTACAGATACTTAATTCCAAAGGGCTGAAGGGATGGAAAAGTGAACAGAATTAGAATTTGAAGATCCTCCTAGTTCTACATTCAGATAAAAGAAGGAAAAATACAAATGCTCTCAAGTAAAAGAAACTAAAATTCCCCTTTTGTGATCAAATCGTTTAGGGATCTCCTTCTTGTGAGCTTTTTTGGTAGTTCTTTGCCCAGAACTATTGAGGTACTATCAGCCAAATCACAGGCATTCATTAACCACTTACTATGTGCCAGGGCAAAGGCTAAAACATGGTCTCTGATCTCAAGGAGTTCAAAATCTAATTTAGAGACAGCACGCATACAAGAACCATATATGTTTAAATAGTGGAGTGTTGGAGTCAGCTTGGACTTGAGCTGGTTGTTAAATATTCAGCGTGAGTGTTTACACTTTAAAAATCATCAGATGAAGGGGCAGCTAGGTGGTGCAGTGGATAAGAGAACTGGCCCTGAAGTCAGGAGGACCTGAATTCAAATCCAACCTCAGACCAAACACTTGACACTTACTAGCTGTGTGACCCTGGGCCACAATTGCCTTTAAAAAAAAAATCAGCAAATGCTATAAATCAGGGTTTGATATATTGTTTTATTGATTATCTAAACCAGTGGTAAGGAACCTGTGGCCTGGTCTAAATTTAAGAAAGTGATGGAGAAAATATGCCCTGTACATATATTTTTCCCCACTGAAAAGCCAGTTGTTAAACATTTACTAGCATATCCCAACATACAAGATGGGCAGCTACGTGGCATAGTAAATACAGTAGTGGGCCTAGCGTCAGGAAGACTCATCTTCCTGAGTTCAAATCTGGCCTCAGACACTTACTAGCTATGTGACCCGGGGCAAGTCACTTAACCCTATTTGCCTCAGTTTCCTCATCTGTAAAATGACCTGAAGAAGGAAATGACAAACCACTTCATTAACATACATATATATGTGTGTGTGTGTATGTGTGTGTGTATAATATACACACACATGTATGTGTATATACATATATGTGTATCTATATATTATATAAAATTAACAAAATATATGTACATTTATACTATATAGTATACTATGTAGTATCTATATAATCTACTATGTAGTATCTAGTCTACTGTGTAGTATCTATATAGTATGTTATACTATATAGATACTATATAGTACACTATATAGTATCTATATAGTGTTAATGTTACATAATCCCAGAGCAGAAGGAATTAAGGGAAGTGGGACCTACACCTGGAAAGATCTCTCAAAGAAAGTGGGATTTGATCTGAATCTTGGAGGAAACCAGGAGGTAGAGGTGAAGAGAAAGCATTGCAGGCATGGGGGATGGTCAGTGAAAATGCAGAGTTAGGAGACTGTCATTTATGAAGAACAGCTGTAGGTTTAAGAATCCTTAGATTCCTCCTATCTGAGGATGAATTTTATCTGAGACTGTAGAGTTGGCTGAAACCACACATTGTAGTAAAGCAGGTCCAAATTTGAAAGTGACAGAGAGACAAAAACAGTCCAGAGTGGGCAGATTTTGCCTCTTCTAAACTCAGGCAGATTTCAAGTTTTGACGTGTGAAGTATAGATGGGGAATACTCACAACTTTTCTAATTATCAAACTGGAATTATTCTAACTAGAGAGGTGAGAAAACTTAAATTATACTCTGTAAATATATTCTGGTCCCACTTGATTATGTCTGGGAGTTGCATCATTTTAACAAGGGGTTGGTGTTTTAAGCTATTGCTTATACATAGGGTAAGGGTGGAAAAAAGCACTGACAGAAGATACATTTGAATTTTGTTAAGCTATGTGCATGTATAAGCTTTAAGAGAAATCCGAATGAAATATAGAATAATGATTTGCTTGCCTCCCTATTCTGATAACCCTACGACCTATAAATCCGAGGTTGCTCAACTGAACTTAAACCAAACCTTTCCCAAGTATGGCGATACTTAAGAGCTCGAGGCCAGCAGTTTGGAAGTCCAGGACCAAGTAAGTCTTTTTGTTTGTTTTTCTCTGACTAGCCATGTTTCTAGTAGCTGAACTACTGCTTTTTAAGGGTGACCACCCCCCTCTGCAAACCCTAGTTCCAGCAATGGGTATTATGTTTTAGTCTTTTTCATCTAACTCTTTGTCCAAGTTCCTTTTCCAATTTTTTTATATACTCTAGGAATGTGTCAGGCTTCTTCTTTCTCCCTAATTTTTTTCAAGTGGAATCATTATCATCATAATCAATCAATATATCATCACTACAGTCATCATTATTAAGATGTGGTGCTAGGAAAATAGAGTACTGACTTAGAATCTCGGTCTCTGTAGCTGGGTCCCCCACTTTATAGCATGGTTCCACACATTTATTGATGTCAAATTTCCCCAGTGATGCTTTCCATATGTCTACTAGGAAATTTGCTTGCTACATGTTACTGAATTTTTCTGATTCCAAATTCTCACGTGGAGAGGCTTGTTTCTAATTCATCTAATAATCTATTCTGCCTCTGTAGGTTTGTCTCGTCATCCCTTGAGCACTCCTGAATGGGCCCTGATTGTGACATATGTTGCTATTGTGGAGGTCTTGATTTTTTTTCTCTAATATAATAATCATCCTTTGCAAAGTTCTACTCCAAAGCTTCATCATGATAAGGAAGTCATAAAAGATTCTCAAAGACTATGTCAATGGGGCCCAAGCTCTGGCGAGTTCTACCATTGCAGGAAGTCTTAAAGTAAAGTCCTGGCACACACTTTATGCTTTTCAAGGGCCAGACTATTTAAAATTGGCCCTTACTTTGATCCTTTGACTATGTTTACCCATAAAATGAAGAAAAATGTAAAATAGGCATTAATTAATATTGTTCATCTTCATTCTGCTTCTGCATTGATTAGGAATGAGTGGTGAAAAAGGAGTCTGAGTCACACCATTCTTAGATCATCTGTAATAATTGCAAATGACTCAGTAAGAATCAACAAGATACAAATATAAAAGTACCAGAGTAAAAAAAATCTTAATATGAATAATACAAGAGGGATAAATCCTTAAAATTCATGTTCACCCCACCTAATCCTGGTCCACTATAGACACCAGCAACTTCCTAGGTTTCTGTTGCAGGGTTTGATTATAGTGGACCTGACTCAGTCACCCCACAACAGTGACTCCCTCTGAAGCCCCACAATGTATAAGAAGTGAAAAACATAGGTCCTACCCGGTCATCCAAAAAGGAAGGGACATACATATGGGGTAGGGGGAGGGGGAGACAGAACAGCAAAAATAGAGTGGGGACTTCATGGCCCAAGAAAAAGTGGAGTAGAAATATAGCTACAGTTACTTCTTTCCCAGAAAAGAGAATTTACTGTGGAAGGGTCCATCAGACACCCATATCCCTCAACATGAGGAAGCCATAGATGTCCCATCTCAGGATTCTATACATTATATAGAATAGCCACAGAATTGGAAAAAAAGAAGAAGAGTCAAAAGAAAAAACTAGGAGAGAGAAAGACTGGGTATAAAATATAATTCCCCAGGAATTTATGAGGACAGGAAGAAAAGTAAGTGAGAATTCTCCCCAAAAAAGTCATAACAAAAAGAATAAGTTTTATACTTTTAAGAAAAAATGAACAACAATCAAAAAATTTCCCAATGAAAAAGAAAATTCTGTGGATTCCCCAGTGGACCTAGAACAATTGACAGAAAGTCAAGGAATCTATTAAAAAGAAAAATGGTTAAAAGAAGATATTAAATTGGAAATTAAGTCTAAAATCAGAAATAATGAAAACAAACAACAGAGTAGACAATTAGAACACATGGAAGATCTCTGAAAAGTAGTAGAGACTCTGAAAATGAGGATCACAGTCACTCTATATCCTCAGTCTTGAATTCCCATATTACCCTCTGCCCTAACATGATCACTCACCACCCCTAAGGCTAGTGTAACTTTTCTCTAGAGTTGTGTCTTCCCTACCACTCTGGGGCTGTATGAACCTCCAGTTCAACCCTGGGAAACCATATACTTTCTTCTTCTAGGACAGGACTCAATCCTGGAAGGCACAAACCTTGCTCTAGTCTAGTTAATTTGTCACTAGACAAGAGATAGAAGAGATCAGAAAAGTCAAAATAGGAAACCTTGATTAAATAGAATTATAAAGCTTTTTGTTCAGTCAAAAGCAATGAAGTGAGAATAAGAAGAAAAGATACAGATTGAGAAAACAAATCTTTACATTAAATGTCATTAATAAAAGTCTGACATCCAATATTATAAGCAATTGATATATGGATGTAAAACTAGGATCCATTCCCCAATAGATAAGTGGTCAAAGGTAATAAACAAACACTTTTAAAAAGAAGTAAACTATTTATAACCACCTGAAAAAAGTTCAAAATCTCTAATTATCAGAGAAATGCAGATTACCCTAAATTCAGATAAACCCTAAAGAAGCACCTCGCATTTATCAAATTAGCAAAGATCTTCAAAGACGGGGAAAACTCAGTCAACTGGTTCAACTATGCTTGAAAACAACTTGGGATTATGCAAGAAAAGTTGCAAAACTGCTCATACCCTTTGACACTGACACTTTGACACTGACTCCTGGGATTATACACAAGAAAGTTACTGACTACAGGAAAAGGCCCTTATGCACACAAATGTTCAGAAAAACATTGTTGGTCACAAGAAAAAGCAAAAAACAAAATACATGCCCTATAATTAGAGAATGACCAAAGAACTCACGGTATAGGAATGTAATGGACTTTTACCGTTCTTTAAGGAGTAATGGGTATTGGGAATTTGGGAAATCGTGGAAATTGATGCAAGGTCAATCAAGAGCCAAAAGAACAAAATATACATTGACTACAGTGAACAAAAGGCATTATTAAGAGATAACACAACTTTGCTCAAGTACAATGGTAAATATCAGTGCCATGATAGCAAATTTAAAGAATAGCTCCTTTATTTCTATTAACAACTATTAATTGACAACTTATTTTTGGTAGAGTGTACATTGGGGGGCGGGTGGCAAAGAGTAAGAGGCTGGTGTGTTTGATAGGAAGCATCTGTAATGTCAAAGCAAAATGTATCAATACATTTAATGTGCTATCCTGGGGAAGGAGATCAAAGGAGTTTCCCAGAGAAATAATTGTCCGTCTCCATTTAAAGTTGACCTCCATCCAGCCTAAAATGAGTAAGAAACAAACAGGTTAAGAAATCTACAAAAATCTAAATATCAATTATTTATGGTCTATGTGCTAAATTTCGTTTCCTTTTGCAAATAAAGAACCAAATAAAAAATTTGGTTCAAGTCTTGAATCTGACATAAGTTTTGTTACTGTGGGCAAATCACTTGATATTACCGAGTTTCACTCTCCCTATTTGTAAAATGAAAATTACGATAACACTATTGACCTCATAGAGTTGTTATAAGAAAGTATTATGCAAAATATTACATAAATGTGGCTATTATTAATTGAGTTCATTTCATTTCAACAAACAATCATCCAATACCAAGTAGGTATTTTAAAAATTGTGGATAGGAATCATCCAAAATTGACGTAGCTAGGTGGCATAGTGGATAGAGCTCTGGTCTTGGAGTGAGGAGAACCTGAGTTCAAATCCCACTTCAGACACGTGACACTTACTAGCTGTGTGACCCTGAGCAAGTCACTTAACCCCAATTGCCTTACTAAAAAGTGAAAAAAAAATCATTCAAGATGAGTAGGCCTAGATAAATTGTGATTTGAGCCAATTGAAGGAAGTTATCCATACTGATGACATCATAGATTCATCAAAGGGTAAGTAAGCAAGGCACCATGCTCCCTTTTTCAGACTCCAAGTTCACACATGACACTCCATATGCCACCTCAGTCCCTTTGCACCCATGACTGGAATGCACTTGCTCCTTACCTCCTCATCAACCAGTCAACATTGGAAAGTCTGATTTCCTTCAAGATTCCCTCCTCTTTTCTGATCCTTTTGGCTACTCTCTCTCCCATAACCATCTTTTATTAATTTTGTTTGTGATGTGTGTGTGTGTGTGTTTGTATGTGTATGTGTTGTCTCTTCAATTAGAATGTAAACTCCTTGAGGGCAGGCACTATTTCAAACTGTTGTCTTTTTATCCCCAGCACTTAGCACAGTGCCTGGCACAAAGTAAGAACTTAATAAGTGTCCACTGACTAATGGACAAACTTGGTTCTTAGGATACAGAGATGTTAAATGACCTTAAGGGGGTAACCCTTTCATGAGGGAGAGGGATATTTTGTCTTTGTGTCCCCCTCTGAGAGCCTGGGTTTTCTTTGAATAAATGTTTCCATATTAGGCAACTTGATTTTATTTGGAGAAGGGTTTAGGAACTTTAGGAACCTTGTCTTCTCTCAAAGTAGTTTTTCATATAACTATACCAGCTACAGTAAGAAAATGTTACATGGCTAGTGCAGTCCAAGGCAGTAAGTACATAGGAAGACAATCTTTGTTTTCAAGGACAAAGCTTTGTTAGTTGCCTTAGAACCAGAATAGAGCATTCATGGAATCTCCAAAAGTTATATCTTTAAGGGTGCACATTTTTATTCTTGAAGGTTATTAGAAACTCAAAAATGTGTGGGCCAAGAGCATCTATACATATGCACATGCACACACACACACACACACACACACACACAAACACACACGCACAAAGAGGTCCATGATTAGCATAGAATCTTTACCAAATATGTTATAAAGTACTCTAACTAGTATTCAATGATTTCTTCATTTTCTGGGGTTTTTTTGGTGGAGTGTAAAGATCTACCCTCATCCACCAAGGTCAATGTCAGAATATGAACATCAGTCTTCCAAAGCTAAAATTGTCCCCAAGGAACATCTCCAATCGTCTTGCAGAAGGTTTTGTAGTTATAGAATGAAATACAATGCGCTCCAAGGTCATCCAAAGGGAAAACAGTGAATGAAAAATTGTCCATTAATGTAAAAAGTTACAAGACTTAAGAATCCAAAATACTCAGTTCAATTTACTCAGAGATACCAACAGATGTGACATGTAGAGTCTAGCTGTAAAAGAGTGATAATGTTTGCCTTCTCATTTAGTATATTGGCTATTAAACTGGAAACTAACTCATTAATTCCACGAAGTGATTACTATGAAATAGGTTTGTGAATGATTCTTCCCCTATATCAAAGGCTCAATGCCCATAAATAAAAATAGGGTATGGTGAAATCAATTACATCAAGGAACCACCACAGAAGAGTTTGATATATAACCAATACCTGTAGTTAACGATTTTCTCTCTGTGGAAGGGGGACAACTTTGCCTTCACTTTTTTATAGTATGAGAACCTTGTAAAGACTAGCCCAGTATATCAGTAGCAATTTGTTCTAGATACAGGGCTGGACTTGGAGCCAGGAAAACCTGGGTTCAAATCTAATTTCTACGACCTAGAAACTGCATGACTCTGGACAAATCACTAATCACTCTCAGCCTCAGTTTCTTCATCTGTAAAAGGGAGGTGATAATAACAGCACCTACCACACAGGTTATTATGAGGATTAAATGAGAAAATGCATGCAAAGGGGCAGGTAAAGTTTAAAGTGTTATATTAATGTAAGCTAAAAAATAAACAAACAAAAATTGTGACTTTGTCTGTCTTCAACTCTGTCCACTAGCACAGATACCAAACTCTCTAAACCTTACAGTCTTCGAGAACTGCTTGAGACTCAAAGAGGTTAAGTGTTTTGTCTATTATTAAGCACCTATTATGAACCAGGCGCTTACTACATAGTGGGGATTCAAAGACACAAATAAATGAGTACCTACCCTCAAGGAGCTTACATTCTATATAGAGGGAGATAATAAATAGTCTTCCCATAATAAAATCTCCTGAGGAGTAGAGATTGTTTCATTTATCCTATTTGTATCATCATCTAGTACAGTGTGGTGTATGTAGTAGACTCAGTATATACCTGTTGATTGATTGATACTGTCAACAGTTTGTTGGTACAGTGGTTAGAAAGATGGACCTAGAGTCAGGTAAACCTGAGTTAAAGTCTGTCCTCATATGGTTACTAGTTGTGTGTCTCTATATTTGTCACTGCTCTCTGCCTCAGTTTTCCCAATTGTAAAATGAAGATAATAATAGCACCTACTTCCCATGTGTGAGGATGACATGATATTTGTAAGGTGCTCTTCCAACCTTAAAGTGCCATATAAATGCTATTACTGTTATTTTTGTTGTTATTACTATTACAACATGTATACACACAGCTAGTGAATATCAGATATGATGCTTAGAGGCAGACCTTCCTGACTCCAAGTCCAGAGCTTTATCTATTCTACCACACTATTTTTCTTCTCATTGTAAGGAAACGTGGGTAAGATTCAAGATGTCTTTATTGCCTGGAGAGAGAAATTGTAGGAGTTCAATATAGCAAAGAAAAATATATTTGGGATTGGGAACAAAGAAAAAATGTGAAGGGGAACAGACGGATAGGCAAATTGCAAAGTAGTATAGAAAATGAAAGTGATTATCCTACAACAGTAAGAGTTAGCACATTGATGAATGTCTGTTACATACGGGAAGAAGGGCGGAACAGGAACCATCAGAAACCAAAGGGACAGGGATATTGCTAAGAGGGAAGATAAGAAGGAAGAACAGACACACAAAGATGTGGGTGGGTGTGGGAGTTGGGTTAAGGCCCACTGAACAACTGCACCTACATAACATTTTTGCCTAGAGGACATCCTGAAACCCAGCATAGGCCAAAGGGCCCGGCACACATCTATTAGAAGAATAGTTTGTCATCAAGCTAAAATTCAAAGGCAAAATAAGCAAATGCCCACATGGGGATTATACTGCAAGCCTTCATTTATGACTTCATTGGGAATGACTCAAAGCAATATGCTTGCAATGATTCATACACCTGGGATGAAAAGTATATGAGATAAGCTTTAGAAACCAAGCAATTTCTGAGGCATTTTGAAAGAAATATTGAGAAAAATTTGTGTATCTTGGAATAACTCTATAGAAAGCCATACATGCATGAGCACACACACACACACACACACGAAGCAGGTCAAGGATAAAAACTTTTTTGCATACATGAGATTATATGAAAATGAAATGCTTCCTTGAGACAATATAATTGAATGGTTATAAAGATAGTGCCACATTTTAAATTAACGGAATAAAATAGGACAGATCTGGGGTATCATCAGGGGAATACAAATGAGAATCAAGACTATGACAAGGGATGCTGGAAGAAACCATCTGCTCATAATCTTTTTTTCAGGGAGAGCAAAGAGAGGCAACTACAGATTGGCCAGCCATATGCCTGTCATAAATAGAGATCTAAATATCAATTGAATATGCATTACTCCCTGGGTAAGTGCTCCGGGGCGGAGAATAGGATTCTAACCACACACAGGCAGGAATTGTAACTTGCGTAACCTGTTAGGCAAGGCTGGAAGTCTTTTTTTCCAAATGTCCAGAATTGGATCAGTTATGGCAGACAGTAAATAGAGGAACTCATGCTCAGGGTTGTGAAGGAAGCCCAATGGTAGGACGGCAAAAAAAGCTTCTTGGATGCCAGAAAAGAAGTTTGCCTATTAAAGAGAAAAATATTTTATAAAAAAGGTAACAGCTAGAATTAACAAGACATATTAAGGTTTGCAAAGTGCCTCACATATACATACTCTCTTGGCTGATCCTCACAACAACCCTTGTGAGGTAAATGCTATTACTATTTTCTTTTTTTCCAATGAGGAAACTGAGGAAGACAGAGATTATGTGACTCACCCAGGGTCATATAGCTAGTAAGTGTCTGAGGCTGGATTTGAACTTGGGTCTTCCTAATACCAAGTCCAGCTTGCTATTTTCCATGCCACCAGCCTGCTACAGTAAGGTGAAAACAGGAAGAGTAGACCACATTTGAGACAGTAGAAACAAAAATATTTAGCAGAGAACAGTAACTAATAAAAATGGGCTAGCTAAAGAGAAAGAGGGGGGTTCAAGCTAATAGAGCTCATGAAAATGTGGTAGCAGAAGACTTGGCCCAAGAAAAACTAAAGGGGCAATAACAGAGACCACAGAGAGTGTTTCCTTCTCCATCCAGACCTAGAAAAAGAAAAGACAATAAGGCAAAGCAACCTGCATTTCTGTGAAGGAAATCATTAAGAAAAACAAGAGTAAACAAACAAGGGAGAAGAACAAAGACAAGGTCGAATCTGGATGGTGCAGTGGACAGAGTAAGAGAAGTTAGGAACAGGGATTTGAACTCTGCCTTAGACAGTTACTAAGATCTTGCCGCTGGACCCAGATGGCTCTGGAGGAGAGAGTGCACAGCTTTCCCTCACTTAAATCCAATCCACTTGAATGTTCTGTTGGAGAATGAAGGACAAACAGCAACAGACAGTTATTAGTTGTAGCACCCTAGGCAATTCACTAAACCTTTCTCAAATTCAGTTGCCTCCTGTGTTTAATGGGTGTTATACCATCTACTCCCCAGGAATGCTGTGAGGATAAAGTTAAATATTTGTGCAAACCTTAAAGCATTATACAAACGTTAGCTATTATTAGCTGTTGTTTTGGCGGTTTGGGGATAGAAAAAAATAGCAAAGAATGTATTAAGGTACAGGAGACTATTTGTATAAAACATGTCTAGTTAGGCTCCTATCTCCATACTAAAGGGAAAATGGTATTTGGGTATAACTTCACTTAAATTATAAGCTCCTTGATGGTAGGAACTATCTTTTGCCTCTTTTTGTATCCTCAGCATTTAGCACAGTGCCTGGCACATAGTACGCACTTAATAAATGTTATTGCTTGATTGACTGACTGTGAAAGGACAACAAACTGATAGTCTTAGAAGATTGTTTTTTAATCCAAGAATATAAAGATACTTGGACCAAAAGGCTAAAGGCAGCATGGCAGAATGCATAGAAGGCTGACCTTTTCTGCTTCTCATACATACTTGCTGCAGCTCATTTTATGTCCTGATACCCCAAGCTATTCTAAGGCTATAAATTACAGCCCAGTTAGTGATCAGCATCAGTGGAGGGAACTTACACACTAAAAGCTCCCCAAAATCAATGAAGTCAGAGAACTGATTCCCACTCCTTCCTTTCTTCACCCCTGTCTCCTTTCCCCTTCCCCACTGCAAAAAGGGCAGAGATGAAGAATTCCTACTTTATAAAAGGTGCCCATGTTTAACTGAAAAAAGTAAGGATGATCCATATCTATCCAAGAAACTGATATTGTGGAATATTTAGTAATCAAAGTGTGCCCTCTGGCCACTTAATAATGAAAGTATCAATTAACTTTGGAAAGGCAAGGAAGTTTTGGAAAGATACTAATAGAATTAATTGAGTCAGTTAATACACATTTGTTAAGCACCTACTATGTGCCAGGTACTGTGCTAAGTACTGGGAATACCAAGAAAGGTAAAAGATGGTCCCTGTCCTCCAAGAGCTCTCAGTCTAACAAGTAGACTACTATGCAAACAGGATATAATAGCAGTCAATTCATCGTGTATTATTCACCATTGTAATGTAAAACCACTCTCCTCCAAGAACCTCCATGGGAAATACTCAGTTTCACAGAAATAGTGTTGGATTTGAAGTTAAAAAATTTGAGTTCAAGTCCCAACTGTGCAACCAACTAGCCACATGATTGTGGATAAATCATTGAATCCCTCTGAACTTCAGTCTCCTAATCTGTAGAATGAGAATATCCTGCTAACATGATAGGCTTTTTGTGAAGATCAAATGAATTATCAGATGCAAAGTGCTTTATAAAGATGATTATTATTATTATTATTATTATTATTATTATTATTATTATTATTATTATTATTATTACCACCATGACATAGAGGAGAGAGTGAGGCTGATGACTTTGCACAGCCCTGCCTCACTTAAATCCAATTCAGTTGCAACTCATGAAGTCACCTTCCCGATATCATTGGCCCTCTTCGAGAACAAAAGACCAACAGCAGTAACAATTATTACCATCCAGCTGAGGAGATCAGACTCATGCTGAGTTGACTATTAATATACACTTCTCTGATATTACAATAACCCCATGATCTCATTGCTGTGGGCATTTCTTAACAGCTCATCTCGCAACCTGCTAACATCTCACAATTTGTGCAATTCTTGCCCATGTTTCATCCACAGATCTTCCACAAAGGTCAATGTCACCCACTGCTTCCCAGGCCATAGATGGTTGTCTTGACTCTTATCTTGCCACTGGACTCCAATGACTCTGGAGGAAATAGTGAGGCTGATGACTGACTTTGTGCAGCTCTGTTTCACATAAATCCAATTCACTTGCAAGTCAAGACATTGCCCTCCTGATGTCATTGGTCTTCAAAAACAAAAGACAAACAACAGCTTGTACATAGCAAGTATATTAATAGATAACATTTAAAAGAATAAAAGAGATGCCATAAAATCCATTTAAAGTAAATTCAGGAAAAGATAACTATATACTGGAATGATTATGGAAGACTTCCTGGAGTAGGTAAGACTTGAATGAAAAAGGAAGAAAAGAATGAGGATTCTAGATGGGGGAGCACAAAGTAAGCAGATGTGTAGGGGTTACAATGCATGTGGCCTATATAGGTTAAAGTGACTAGATAGGTTTGCCTGGAGCAGTGCGTTTGGGCCAGTCATATGTGGTAATTGCATAGGCCAAAGCAAGAAAAAATTTGACAAGTCCAGGTATGTGTGGCATTTTCATCATTATGAAAGTTGTGAGCACAGGCAGGCCCAGGTTTCTGTGAACATGAGAACCCAAGCGGTTTTGTGGGCACACCCACGGCCTACACCTTTGAAACTTGAGCTTCCAATGCAAAAGTTAATCCCAGCTACTAGAAGGCTGCCTACATAGCTGATTCTTGAGTGGTCATGTGACATAACACAGTGGGTTTAAGGTCAGCTTCCCTTAATCATGTATGGCTCCAGAAAGCTGCATATGGTTGAAGGCACGATGAATTTGAAAAATGTGTGGCAGGTTATAGAGGCAAAAGAAAAGGTTTAGCACAGAAGTAGACCTGAAATAGGACTTTAAGTTAAGAAAAGACAAAGTTAAGGGATGAAACTAACAGCTCTTAACTATAATTCTCTGTGTATATGTATAGATAGATAGATAGATAGATAGATAGATAGATAGATAGATAGATAGATAGATAGATAATCAGTTTAGAGAGGGACAGCATGTTGTAAAACTGGACCTAAGTTCAGGTCACTCCTCTGAAAAATAACAAGTATATCTTTCTTGACCTTTCTGCAGCATTTGACACCACTGATCACCTCCTGGATGTTCTCACCTCTTTCAGTTTTTCGGACATTGCATTTTTCTGGCTAGGGCCAGCTGGGAGGCATAGTCCATTTAGCACTGAGTCTGGAGTCAAGAAAACCTGAGTTCCAATGTGATTTCAGACACTTCATAGCTGTGTGATCCTGGGCAGGTTATTTGATCTTTGACTACCTCAATTTCCTCAACTTTAAAATAGAGATACTAATAGCACCTCTTTCATAGGGTTATCATGAAGATCAAATGTAAAGCACTTAGTATGGTGTTTGGACACATATTGGTACTTAATTAGTGCTTGTTTCCTCCCTGCTTCCGTGGCTCTCCAACCCCTCCTTCTCGGGCTCTTTTGATATTTCTTCTTTCATAGCATGCATGCTAATTGTGGCCCCCAAGGCTCTCTCCTGGGCCTTTTCTCTCTTCACTGTATGTTACGTCTCTTGCTGATCTCTTCGGCTCCCATGGATTCAATTACCACCTCCAGGCATATGACAACCAGATCTATGTTTCCTGAGCTAGAGTTGAATATCACCGTCAGCCCTTTGCATATCTTAAAATCAATGTCCTAGATAGGAATCTCAGATTCAATACCCAAATAGAATTCACTATCTTTTCCCCCTTTTCCAAACCTCCTCATTACTGCTATTCACCCAGGCTCATAACCTCCATGTCTTCCTCACTCACCCTACAAATCCAATCTGTTGCTAAATCTTATTATTTTGCCTTCCCAATATTTCCCTTACATGTTCTTTTCTTTATCCACTTAACTGCCACTCTAGTTCAGGCCATTAGCATCTCACACATGACTGTACTATATTGCCTTTTAATAGGCCTCACTGCCTCAAATGTCCCCCTACTCTAATACATTCCACACTCATTGGCCAATGTTTATCTCAAGTGCAATGTCTTTCTTCCTGTTCAGTGAGTTCCAATTGTTCCTGTAATTACCTCCATTATCAAATATAAACTTCTCTGTTTGTCAATTAAATAAAGCTCTTCATAACCTGGACCCTTCCTAATTTTCCAGACTTCTTACACTTCATTCTCTTTCAAACACTCTACAATCCAGCTACACTGGTATACTTAATGTTCTTCACACAGGACACCCCATCTCTTGTCTTTTTATGGTCTTTGCTCTGTCTCTTTGCTTCCACTTCTTAATTTCCCAGGTTTACTTCAAGTTTCAGCCCAAATCCTACCTTCTGTAGATGGCCTTTCCTACCCCCTTACCCTTCCACTGCTAGTACTTTTCCCTCTCAGATTACCTTCCAATCTACTCTGTATATGTCTTGCATATACTTAGTTATTTACAGGTTGTCTCCCCAGCCCCTACTCCTTGAAATGGGAGATCCTTGAGGGCAAGAACTGATTTTGCCTTTTTTTATTTTTAATATCCCCAGCAATTAGCTCAGTGCCCAGCATATACTAAGCAAGCATATACTAAGCTGCTGATCTGCACCATTAGTGAGAGTTTCCACATTAAGAATTCCCTATGCCAATAAAATCACATGCCCAATCCAATATAGATGGAATACTGACTATCCTGTCTCCCACCCTTTCTCCAGGGTACTCTAGTAAAGTAAGGGCATTTGAAGTGTCTAGGCTCTCTGCCAATGTCTCTGGCCTTCACCAATAATGTTCCCTCAACTGTAGGACCAATCCTTGGCACCCCAGTTCCATTTAGCCCCTTAACAGTCTGATTAGCTTTGACAAAGAAACATTCATTTCAAAGGTACAATCACAAATATACAAACTTACTCCCCCAGGCTAATGGGTGTTAATCTCCCCTCTATATCACCCTTCTCTCTAGGACCAGGACTATGTTCTTATCTTAGCTCAGTTTCTACATAGCACAGTCCCAAGTTCTAAGTCCTAAACTCCCTTTTGGCTCCAGTCTTAGGCACCCTGGATTCTCAGAGCTTTCCTGCTGTGCTGGCTGGCTGAAATATCCCACCTGAAGTCTGGCTCCAAGGTGACCAGGGCTCTAACTCCTGGGTCCAATGGGTATTGCTGCCTACGCCAGAAATCTAGGAGGACCCAAGAAACAGAACAAGACATACCCTTAGTCCATTTCTTAGAACCATGGGATAAAAAAGGGAAGGAGGGAGAGAAAGTGTGTGTGTGTGTGTGTGTGTGTGTGTGTGTGTGTTTGTGTGTGTGTGCTCACACACGCGTTAGAGACAGACAGACAGAGAGGAAATGTTTCACTTCTTAACCCTTACCAGTTCAAATCAAGGCACCCATACTGAGGGTACGATCTTTACCCTCTGGACACAGCAGAAAAGAACCTTTAGGAAAGAAAGAAAGAAAGACTTTACCCATCTAGGCAATTTTAAAGGTGTAGTATGTCCTTCCTCTACAGCCAGTCAAAGGAGACTACTCCCAACCATGTGGCTGGAGAATGCAAAAAAACAGGATGCCTTCATATTAGGTGATCTGGACATGTCTGAAGCCCTATTACACACACACACATACACACACACACACACACACACACATACACACATGCATGCTATATGGTAATTATGTTATATATAATATGCATATATATATAACTTAGATACATATTAGTAAGATAAAGAATTTATTAACTTTTTTTAGTGGAGGGAGGTGGAGGGAAATAATTAGGATTTCAGAGTGGGGAGTCTCTCCAAATGCAAACTTACTCTACTCAAGCAGATCAGTGACTTATTATCCACTCACAAGCACAAAGAGTTGCTTTAGGACCCTAAGAGGGTCCCATGGTCACACACCAAGTACTTATCAGAGGCAAGACTTGACTAATAATCCAAGTCTTCCTAACTCTGTGACTGGCTTTCTTTCTACTCTGCCACACTGTCTCTCCTTCCAATATTGAAAGGATTAGTATTTAAAAGTTTATAAGGTGGTATAGGCCTTTCAGGGAAAGTCAGAAAACAGAGGTAGAATAGGAAGACACTCTTGAACATGGGAGGAAAACCTCTTCTCTTGGAAAGAATTGCTTTTGAATGCAATCCATTAGCAATCCAGTTTCAGAGTTTAGTCTCACTTTTAAAATCCCTCTGGTTTTTGCAAATGAGACATTTAAGTTCTGTCTCTGCAGTAACATCTTTCATTTGCCCTGACACCCAGAATGAATATTGTTTTGAAATGCTGGTGGAAGGGAAGCTTGATTTATACTTAGTGCCTTGGACGAGTCTTCTCTGTGCTGAGTTCCTTTTCCCATGGCCCAAACAAGGTCCATGTATTAAGTGGTGTTCTTTAGAGAGGAGGAAGGTCCATCGGGTACCCAGAACTCCAAACAAAACACACAGAACATGTGGGATTTCTTTTAGACAAATGTAATTCATTAGCCTGAGCAAACTCATACTGGCAAGAAAGAGAGAAAAAACACATCCACCCTCTGATGGAAAGCAGATATTTCACATCAGAAAACAGAGAGTTCAAATATGAAGCCTAACCCAAGAATTTTACCTATAATGCATGGATCATGGAGCAAGGGAAATGCCTTTTTAAAAAATTTGGCCTGTGGGCAGCCACTTGTGGAATGGACACTGAATATGGAGTCGGGAAGCTGTGGGTTTGAATCCTAGAACCATACATGCACCAAGGAGACTGATCAGAAGGCCCCCACAGCAGTACAGGCCAGTGGTGACGAGGGCTTGGTCTAGGATGGTGGCTATGTGAGTACAGAGAAGGGACTGGGTATGGGAGATAAAGGGTAAGATTTGGAAACATATTGGATATGTGTGAGGGATTAAGGTTGGAGGGAGAAATGACCACATACACCCTTTTCTGAAAGTTTCCATGATTCATAAAACGAAACTTTATCTGTTAAGGTCAGTTGACCTTAGTTAAATTACTTTACTCCTCTGGGCCTCAGTTTCCTCATCTGTAAAGTGAAGAGGTTGGACTCAGTCAGCTAGCTATTACGTCTCTTGAAGCTCTGAAAGCCTCTGGCTCATTAAAGGAAACTTTACCTGTTAAGGTAAGTTGAGCTTGGGAAAATCATTCCATCTCACTGGGCCTCAGTTTCTTCATCTATAAATTGAGAGGGTTGGCCTCGAAGAGCTCTGTGGTTTTTTTTTTCTTTTTTAACAGCTCTAAATCTATAATCCTATGTCACTTAACTTTTCTAAACCTCAGTGGATTTGGAGTCAAGGAACCTGGATTTATAGAATCTCTTGAGCTTTCAGAGATTCATAGCATCACAGAATTTGTAAGTTGAAAAGAACCTCAGACACCATCGAGTCTGCCAAGTGTCAAACAAAGAATCTTCTCTCCTACTTTCATGAAAAGGTAGTGGTCTTCTAGCATTTGCTTAAAGACTTCAAGTGAAGGGTGAAACTTCCTTAAGCATATCATTCCCCTTTTAGATAATTAATTGTTAAGAAGTTTTTCCTTGCACCAAATACAGCCATAGCTTCCAGTTTTACCCTCTAGGGCCAAGATAAATAAATCTAATCCTATCACAATCAAGAATCCTCTATTTGGAGTAAAAGGGCCTATGTTTAAATTCTGACTCGTTATCTATGTAATCGTGGACAAGTAACATGTGAATGTGGACCTCTGTTTCTCCAACTGTAAAATGAGAATGTTAGACTACTTAGATAATTTCTGGCATTTATACTCCTACATCTACAACCAAGGTATAATAATAAGTGGCATTTATCTCACACATTGAAGTTTGCAAAGTGCGAACTTTGCACAAAAAGTGTTCGTAGATTTTCATTTCTATGATTCCATGATCTGGGAAATGGGGACAACTCTATTACCTTCCTACTTTCAAGACTTTGCAAACCTCCAGGACTGAGTGAGGGTAAGTTGTGGTTTTTTATTGTGAAAACTATCTGTAGAATTCATGCTGAGGATTTAATATCTAATGCTTGCAGGGATCTGAGCCTGATGGAAATGAGGATAGTGTATTTCAAAAGTACATACAGAATTTGGCAGAATGAGGACAAATGTTAAGTATGTAGCCCACAGAGTTTCTCGCCCTAGGATCTGCATGCTTCATCAGTGCTGATAAAAACCCAGCTTGGGCCCAAAGAATGGTGACCTCCATAAAGGCACAAGTCTGCAGCTTCAATGACCAAATCCTCTAAACTTCTGTTACTTAGAGGCTGCAGGCTTCACCTAAAGCTCTCTGTCTTTATGAAATAGTACTGAAGAGACAAAGTCCTTGTGCAGGAAAGGATAAAGGGAAGAGTCCATCCTAAAATTTGGAACACTAGCAAATATTAACTTTGCCAACAAAATTTTTAATAAAGGAAAGTACAGACTTCTTTAGTCTGTCATTCAAGGCCCTCCATGATCTAGACCCAGTCTTCTTGTCTAGCTTTGTCTTTATGTGTCTTACTCACCTGCTAAACAATACTAGTTGTCATTCCCTAAGTATGTCATGAATGTTCTTTTCTACTTCCGTATCTTTGGTCATAGCATTCTTTCTATCTAGAATGCCTCTTCAATTCATTTCTACCTGTATAAATCTAATGCGTCTTCCAAAGCTAAGCTCTACAGACACCTTCATAAAATCTTCACTGATCTTCTATCCTTTTTTACCTTAATACTCTCACAGAACTTAACTCATCACTTTCTTCCCTATATTATATTTATTTGTATACATGTCTTCATTCTTTGACTATTGTATGAGCCCCTTAAGGTGGATGCCATGCCCAGTCCATGTTTATATTTCTTGTAGCATCTAGAACAATGTCTTGTACATAGTAGGCACTCAATAACCACTTATTGAATTGAGTGATGCAGTCTAGTGGAAAGAGGCCTGCACTTGGTGTCAGAAGATCTGGTTTCAAATCCTGGCTGTGATATTTACTACTTGTGTGATATTGGGCCAGTCCTTTAATTTCTCTGGCCTCAATTTTCTCCTCTGTAAAATTAAATTAGACTGGCAGATCTCTAAGTTTCTATCCAATTTTAAATCTTGGTGAGGTATCCTTGGTATTTGAGAGACAATAATTTCTTAAAACATGAGTCATCGTTGTTCTTATGGAAAGTTGAAATCCCCACACTTGGGCCAACAATTATCCTGGATTTTTTTCTTGAGGAGCTTTAGATGAATGTTCCTTTGTTTCTTTCTTTTCCTTTCCTATTTTTCTCTCTTTCTTTCTCCCTCTTTTGGTAATAACATCTTTTGATAAATTTGACAGCACATGACAATTTTTTTAGACCTGCGACTACATTAACTTTTATCCAGTTATGATGGGACAAGCAGTGAAGCAGTTAACAGTTGGGTCAGGCACAGAAGGAACTTACATGGCCCCAGTTGGGGCTGAGAGTGACCACACATGGATACATTCATTCTTCCCTAAATGGAACTAGAGGTGATCTTACTCAAGTAAGAGATGTTCTCTTATATAAAATCTAATCTACTGAGTTAGCTGTAGGGATTGGGCCAAAGTCCAGGCTTTATCAATTACCAAGCAATTGACAAGCATTTATTAAGCATCTATCATTTGTCAGACTTTGTGCTATGAACTGGGGATACAAAAGCACAAATGGAAATATGCCTCCCCTCCAGGAGCTTATATTTTCATGGGGTGGGGCTAGGACATAAGAACTTAGAAATTTATACATATACATATACAATAAATACAAAATGAAGAAAAATACATTTTGACACACTTTTAAGTTTTATCTGCATGATTAAAACGCTCTCCAACACTTTCCCAAGTCTCCATAATTGACAAAACAATAAATTAAGCCCTGATTTGCCAATTTCTGAGGTGTAAATGTTCACAGTAAAAATTTTAAAATCGGCTCTTTCGATTTGAATTGGCTCCAGCACCTCCCTGGATGTGGGTGATGTTGTGGAGGCAGAAATGGCAAGATCTGGAAACTGATCTAATATATATGCAATAGGGGAAAGGGAGAGTTAGGAAACATTACCACATACTCCCTTCTCTAAAAAGCTTCCATAATTTCTAAAAGGAAACTCTACCTGCTATTAAATGCCCTCTCCCTTTGCCAAAATTCAAAGGTATATCTTGGCTATAAAGTTGGAGTGGATAAACTTGGGCTATTATGCAACAAGGGAAAAGGTCATTCACATTACATCCTGTACCCTCACTTCCAGGAGCCTGGCCAGTTCTGGGCCATGTATGGGGATATTGTTCCAACTGGGGTGGGTCCTGCCTAATGCTAGACTGACCTTGGTACTGATGCTGGGTACTCTAGCATCCTCTGGGTTAGTCGTTTAAACCAAGGCTGCACTAAAACTGGGCTCCAGATCAAATGCCTCCCATCTCATCCCCCAACCCTTGCATTTTGATCTGTAATCTCCCAGAGTTATCAAGCTTCAGAAATGCCTTACTCTGCCAAGAACAATAATGTTAGTTAATGGGGGCAAGGGAATTCCCATAGAAGAACAGCCTCTCAGGTCCCAGCATGTTCCTGAACACTTAGAACTTACAGTAGCAGTTAGTCTCCTTTTCTCACCCATCCCTAGCCCAACTGGCAAAGACACCTGTATGTTGGATTATGCTTGGTAAATGCCCTTAGCCACCAGACATGTGATTCAATGCACATTCCTTCTTGATGCAATGCAGAGAAAAACCTGAGCCAAGTGTTCATCCTGAAAATTTTAAAAAAGAAAATGGTCATTGAAATAATGGTGAATGCTCAACCCTAGCACAAAATAAATAAAACTGGCTTCTGGCCCACTAAAACTTAACAAGTATTTGAAGGTTATGTGGGCGTCAAGAGGTCTAGGAAAAGTCTTAAGTGTCCCCCAGGGAAGGTTGCATGAAACAATGGAAAAGTTCCTGAATATCAGGAAATGTTTTCTTGAGATCAAGAGATGTATTGGTATGTGGGAGAGTGTCCAAATCAACCCTGTTGCCCAAAACGTTTTCAACGATAGACTGACAATGCCAATTTTGTGGAAGAACAGTTTTGTGCAAAAGTAAGCAAATGCAGCAGACACCCAGTTAATAGATCAGTTACATTTTGCCTTTTCCCTGTAAATGTCTTATTCACCACAGGCCTTGTTCTTTTGAGAAGAGGTATCATGGCCTAATGGACAGATCACAGGTTGTAGTCAGGACAGTGAGCCCAGAGTTCAACTTCCTAAGCCTCGGCTTCAGATCTCTGACACAGACTGGACAATTCACTTAACCTTTTAGTAGCCCAAGAAACTCTCTAAGATAATGTCATAGGTGAGTTCTTACTTTACATCAATGGAAGGAGTTTCTACAGTAGAAGCTCTCTACAGTGATGAAATAATAGGTCAAAAAAAAGTTCTTGTCATTTTCAATAAGTATCTTATTGATAATAAATCAGATCTTTATTTACTCCAATCGAGAAGGAACAGTAGAGAAAAATAAAGATTTTTAAATCAAAACAATTATTGTTGTTTGTCTTTCATTCTCGAAGAGGACCGTGCCAACAGGAAGGTATTGCTATGATTTGCAAGTGAATTGGATTTAAGTGAGGAAGGGCTGTGCAAAGTCACCAGCCTCACTCTCCCCTCCAGAGCCATCTGGGTCGAGTGGCCAGATATACATCAGGACTACTGGAGATGGCCCTGGATGAAGTAGGAGACCTTGGTCTTTTTAAGTTAAGTTCTTTCCCAGGTCTCAGTTTAACTGAGGCAACACCCATTTGGTGATTAAGGCTAGGTAAGAAACGGGTTTTACCTAGTCAAAACAAAAATCAATCTGGTAGGGGAAGACCCTCACAGTTTCTAGCCAAAACAGAAACATTTGCTATTTACACTCACTCAATAGGTCAAAAAAAAAAAGTTCTTGTCATTCACTAGCAAGTATGTTATTGACAATAAATCAGATCTTTATGTACTCTAACCCAGAAAAGACAGTTGGAAAAAATAAAAAAGGCTTTTAAATGAAAACAATTAGCTCCTAGGCCAGGGGTGAGAGGCCACTTATGGCCACTAGGTCCTCAAGTGTGGTCCTCTGACTGAATCCAAACTTCACAGAACAAATCCTTTTATTAAGGCCACAGGTTCCTAAGCCCTCTCCTAGACCAAGGAAAGGTGTGACCCATCTAATTAATTACCATCCTTTCTAGGGAGTGCTGAGAACCTGCAGGTTTGAAGATCTTAAGCAGCATTTGGTCAGTGTTCTGAATGGATTAGGGACCTGGGAAAGCATTGATTAGGAAAAAAGCGGGAGGACATATTGGGCTTTACAATCTAGCATCCTTCTTAGGCTTGAAGCATGAGACTAAGACATTCATATTTTGATGAAAGAACAAAACCATCTTCCACAACTGATTCATTGATTAACAACACTTTAAATCACTCAAACCATTTCTCCTTACCCTGATAATTGAGTTGACCATGTATTGAGAGGCAGCCATGCTATAATGCATGGAGAGCTTACCTCAGACTTAGAAAGTTCTGGGCTCAAGACCCACCTTGGACACATACTGGTTGTGGGACACTGGACAAAACCAATGTGCTTAATCTAAGTGCCCCCAGGCAGCTCTCTAAGACTAGAACTTAAAGAGCAGAAACAGGTCTACCTTGATAGCTAAATTTTCCTGACTGCCAGTAATATGTATACCTGCATCCAATGGTCTATTCTGGAGACATTACTCTGGATATTTTTGAGTGTTTACTTATAAAACAATAACAATTGGGACTATTGTAATTGAGATTATCTGTAATTCAACAAACATATCATAGTAGCTAGAGTAACTATCCAGTAAAGACGAGGCATTGGGCTAGACACTTGAGGAGATAGGAAAATGAGTAATACAGAGTTTCTGCCTTCCAGACCTTTAAAATCTAGTAGAAGAACACAAATAACAATTATAAACAACGGCAGCCCATTTATACTTTATACAATTTCTTGGGCAGCTGGTGGCACTGTGTACAGAGTGCCAGGTCTGAATTCAAGAAAACCCATTTTCATGAGTTTAAATTCAGCTTCAGATACTATCTGTGTGACCCAGGGTAAGTCACTTAACCCTGTTTGCCTCAGTTTCCTCAACTGTAAAGTAAGGAAATGGCAAACTGCTCCAGTATCTTTGCCAAGTAAAAACCCAAATGAGGTCATGAAGAGTCAGACACAACTGAAAAACAACTCAACAACCTTTTTTTTTTTTTTTGCTAGGCAATTGGGGTTAAGTGACTTGCCCAGGGTCACACAGCCAGTACATGTCAAGCATTTGGTCTGAGGTCAGATTTGAACTCAGGTCCTCGCAACTTCAGGACTGTTTCTCTATCCACTGCACCACCTAGCTGCCTCAACAACACTTTTCAAAAAGCTTTCCTCACAACAGCTCTATGAAGTGGTTAGAAAATGATTCAGGTTAGAAGAGATGCAAATAATGTGGTTTGAAAGGTGAGGAAGAAGATCAAATTATTCAGTACAAATCACTATTTAGGGTTTAGTATGTGAAAAATATTGTGCTGGAAACTGGGGGTAAAATCATCAGGTAACATGAGCCCCTTAAATAATGAGCTGCAGAGTTCCACACTCACCCTGGCAATTATGCTCTCCGCCTCACTAAATGGAATTGCACTAACAATTAGGGGTGAAGAGAGAGACGAAGAAAGTTCTCTTGCACAAGATGGGATGTGGGCTAATTCTTGAGGGAAGTCAGAGAAATTAAGTAGAGGTGAGGAAATAGAGCATTTCAGACATAGCAGACAGACTGTTCAAAGACATGGAAACAAGACCTGGAGGGCCAGGCGTGAGATACAGCAGGTAGGCTGGTGTACCTGATTTATAGAGAATGTAAAGGGGAATAAATATAAAAAGACTCAAAGGTAAAATTAGGGCTAAGTTGTATTTGACCCTGGAGTTAAAAGGAAACCCCTGGAATTTCCTGAAGTGGATGAGAAGAGCATGGTTAGACCTACACTTTATAAAAATCACTTTGGAAGCTGAATAGAATGGCATTTGGAGTAGGGAGAGAGGTGAGACAAGGATATTAGTTAAAAGGCTGTTGCAATTATAGTCTTGATGTCACTTTTCATTTCTTTGTAGCATCTATGTACCACCCATATCTTTATTATCCTTTGGGTAACCCATAACTTTAATTCTTCCGAGGCTGCAGCATTTCATGATTCATAGCCATATGAAATTACCAGCAGAGCTACTTTTTAAAACTAATGTTTGAAAAAAAAACACATGGGTCTTTGTATCAAGTGAAACTTAGGGTCATTTAAAACACTTAACAATTTGTTAAATGCGATCACTGGGCTAATATCCTCATGTTTAATACTGAGCCCAACCTATTGTTCATGTAACAAGTCTAAGATAAGTAGGTAGGTAGCTAGCAAGTTAGCTTTGATAAAAAATACAAATATACATACAGACATCAACGTAGATATAGATAGTGATTGACTAAGTTTATGGATTGTCCAACCAACAGGATATCACAGTGTAAAAACAGGCATTCAGATTTTCCATTATTTATAGCTAGACTAGACTACTGAATGCTTGTGTGTCTCATTTAGGATACTGTAGTATTCCAGCATTTGATATGACTGGCACAATGTCACTCATAAATAGGATCATTTTGAGGATTTCAACATTAATAGAAAACACCTCTTCCATTTGGATTCTGTGATAGACAATCTCTACTTTGATAAATACCTTTGCCAAGCATTTATCTTTTTGTTTTATAGCTCATTTGATAATAATTAGATGATTCTCAAAGTTATCTCTGATATATCTCTCAAAGAATCTTGCATGATTTTGACATATCCCTACCTTTTTGGAAGAGGACCTCAAGTCAGAGTTTTGTGTGAAGAAGTAGAAATGGCAGTACAAGAAGCATAAAGAGGAAGAATTGCTACACTATTCCTAAGAATATAGAGGAGGTCTACTCTGTTGAAGTCACAATCATGAGAGCCTTGAAGAATCAGTTCTCAAAGTATATGAAAGAAAGGAGGTTCCCTGAAGCTTGGGATTAATCTCAGGCATCATGATACCAAAAAAGGGGGGATAACTAAGCAAATATTGTAACTGTAGATCTATATGCCAACTTCTCCATCTTTCCATTTTTATAATAATTACACACATCCTTGAAGAAGGTATGAGAGTAGGGACTTTTTCATAAATGATGCTCTTCAGCAGACCACATCTTGACAATCACAAAATTGACTAATAAGTGTAACAAATAGAGGATACCAACTTCCTTATTGTTTGTTGAATTAAAATATAATACTTCTGGGTAAAATTCCTACATCATTTTTGCTACTGATCTGTGCAAAGGCCTCACTAATTAAAACACCCCATCATTGAATGGTTGTTTCTACCACCAGTCTCTGACCTAATCATACCCTTTGCACTATATGTAAACTGTGAAGTCACCCTTGTCTTTGAAATTGGCTAACACGTGTTGTCATCTCAGTCACGGATGGAGGACAATGTGTTCTCTCTTAATGGGCATAGCAACAAAAGGAATTTTCATCCAAGAACTACATAAGAGATTGATTATGTCTTTGCTCCTTCGCTAATTCTCAAGGGCAATATGTGACATTGGATGAAGTCATACTGTTCAGAGATTGGCATATTTTTGCCATATCTGGGAAGGAGAGGAGAAGGAAAGTGAGTAAGTATTTATCTAGCACCTACCACATGCCAAGCACTATGCCAAGTGGTTTTTACAAATATCTCATTTGATCCTCACAACAGCCCTGCAAGATGGGTGCTGCTATATTCCTCATTTCACAGTTGAGGAAACTGAGGCAGCAGAAGTTAAGTGACTTGCCCAGGGTCACATAATTAATAAGTGTCTGAGGCCAGATTTGAACTCAGATCTTCCATACTCTATGCCCAGCACTCTATCCACTTCACCACCTAGCTACTACCTAGCCCAATGGTGGAAAGAACACTGGACTCATAGTTAGGAGACTTGTATTCAATTTTGACATTGTCACTATCTTATTGTGGACCTAGGCCACGTTACTTCATTTCTCTGGGACTCAGTTTCCTTCCCTGTGAAATGAAGGTGTTGAATTCAATGTCTTCCAAGGTCCTTTGCTGCTCTAATATTCTCTGATTTGTTATAATCATTTGTAGTTTCATTTTATCAGCTAGAAGTAATTTCCCCTCTTCCCCAAGTAGTAAAACACATTCATTCTCTCCCTACCAATTTGGCAATATGAAATTAACACTGAAACTCTGTGGGGGTTGAGGCTATTGGTAAAGAGACTAAGTTATACAATGAAAATTTCAAAATGGTTTATTAATGCTACTATCACATCCATATGGTATTTAAAAGCTGGCAAAATACTTTAAATGGATTATTTCATTTGAGACTTAGAAGAACCCTTTCAGGCAAGCATTACAGGTTTTATTATCCTCATTTTACAGATGAGGAAACTGAGGCTCAGAGAGATTAAATGACTTGCCCAAGGTTGCACAATTAGTATCAGAGACAAGAATTGAGCCTGGACTTCTGGTTCCAGATCCATAAATCTCTTTCCAACCCCACGTCACTAGTTTCACCTTCAGATGTGAGAACGTTAGAGAAAGATAGCCAATGTGAAGATAGCCCTCATAAAAATAACATTCAACTGATTTTACTAATACTTTCTACAATGTATCATGCATCATGGCTTTAGACTTGGAAAGGACCTTAGATGTAGGCCATCTACTCCGACCTTCTTATCCTGAGGAAATAAGGAAATTGAAGCCCCCAAAGTTGCAATGACTCCCCCTGACACAAAGGTAATAAAGGGTAGAGCTGGGTCTGCAATTCTGCAGACTTCAAATTCAGCATTCTTCCTAACACACTACACTACCCCCCCAATCCATATTGCTGTGGGAAAGTATAAATGGTTTTTGTCAAGCTATTTTTAAGACCTTTATCCTCCTGAGTCTGTAATTATTGGACCCAAGGATTCTCTGTGGAGTTAGCTAAGCTCCACTTTCTCCTCATTTAGATGTCCCTGGCATGAGTCTACAAGTCTGAACCCAAAGGGCATAGGTGCTGATTTGATCTTCCCTAACCCACAATTTTATGAATTTTCTTTAGAGCTTCTTTCCTTCTGTGTCCCAAATGCGGTCCTCTCTCAAGAGGGCAGATTTGTTTGCTTGACTGCTATGTGCCCCTGGCACCAAATCAGCCATTAAAATACAGTCAGTTCTTGATTACTGTCAGGGATTGTTCATAAGGCCCAGGGCCCTCCCTGCACCTGAAATACTTCTGGTTGACTTTCTCCTCATAACTGTATTTGCAAGTCGTCAGCTCTGTTAGTAATTGCAGATTCTAATCCAGCAAAACTGCATTCTTCAAACCTCACTGTTAGGCTGCCTGGTGTTGCCCTAGGCATTCTCCATTGGGAACTGAACCCAGTGAAAGTCTCAGCTGTGGTAAGACTGGGATAAGCTGTACTAGACAGAATCTCATTTTACAGCTTTCATTATTGCTTATTCCACACAAATAGATTCTGTGGGGGAGGATGAGTTGCAAGTGTGACTGTGACAAACACCTTCAAACACCCCCACATACTGTAATGGCTCCACAGGGGAAGGAGATCCAAGTTCCACAGCACCACCACGATCTTGCTTTTACCATGTTCTCCAGTCCCTCTCACCCTCCATGTTTGATCTCATGCCGAAATACACAACTCACCACTCCCACTGAGTCTTGGATCATGCTCTAACATTCTCTAACACCAGCCTGACTTCACAACAACCAGTTCTTCCATACGTCAGTAATGTTTTTTTTTTACTTCACTAAATGGCTCCCACAGAATTGTAATTAAATGCTCTTCTCCCCAGCCACCCACAGCAAAGAGCTATGAAGAGACTCTTCCCAAGTGAGCATCTACAGCTGTGCCTCTCCCCTGAGCCCTTCAGGAAGCCAGGCAATGAGAATTTATTAAATTCTTATTATGTGCCAAGAATTGTGCAAAACACTAAGGACAGAAATGTAGGCAAAAAAACAAAGTCTCTGCTCTCAGAAAACTTACACACTAATGGAGAAAGACAATACGTGAAGGGACACTGAAGCTGTGGTGGAGGGAGAGAAGATACCCGAGGAGGGGCATGATGGCAAAGTCCAGGGAGTCAGAGACACAGACAGGAATAGAATAAAGCATGGCCAAATTAGGACAGTCTGAAATATAGACCCAAGGAGGAACTCATCAATGAGAGAAGAGAGAGGGGGTGCAGAATGGAAGTCCTCAGGGAAAAATGCATTTTATAGTTGAAGACTCATCTTTACTTCTTATCATCTATTTCCAACATGACATCCTATCCTTTGACATTCTTTGCTGGTTATATATGTTGGAGCCTACTCACAACATACTCTTCTCTATTACCTTCTATGTTATATTCTTTTTCAATTGGGGTGGGAGTTAATTGTGTTTTGTGTCTCTCAGCTATGCAAGACCATTAAATATCCTTATTAATTTAGAGGCTGTTGTCATCTTAACAACCAAGACATTACTTTCTAAACATTCATTTAATCTTCCAAATATGGTACATCATTTTTCATGCTTATAGAATATTAAAGAGGGAACTTCTATATATAGTCTTCCCTGACCCAACCAATTCATTATAATCTCTTGATTTGTCTAAGGTCACATAATCAATAGGTGGCAGAGGAAGGACCTGCAGGCCTCCCTGACTCTGAGGCCAGCTATCATAGAAGCATAAATTTAGAGCACAAATAGACCTTAGAGACCCATCTAATCCAACTCCCTCATCTTACAGGTGAAGAATCATGGTGGCAAAGCCCAGACAGTCAGAAACATGGCTTAGATAGGGATGAAATATGGCTAGCCTGGGCCTGTCCTCAAAATGGAGGTCCCAGAAGAAAAGATTGATGGCAAAGGGGGCCAGTATGGTGTAGGGATTTTCCTAACAGGAAGAAACTCAATACTCAAATGGATTTGAGATTCTGCTAATGTGGAAGTTTCCTCTGAAGATGGGACTTTCAACCCATCCTTGACTGCCTATGTTGTGGGATTCTTGTCCATGTTTTCCTGTAAATTTGTCTAAGGGGTGTGTCCACTATGCTGAAGGCCCTTCTCTCTTTCTCTTCACTGCCAGAGGACATGAGTGAGGCAGTATGTCTGTCCATTTGTCGTCCTTCATTCTTGAAGTGTTGTAGCTTGCTCATACCCACCATGTGCTTCTCTCCATTGGCCCTTGTGTGATATTCATTGTTAATTCTTTAGATACTGATGTTATTCTATATTTAGCTTCTATTAAATGAGAGAAGATTGGTATTAAAAATATGGGCCTTGCTTTTATGGGGAGTTTAGGGTCATTAAAGGAACCCTATCATTAATATGACTTTTTTTTCCCAAGAGACTGTAAGTCTAGAGCCTATCAGGTATAATTCAAACTCCTCTATTGGCCTTTAATACCTTCCACAATCTGATGCCAGCCCGACTTCCTAGCTTTATCTCATATTCTCCCGATATATGTATACCACACAAACGAGCAAAAGTGGACTACTCTCTGTCCTCTGAACAAGTCCTGTGCTTTTTAAAAAGTGTTTCTCTGGGTAGTTACTTACGTCCTTCCCTCTGCCTGAATTATCACATCCCTTTTTGCTAGTAGAATGACTGCCTGTACTTTGAAATGAAATTCGAAAGCCATCTTCTATATATAGTCTTCACTGGCCCACCCAATTCAAAATGATCTCTTGACTTGTGTAGGGTGACACATTCAAGATGTGGCAGGGCTTGAAGGTCTCCCTGACTCTAAGGCCAGATATCACAGAAATACAAATTTAGGGCTAGAAAGGATCTTAGAGACCACCCAGTCTAACTCCCTCATTTTACAGGTAAAGAGAAACCAAAAAAGACAGGATTTGCCCACAATTATATAGCCAATAAGTATCTGAAATAGGCTTTAATTCCAGATCCTATTGACCCCCAAGCCCAGCACTCTACAATTTAGGCCATGCTGATTCTTGAATACTCTTTAAGTATGAAAAATGATAAATCATATTTGAAAGTTTAGGTAAATACTTAGAAAGGAATGTCCTAATTTTTAAGGTGACAAGAACCCTGGAAATAGCCTGTAAATTAATAAGGATATTCTATTGGTATTGTTGTATAGTTGTGAGACATGAAAAACAACATTTTGACCCCACCCCCCAAAAAATCGAAAACGATATATAAGCAATGAAGAGCTTCAAAGGATAAGATGTCATCAGAGAAATACATAATAAGAAGATGAGCTAATCGTTTGCACAAGCAAGGAATCACAAGTGTACATGGATTGTGCTCTCCTGCTCTCCTTACAATGCCAGAAGAAAGTAAGGAAGGCTCCTAACATGCTGAGAGGAAACCCATGTGGTAAATTTAAGGGAATATATGGAGAAGTGTTGCCCACAGTGGCAAGCATGAATGTGCTGTGATTTGAATCATTGGAGAGAATATCCAGATTGATGAGATTACAGATATCAAAGAAATATTTTAATATCTAGGTGGAGCAGTGGATAGAGTGCTGGTCCTAGAGTAAGGAAGACTCATCTTCCTGAGGTCAAATTTGACCTTAGACACTAACTAGGTGTGTGATTCTGAACAAGTCACTTAACCCTGTTTGCCTCAATTTCCTCATCTGTAAAATGATCTGGAGAAGGAAATGGCAAACCACTTAAGTATCTTTGCCAAGAAAACCTGAAATGGGGTCACGAAGAGTCAGACTTGATTGAAAACAACTTCAACAACAACAAATTTAAATATCTTCTGGCCTAGTTTGAATATTCTTCAAACCTACGTAGATTTGATGAAAATCAGAACTTAAAACCCAAATCAGACTTAATTTACTAATTTTAAAAGATAAAAAGTGAATCTGTACTTTATATAACTCTAGTATACAATTTTTAGAAAATATAGACAAATAAAAGACAGTAAAATACTTTTTTGTATTTAAAAATAATTTAGTTTTTAGATTTTTTTCAGGAACAGAAAATTAGGAAATTTTTTTTTAATTTTTACAATGCTTGCTGAAAAATAATGCTTCTTAGGCCATTGAGAGTTGACCTCATTCCATTTCAATAATTTAATGACTTGGGGGTGGTTATTTTTGCTCTCCCATGATCTAAGAGACATTCTTCTTAATCTTTTTTACATTGTGTTGATACCATACCAATGCAGCATTTATGCCATGCATTGTTCACTGGTAGCATCTATCTAAGATATACTTACTATTGGACTGTTGCACTACTCACTCTATTCCATATTTTAATACAGAACACAGGCATTCTTCATATACTTGTTGGACATGACATTATGCATTTTGAAATTCTTATGGGGATTACTAGGCTGATCTCTTTTAAATGACAATGGGCTTTGATGAGAAGACTCTTTAGTACATCAGCAGCAGTCAAGAGTATCTGAAAAATTTTGGCCATCTATATAGAATCCTTCCATTTAGATTTTTTTAACATTTAATTTTTACTTTTTCTCAATTACATGTAAACCAAAATTTTTTAGCATTCTTTTTTTTTAAACTTTGAGTTTCAAATTCTCTTCCTCACCACCTCTCCTTCCCCCTCCTTAAGAAGGCAAGCAATTTGATATAGATTATACATGCGCAGTCATGCAAAACATTTCTATATTAGCCGTATTGCAAAGGAAAACACAAACCAAAAAAAAAAAAAAACCCAAGAAGAATAAAGTAAAGAAAGTATGCTTCAATCTGCATTCAGATTTCATCAGTTCTTTCTCTGGAAGTGGATAGCATTTTTCATGAGTCCTTTGGAATAGTTTTGGAACACTGTATTGCTAAGAATTACTAAATCATTCACAAATGATCATGATACAATATTGTTTTTACTGTGTACAATGTTCTCCTAGTTCTGCACATTTCACTTTGCATCAGTTCATCTAAGTCTTCTAAGGTTTTTCTGAAAGTATCTTCTACCTTTAGATTTTACAGAGGACAGCATCCATAGGGATGGTAAACATGTTTACCATCTCCTCCCCATTTTATGCTTCATTTGATATTTAGCATCAGAAGATTGTTATATGAAGGTACACCTATAGTTGCATTTATCAAGGAATCTTCATCATTTTAATTTTTGCATGAGAGAATCCTTGTTGGGGAGACTTTAAGTTTAAATTTTGCACTACTGATTAAAAGATTTTTTTATATATTGTGTACTTTTCACAGACACACTGCAATTGTATGTGTCTGTGAAGATGTGGTATGGCATAGAAATTGCCTATAAATACCTGTCTATAATCCCTTAATATAGTTTCTCCAAGGATTCCTAAGGAAACATATATAAACCACTCTCTAATTTCCTTCAAAATTGTCTCTCCTCTAGCATAAACTTCATCTGTGCTGTCTGGTCCAGCTGTTCTTCCTGACTTCATCTTCTTTAGTGCCATTTCTACATCTTCAGATAACATACCCAAACGTGGTAGAGTCATTGTGATCAATGATAGTAATTGATAGTAAAAGATGGCAAGTCTGTTCAACTTTCTGTCCATTTATTGCCCTCATTTTGGCATCATCTTCAGTGCCCTTGGAATTATTTAGCTTAGCTGAGCCTCACATCAAGCTTATTCATACTCATTTTCCTTACCACAACTTTTCACCATTTTGTTAAGTGATATTGCTCATCAGCTGTTCTCAACTCCTTTCATGATATTTGCAAATTGGCTTGGACTCCAAACCAGTGTTGTCTTTGGCTGCCATGTCTATAGTTGGCAAAAGAGACTAAGTGTTTTCTGCCCTAGGTGGTTTCTGGGCTCTTTTGGTCTCTTCAATGTGATGATTGCTTTTCAACAGTTAAATTTATGTAAGGAATGGTGATAATCAGAGTCACAGTCTTTACTGTTATTTGTATCCCACTTTTCAGAGTCAATAGCTAATTTAAATAGACCCAGCTGGAAGTAGTCTAATTTGGTAAAGTATCTTCTTTTCTTTATCCTTTTTGTAGTTGGTATTAACTTTTACCTTACTGTATGTTAGCCTAGTCAATTGTCTGACTATACACAGGTATCTAAACATGTTATATATAATTTCTTTCTCAGCATTTAAAGATTTATGATGGTGATGAAAGTTGAGAGTTCCCCCTTAAAAAAGTGAGTTGACTATAGGGCATGTTCTATTGTAACCTATTTATAATATTTTGCTTAAAAATTAAACAAATTATTTAGGTATTTTATAATTAGAAACCACAATGAGGGCTTTGACCATTTCATCTACCTTACATTTTAATTGTCTTCATATTTTCCCCTAAGAGGCATTTAAATATTATACTTGTTTTTACACACAGAAAAATATTTATTCTTATTGACCATGAAGTTGATAAAGAATGTTAGTTTACTTGCTGACTGCTCCTCTCTATAAAGAAAATATCTTTTAAAACTCTATTCCAGTTTTTTTTAATTCTGTATTTCTATTCACATTGGCACAAATCAATCACTGAAATATCTGTGGCAAAGTGAGGTTTAAATAAGCAGTTATCCTGCCGTTTGGACATTTATCCAACTAATTGCTTTTCAAATGCAAATGGAGTTATTTTTGCATAAAGTTGCATGATGAATTCCACCAAGCCTTATTATTTATACCCTGCTGAGATGATGGACTCAAATCTTGGAGATTCTAAATAGAAAGTCTAAATGTGTCCCTTTTCCACTCCCAAAATGAGACTAACTGAGGATATGTCCAATATTTTAGAACCATGACCATTAATTCTCATCAGAAGACCTATCATTAGGAATCAAAACAGGATAACTAATTGGAAATTGGCTTGGATCCCAAAGTCAATCTAGTAAGAAGAATTTGGGTAATGTGGAATATCTAAGCAATAAGAAATATTTTCCCCCAAAACACTTTTCAGTATACCACTTATTACATAGACTTAGATATACCATAATTCAAATCCTATGTCCTGAAACATTATACAGATAGATAGGCAGATTAGATCACACATGTATACACTTATATATTCATTAATCAATAAGCATTTATTTATTAAGTGCCTAGTATGTGCCAGGCACTATGTGAGGCACTGGGAAAAGGAGTTACAAAGAATGTAAAAATACCAATCCAAATAAACTTACATTCTAATAGAAGAGTATTATATAGGGCAGTAGTACATATAAAAATATACATATATAAACATAAATTTAAAATTAATTTAAAAAATATACACAAAGTAGTTAAATATGGGATATTTAATTTTGAGTCAATAGTAATAATAGCTTAGAGGATCAGGAAAGGCTTGATGTAGGAGATGATACCTGAGCTACATCTTAAAGAAAGACTAGGGCAAAGGCAAGAAGTACAGAAATGAAATGTTATGGAAAAAAGCTTCTAAGTATTAGTGATACAGAGACAAAAACTGAAATCATCTTGCCCTCAAGGAACTTACATTCTATTTGAGTAAAAAAAACCATGGAGATGTATAAGTAAATAGAAAAACATTGTACATATGCATGTGTGTATACCACACACACACGTGTGTGTGTTTGTATATATATGTGTATGCATCTGGAGGCTTTAGGAAAGGTCTCCTACAAAATGACACATGTTGAAAAGAAATTAGAGATTCTTTCCCTTTCCTTCTCTTTCATTCATCATTAATCCATTCAATTATTTATTTTTAATGAATATTAATTATCTCTCCTTCCTATTACCACCCACAATTGAAAAAAAAAAAAAGAAAAAGAAAATCCTCAGAACAGTAGGTGTAGGCCAGCAAAAACAAATCCTTACATTGAGAATGTACAAAAAATTGTGTTTCATTCTTCTTTTTAAGTCCATCACCATTCGACTATCAATGGATCTGCTATAAATATTTCTGTCCATAGAGATCCTTTCTCTCTAGGTCTGGTTATGACATAGTTGAGTCCAAGAGTACGCATAATCTAGCAATTTGGGGAGGCATTGTTCTAAATGGAGAAATTAGAGATTCTAAGACTCAGATGTGAGAAGGGAGTACATTCCAGGAAAGAGGACCATCCTGAGGAAAGGCACAGAGAGAAGAAATAGAATGTCTTCCATAAGGAATGGTAGGTAAACCAGTTTCAGCAGAAATGTAATTAACCTAGAAAGAGAGAGGGACCCATGTTGTAAAGGATGAGATGACAAAAAGAAGCTATGTGGAAGACAGACTTGAAAGAGGAGAGACTTGAGGCAGGAGAACAATTAGAAGGCTATTACAATAGTTCACTTGAGAGGTGATGAAGGCCTGAGCTCAGATGATGGCCATATGAGTGGAGAGAAAGGAACAGAACCCAGAGGCGCTTTAGAAGTAGAATCGATGGAACTCAATAACTGGAGAGGAGTTGAGATTGATTCTAAGATTGAGATTCTGAGTGACTAGAAGGATGATGGTGCCCTGGAAAGAAACAGGGAACTTCAGAAGAGAGGTAGGCTTGGAAGGGGAAGATAATAAGTTCTATTTGGGACTTGTCAAGGTTGACCTATCTACCGGACATGCAGTTGGACTACACAATTGCTGATACCAAACTAGACAGATGCTCAAATACAAGACTAGAGCTAGATGTGTACAAGTATTTTAAAATGTCCTTGGAAATTCTGAGTCTTTCCTTCCTCCATTGTAACTCTCTGTACTGTGGAAGAATCAGAAACCAGGAGTAAAAGATGTTATTGAAAATTTGACATATAGGATAAAAACCATTCAGAACCTAAATTCCTGGAGTTGTAGTTGACTCAGTCTTCAAATTCCTCCTATTTATTGATGAACAGACAAAGAAAGATCAGCTTATGCCTTGTATTTTCAGCCTATTGAGCTCACTATGTACATATTTCACAGGCTATTACAATCAGATGAGTAAGGCATCTCTCTCATTAGCTAGATAACTGAAACATTAGTGTATCTTACAGATGAAGCTTCTCCCATTTTCCTAATGGAACTGTAAGAACTGACTTTGAAGACAGTGCAAGGGTAACATCTGTGAGCATTTTGTTTAGAAGAAAGTTATTTTTTCTTTAGCTTAACATTCACTTTTGCATGAAATCTTAACAGTCCCTTTATGATTACACTTTGTTGTATTTCTAAGTTAAATATTATATTTTGCCTAAAAAATTTCACATGGGGTTTGAAAGGCATATTTCTTAATGCTAATCTAAGAATTTTTCCATAGTCTTCCACACTGCCTTAGAAGGTTTTTTTTTTTTGATTTTTGCTTCGAAAGTAGGATGTAACCTTGTTTTATTCTCAAGCTCTCCAGAGAAAATTTTGCTACTTGGCATGTGGTCTAATATTTATAAAGAATATCCTAAGAAGACAATCACAGAGCCACCAGGACAGGTGGGCAGCAAAAATTAAAGGTTATCTGGAGAGAACAGATTTTTGAGCTATCAAATCAACACTTCATTGTTCCAATTTTTCATGTTCTAATTGAGACAGAGCCTCCTAATCATAGCACTCCTCTTGAATCGCTGTCGAGTGGAACACAGTGGCATTCATATTGTTTAGTAAATGATAACTGTGTGTTATGATTTGCTTGCGATGCTCCTACTTCCACCTATAGTCACTAGCACTCAAGTGACAAAGAATTTCCTGTTTAGAATCACAACGTGAGCTTTTCAGCCATGGGATCACTCCATTCCGGAACTAACCAGCCAACCATAACATCTGAATCTGAACTCCAAGAAGGGATCAGTCTTTCATCAATTCATTCAACATTTCTCTTTCACTTAAATTTAACTTAAACATTTATTAAGCAACTCACTATGTGCAAATCACTGTGCTAAATGCTTAGTAGACTGAAGAAGTTTATATAATGCTCAGTCCCTCACCTCATGGAGCTTAGAATCATATACACATTAGAGGCTGTATGGAAAGTAGACGGAAAGTTGGCTTTGTTGGGAAGATTGGCAGTCATGTCCTGCCCAGGCAGATGCCACCTGTGTGACTCTGGGCAAAGTATTTAACCTCTCATTGCCCACAGACCACTCTCTAAAATTTGAAGTTTTAGAAGAGTTATTGATCTGTACTCATTGTGGGGTAGGCAGTTGGAGGGGAGTAGAGGAGAGAGAGGGAGGAAGTTTCTAATCCTGGGAGCTCCATATGCTGATGAGATTACAAAATTGGATCAAATACATTGCAAGTTTATTAAAAATATTTTGTAATGTCAAAGGAGAGAGATTCCAAGACCTCAGAGAAGTCTTCATGAAGGAGATTAACATTTGTGTTTTGTTGTGAAAGACGCTGAGGAGGGACAGCTAGGTGGCACAGTGGATAGAGCATCAGCTCTGGAGTCAGGAGGACCTGAGTTCAAATCCAACCTCAGATACATGATGCTCACTGGCTGTGTGACCCTGGGCAAGTCACTTAACCTCAGTTGCCTTGTAAAAAATAACAACAACAATAATAATAATAAAAGATGCTGAGGAAATCAACAAATGAAGAGATGGTCAACATTCCAGGTATATCTTCAGCATAACAAAGACACAGAGGCAAGACATTACAGACAGAACAGAAAGTTAGAGTATTTGGAGAATAGTGATAAGAAATAATACTAGAAAGATCTATTTAGGGTGGCAGAGTAGGGAGAGATTGGATTTTTAAAAGGCCTTGAATAACCAGAATGGAGGTATCCAAACTTATTTGGCCTACTGCTCCCTTTAAAAAAAATTTACTCAGCACTCTCCCTGGAAATCTACTTTCTTTAACCCTTTAATGTTTTTTTTAATTTGCATTATTTCAAAAATATTTTTTAAATGATGCATTTTAAATTTAATAATTTATTGTAAATTTGTGGGGTTTTTCCTTTATTTAAATTTTGATGATGCAGTATTGAATCATGTAACCATAGCATCACATTGTAAACAAGTCATTAAATGCACATATTCCTGCCAACGCATACTGGACTTCCTGACAGCACCACATGCTCACCAGCCAACACTTGCCTGTTAAGACCTGTCTGAGGACCGCTGATCAGTTATAACTGGCATTTTGTATATTTATTTGGAAAACAATGTAACTGCTACAAGTTTAACTCCATTACAAAACAGATGAAATGTGTATGAATAGTTTTGCAAATTTTTTTTATCTTCTATTCTTTTCTTATGCTTCCACTAATCCCATTATTTTTATTCAATGCCCCCCAGTTGTACCCAAGGCTACTATGCTCCCCCTCCCATTGTTCTAGTGCCCCCCGGGGGGTGGTGTCACTCACTTGGGGAACCTATGGAAATAATCATGAGCCATTTGTTTCATGACTGTATTTCCAGGGGCAGAATTATTATGAACTTGGGGCCCTTTAAAATCAGCCTCATCAGATATGGGACTAATGTAGTGACCCTGTGGGTTATTGTTGTTATCATTGTTCAGTTGTTTAGTCGTGTCTGACTCTTTGTGACCTTGTGGGCCATACTGACCAGGGGATTTTCTTGGTAAAGATATTGGAGTGGTTTGCCATTTACCTTCTCCAGTAGATTAAGGAAAATAGAGGTGAAATGACTTGACCAGGATCACATAGCTAATAAGTGTTTGAAACCAGATTTGAACTTGGGTCATCCCAACTGCAGGGCCAGCACTGTATCTGCTGAGCTACCCAGCTGCCTTCTGAGACTCTTAGGGTTATACTACTCTAAATCCAGTGTTCTTTGAACCACAGCAGATTCAGATCAAATCAGGAGACTAAAATCATTTCTGCCTTTATTACAGGCCTCCTATACAAGGTACTGGGGATACACACACAAAAACAAAATGGTCCTGCCCTGAAGCAACTTATATTCTGCTGAAGTCAAACAAAATGTATACCAAATATCATTTGTTGTCACTGGTCTGAACTTTCTCAACTTCTCAACTTCTATTATCAGCAACTAAAATGTTCTTGTGTTATCTTGACCAGATGTGAGGCAAAGCCTGTAAGTTCTGAGTGTGTCATACATCAGGGAGACCCCTTCCCAAAATCCTGCTTGGAGATTTTCAATGGAAACTCCTGCCCCTGCCAACAATTCATATCACATCAACTACTCCTCCAAAGAAATGAGCGCTTGGTTTTCTTTCCTGGTTTGTCATTGCAGAGTCCTGACTCCAGCCATTTGAACTAAAGGTACTTTATTATTTTATTATTATATATGTATTATATTAATTTATTATTGTACTTTGTTATATTTATTATTTCAATTATTATTTTATATATTTATTGTGATATTTTCTTTGTACATTGAAAGGCAGCAGTGGCTAGAAGACAAGGGAAGGAAGTGCTGTACCCCATCTTGTTTTTTGATTCCTGAATTAGTGATTACTGGATTACTTGTCAAAGCACTGATTTTGAAATGATGTTAACTGACCAAAAAGCAAAAGCCCTGTCTCGACCATATGGCCAATTAGTCTTCTAGAGGATCCTGAAGAATACCACTGTGATAGACTAGAAAGAACACTGTCTTGGTATTCAGAGAGCATGAACTTGAAGCTTGTCTTAATAGCTGAATGACCTTGGAAAAATCAATGTGTTTCTCCTTTAGTGGGGCAAATCACTACAGAGGACTTCAGTTTCTTTATCTCTAAAATGAAAGGTTTGAACTAGCTGGCCTTCTGGCTCTAGACCTATGATTTCATGAGTGAGATTTAGACTAAGAAAAATTCATAGAATACTTTAGAAGAAGAAAAAAAAATGTGAGCAGCAAAAACCAAGTTTTTTAAAAATTATTCACTAATTTTTAAAAATTATTTACTACTTGGAAAAGAAATGAGAGGTATGCAAGACAGAGTCAATAGCTTGGAAAAGGAAGGACAAAAATTAACTGTAGAAAACAAGGCCTTAAAAAATACAATTGGCCAACTGGAAAAAAAAAAGTATACCAAAGAAAACAAATCCCTAAAAAATACAATTGGCCAAATGGGGAAGGAGGTACAAAATCTAATAGAAGAAAACAATTTGTTAAAAATTAGAATTGAGCAAATGGAAGCTAATGACTCTATGAGAGAGCAAGAATCAGTCAAACAAAAACAAAAGAATGAAAAAATAGATGAAAATGTAAAATACCTCATTTGTAAAACAATTGACCTGGAAAATAGATCCAGGAGAGACAATTTAAAAATTATTCATCTACCTGAAAATCACGATGAAAAAAAGAGTCTGGACAGTATCTTTCAGGAAATCAGAAAGGAAAACTGTCCTGAGGTCCTAGAAATAGAGGGTAAAATAGCCATAGAAAGAATCCACCCATCACCTCCTAAAAGAGATCCCAAATTGAAAACACCAAGGAATATAGTAGCCAAATTCCAAAATTACTAGATCAAAAAGAAAATACTGCAAGCAGCCAGAAAGAAACAATTTAAATATCATGGAACCACAGCCAGGATTACACAGGACCTTGCAGCTTCTACATTAAAAGATCATAGGGCATGGAATATGATATTACATAAGGTGAAGGAACTTGGATTACAACTAAGGATCAACTACCCAGAGAAAATGAGCATGATCTTTCAGGTGAGGAGATGGATATACAATGAAATAGGGGACTTCCATACCTTCCTGATAAAAAGACCAGAGATCAACAGAAAATTTCATCTTCAAATACAAGACTCAAGAGAGACATAAAAAGGTAAACGGGACAGAAAGAAACAACATGTTATTTATTATAAGGACAAACTGTTTACATCCCTACAAGGGAAGATGACACTTGTAACTCTTGAGAACTGTATTGTTATTATGCCATGTTAAAGGGGTATGCATAAAGGAGGTGGGTATAAATTTACTTTGACGTAATGATGAAAAAAACCTAATCAAGAGGTAAGTGAATTAATCTGATCTAACTAAGGAAAAACACTGAGAGGAAAGGAGGAGGCAGACAAGGATAAATTACATCACAGGAAAAGGCACAAAAACCTATTAAACCAGAGAGAAAGAAGGGAGAGAAACGAGCATTATCTGAACCTTACTCTCATCAGATTTGGCTCAAGAAGGGAATAACATAATCAGTTAGATATAGAAATCTAACATGCCCTATAGGCAGTAGGAGGGAAAGGAGGAAAGAAAAGGAGGGCTAATAGAAAGGAGGTGGGACTGAGGGAGGCAGTGGTCAAAAGCAAAATATTAGTGAGGAGGGAAAAGGAGAAAGGAGAAAGAAAAGTATAAATGGGGGGAAAAATATGGAAAGACACAGATAGTGATCATAACTGTGAATATGATACATGAACGTAATGGAATACTATTGTGCTATAAGAAATGATGAACAGGCAGACTTCCTGGAAAGACTTGTATGGTTTGATGCTGAGTGACATGAGCAGAACCAGGAGAATGCTATACACAGTAACAGCCACATTAAGTGATGACTGGCTTTGATAGACTTAACCCCTCTCAGCAATACAAGGATCTTAGACATCTCCAAAAGCCTCATGATGAAAAACGCTATCTACATCCAAAGAAAAACTATGGAATTTGAATGAAGATCGAAAGCATAATATTTGCTCTTTTTTTTCTTCTGTTGTGTTTTGTTTCCTCTTTCTGGTGGTTCCTCCTATTAGGTTTAATTCTTACTTACAACATCACTAATGTGCAAATCTGTTTAATAGGAATGTATAACCTATATTACATTGAGCACTGTCTTGGGAAGGGAGATACGGAGGGAGGAGGAGAAAAATTTGAAATTCAAAAGCTTATGGAAGTGATTGTTGATAAATTAAAATAGATTTATAAAAAATTATTTACTACTTGGAGTTGGATTAGAAATGATAATGAGAAAGATTACTTCTAAATTTAAAAAATTTAACTTGATTTTTTTTTCAAAAAGAAATTACAACTACATACTATCCTAAATAATGGTGACATTTCTAAGAAAAATCATAGTGTGCATGTACAAGATGTGTTCAAGTTATCCTCTCTAGCTGTCCTATTGCTTTGTCTCTTTCTTCTTGAAGGAAAGTTGTCTGTACTTTCATGTATCTTTTGATCTTTGCCTTCTGCATTATCAATGGACCTAGTACACTTCATTTTATTTAGAATTTCAAGTAACTGAGAAAATGTCTTCTTTCTTTAAGGCAAAAGTATATATTTTCATTATTTTTTAAAATGAAACTGCTAAGGAGCACCTTTTTTTTTCATAATGATATACTGCAGAGTAATTGGTGCATAAATGTTTATTGCACTGCACTGAATTGAATTATTCTTGCCTTTTCAGTCCCATGTGATTCTTATTAATCTAACAGTTGTTGGCAGAAGAAAGAACTGAGCTGAGTAGAAGGTCTAGTTACTTGTTCTTGACTAGACCCCACCCTCATATGGGCAGTGGTACTTATTCCCTGATCTTCCCCTAGGCATGGCTTTCTCTTTAGTCAACACCCTCAGCCTTCCCCTTAAGATGGCTTCCTTTCAAACCTTCCCCAAAAAAACAATGGGAGGGATGTTACCTGCCCAGAAAAGTTAACTCTAGCCTATTTACAACTCTTCACTCCTAGAGAAATATCTCAGACTTAGTGGGTCTAGATAGTAATGTTCTTTTTTTGCTTTTGGGAAAGTATGAAATAGCAATTAAATATTATTTACTGAATTCTAGCTCTGAGTCCTTACTAGGAATATTTCCAAGAATTATAAGAATTTATCTGTCTTTGCTCCAGGACATCTAAACTCCCATTTGTTCCCCAAAGATACACATGTAAATAATATAATAATATTGACCATGATCACAGCCTGCAACACTCTCAAGTGTGGCAGAATCAGATTAAAAAGTAATTAGGAAATTTTTAACAAAATAAATAAAAATACACCAAGATATATAATGCTAATACATCCTTTTTGAATCATTATTCTTCTGCAGGAATATTTATTTATGGTAGCTCTGTTTCTATTTGAGTTTGATGCTGCTGATTGAAGAGAAAACCAGTTTCTCAAAAGTGGCAAAATAAAAAGCAAATAGATTATAAATGAACAATAATTGATAAAAAAACAAAAACAAAAACAAAAACAGATCATCTCTACTAGAGAGAAAATGAGGAGGTGAAGAGAAGAGACCGAAGATGAAAGCATAGAATTCACCAGGTTCTTTCTCTACAATACAATGAGTGGTAGGCCCAGATTACTGTGTCTAGATTGCTGTCCTTCTTGATCTCACTGAGTCACAGAGTCTTTTGTTTCTTGTTCTCCTTAGCCTTGAAGCCTTGGGTTTGGAGAGTATGGTGGGGACAAGTGGCAGTCCCTTCTCTTTTCCATTATCACAGTGTTTCAAGTTTGCCCCTGCAGAGCACCAGAGTTCCTCAGGTCCTGAGCTTCCAGATCTTCCTCTCCTACTGTATAAATGAAATTACTCTTTTCTTCTGCATGTTTTGTCCCATATGTTTTTTTAATGTTTTGTTAATGCCCTACTTTTTTTAAAATATCTATCTCTCCTATCTCTTGACAGAGGCTGATGTGTCAGAAGTAAAGAACAAGAAATGCTTACCCCATACACAGACCACGGATTGGTCTGCTTTGTTTGACAAACCATCACTGTAACTGTAACTAACTAACTAATTATATTTATATTTGTTAGAAGGAAGGGTTTCTATAAAGGTAAGCGGGACAGAAGTGTTGCTCTAATACGTCTTCTAAGAGTCTTGTGAACTGAGAGTCTTTTTAACTTTGAAAATAATGTGTATTAGCAAATTGTACCCAATAGTTCATATTTTTACAGGTGCTACTTTGCAAAAAAATAATAATAACATAAATGTATTTAATGTGCAAACCTAATATATACATTGATCATTTTGAGGAAATTTTAGCTCGAAGAAGAAAATGCAAATCACTTTTAATCAAAATGGGAATTAGCTCAATCAAATAACTAATTTGCATAAGAAACTTAGTTTTAATAACTTTTAATAGGAATGCATATGCCATAATCAGGCAGAAAAAGAAGATAGATGAGTCTAAGCTTCCAAGGGGGAGGAGGTATACACAGGGACAGACTGAAATTGAGGACAAGTGGAGGCTACTGCTTTCATGTTAAAAAAAAAAAAAGCTTCCAAGAAGATAAAGTAGTAAAATTAACCTTGGATTCTTCTTGTGGAATATATTAAAATCTTAGAGAGTGAAAGAGAGAGAGACATGGCAGTATATTTTTATGGTTTTTTAATATTCTTCCCAGTCATCTGGCTTTGTAACATTCTCTGTCAAATATAAGGCCGCTCATTCACAATTCTCTTTTAACTGCCTATTTGATAAATCACAGGGTCCTTACTTACTTTTTTTTTTCCTGTAGCCATAGAAGCAAGATATCATCTGTTCAAATATTAAGGGGGGCTTCAGCCAGATCACAGGATTATAGAGTTAAAGCTGGAATGATCTCAAAGGCCATGTAGTGGAACCATCTCATTTTTGTAGTTGAGGAAACTGACAGACTTATTTATGCATTTACATGAGTAGTAAGCAGGTTTTGAATCCAGATGTTTGACTCTATACTTACTGTTCTTCCTACTAGAGCATAGATCCTGTCCTTTTCCATATGGGCTGATCTTTTATAGCTTAGCTAGCCCTTATTTTACTTTATCCTCTTTTGATCTGTAGTAGTGTCCCAGAACTGCTGCTTCTATGGCATATATTTTGTAAAAAAAAACAAAAACAAAAACAAAAAAAAACTTAGTCCTCTATGCTATGGTCTCTGTCTTAACATTCAGGTGTGTAGAAACTGTTCTCAAGGTAGAAAAAGAATGAGGCCTTCAGGGGAATCCTGTCTCAACGTTTGTAAGTATGTTTCTAAAAGCCTTTTTACTTCTCCTTGATCTCCACCTATAGCCAGGTCAATCATCAGCTGGTTTATGAATGCCAAAATTATTGTTTTAATCTACCTTCCATAAGTGTTCAAGTAAGCAAGATGCTAATAGGTGAGACAAATGAAAAGCCCAAAAAGGGTTTCTGGGTAATTAATAATCAATTTATTAATTAGGCTAGCTGATGATCAATAAATTGATGGTTTCACTGGTAGACCAAGAAAAAATCACAGAGATTTTTGGAAAAGGAGCTGCCCCTGACAAATGAAAATCAACCCTGATTGGTGAACATTTAATGAGGGAGTGGACTTTCAAATGAGGAGGTGGACTAAAAATCTTCAGCTTTTCCTGTTGATCATGCTTTGATCATGAGACTCAGCCACCTCCAGCAATCTGGATAAAGGAATCCATTTCTATCTATACCACTCTGTTTGTTTTTCTCTTTCAAAAGCTGGGTTCCCCTACATTCTAATAGAGGGGCTGGAAGGGCATAAACTTACTTCTTAGGGGCAAGATTTTACCTAGGTTAGATTCTATTTGTAAGGTCTTCTAGTCATGGGGGTCCCATCCCAAGATCACAGAACATGTGATGGGAAGGATTGGGGCAATCTCATCTATCAGCAATGTCCTTCAGAGACTGACTAAATCATCTCCAGCAACTGGTCCCTAAATGAGGAAATAGAAAGGAAAAACTTCAATCTTAATTTAATAATTGATCATTAATATAATAGAAAATAATTTCTCTCACAGCCCATATCTTACACATACACACACATATATACACACACATACACATATATAAACACACACAGAGTTATGTTATATCATATATAATATAATATATTGTTGAGATTCATATAGAGCAGTCAAAGAGAAGCTCATTATTTCAAGTACCACTTAAAGCCATTTTAGGAGACAATGAGATTCAAGTAGGCTGGTCGATGAAATACTGAAACTAACAGGGTTGGGGTGGGGAACAGGACTGAACAATGGAATAGATAATGCTGGAAACTTCCTGGTTACCTCATATTAACTCATCTCCCCTGCCCACAGCAGGTTTTATTGTATAAGAATCCCTAGCCTCTCCTGGCTAGGGGGCATCTTCCTTAATGAGAGGGTGTCCCCCTTAATTGGGTGTCCCCTCCTCCATTGAGGGCCAGAGGAACCTGCTTAGTACGTGTGTTACCCTCGATAAATGTCTTTACTTGATTTGGAGACTCCTGAGAGAATTCTTTCAGGACAAACTTATATCCCAACATTTTGGGGTGCCCTGAACCTCATCAATATCATGCTGTGTCATATTATATTATGTCATGTTATATTATATTATGTCATGCTATATTATATTATAGTATATCATGTTATAACATGCATACTATATTATCTTGTTTGAATCCTGATTCTAACACTTAATAGCTAAGTGACCATGCAACTCTCTGTGACTCAGTTTCTATAGGTATGAAATCAGGATAATGATAATTGCATAATTTTGGTAAGGAACATAATGTATAACACTTAAAGCGCTCCCTGAAAGTAAGTTTTATTTATATATGCTCAGAAAAATGAGCATTTACTTGTCTCTATTTCTTGACCATCCCTCTCAATGCCTTCTAATCTGCCTTCGGCGCTTAACACTCCACAGAAATTGTTTTCTCTAACATTCCAAATGATCTTTTGGTTGCCAGATCTGTTGGTCTGTTCTTAATCCTTTTCCTTCTTGCACTTTCATCTAATGATCTTCTCCTTCTTGACATTTTTTCCTCCCTTAGTTTCCATGACAATGCTTGTTTGTGATTCTCCTCTAAGCACTCCTTCCAGGTCTCCTTTCTTGATTTTTCTCCCCTAGCTCAGAAGTATGAATGTCTCCCAAGGCTCTTACTTTATCCCCCTTCTTTTTCCCTCTCTAAATTCTTTCTCTTACTCATCTCCTCCAGTCCCCTGGCATCAATTCTCACCTCTGTGCAGATGCTTACATCTGTATATCCTGTCCCAGTCTCTCCTCTGATCTCCAGTCAGGCATTTAAAACATTTATTGGACATCTCCCAACTCAACACAGACAAAGATGAAATTCATCGTCTTGTCATCTTCTCTTCTTAAGCTGTCCTTTTATTCTATGGATGGTATCACTGTCCTTCCATTTCCCTGGATTCAAAATCTCAGGATCATCATTGATTCTTTCTTACTGTCCACATCTGATTGCCAAGTCCTGTCAATTCTAATCCTACAATATTCCCTGAATACATCCTCTCCTCTCCATTCAGAGTATTCCCACCCTCAGGTCCTCATCCTGTCTTACTTGGAATATTATAATAGTCTTAAATGGTTTCCCAGCCATAAGTCTTATTCCTCTCCAGAATCTCTTTCAAGCACCTGCCAAAGTAATTTTCCAAATGCACGTTTGACTAATGTCAACTAGGTAACTTCCTGTTAATAATAATAGCTAACATTTATATAGTGCTTACTATGTGCCAGGCACTGTGCTAAGAATTTTTACAATTATCTCATTTGATACTCACAACAATCCTGGGAGGTAGGTGCTATTATTCCTATTTTTACAGGTGAGGAAACTAAGGCAAACAGAGGTTAAATGACTCACCCAGGGTCACACAGTTTGTAAGTGTCTGAGGCTAAATTTGAATTCAGGTCTTCCTGACTCTAGGTCTAGCACTCTACCTACTGTGCCACCTAGCCTCCTTATATTGCCTCTAGGATAAAATACAACCCCTTAGTCTGGCATTTAAGGCCCTCTGTAATCAAGTTTCCAATTTCCTTTTATAAGTCTCACATTTAATACTTCCCTTCATCCGCACAATGTTCCAATCAAATTGGACTCCTAGCTGTTATTTGATCTGGTCTTGCAACTCTCTAGCCACTATGATGCCAACTATGTATTACCTCATCTATGTCTGTTCAAGGAGCAGCTAGGTGGTGCAGTGGATAATGTGCCAGGCCTGGAGTCAGGAAGACTGATCTTTCTGAGTTCAGATCTGGCCTTGGACAATTCCTAACTGTGTGATCCTGGCAAGTCACTTAGCCCTGTTTGCCTCTGTTTCCTCATCTGTAAAATGAGCTGGAGAAGGAAATGGCAAACCACTCCACTATCTTTGCCAAGAAAACCCCAAATAGGGTCACAAAGAACTGAACGTGACTGAAAAACAACTGAACAACAATGCCTATTCAAATCCTTCTCTTCTTTCAAGGCTCAGCTCAGGTGCCATGATCAATAGACTTTCCTAATCCCTCAGTTGAAAATATACTTTCTCCTCAAAATTTCCTGGAAGATTTGACTGGGCCTCTCCTTTATTTCTATTACATACTACTTTGTGCCAGGTTTATTTGTGCACGTACACATCCCCTGTACACATCTGTTAAACTATAAGGTCCTTGCAGGTAGGGACTGTGTAGTATTTCATCTTTGTGCACTTGGCACACAGCTAGCCCAGTGCCTTGCACCTGCAGCAGTGACTGTTCAATAAATACTTGTTAACTGATGATTCATTGTTCTCACTTCCATTTTTTTCCTACTCCATGAACTGCCTGCAGCATGAAAGGGGAAAATCTGGCCATCTATGCTTCATTTCCAAATCAAGGCCAAATAATTTCCACATATGTTTACATCAATAGTTTAAAAATGAAATCCAGTGGGTAGAAATTAAGTTATAATTGATTTTATAGAAGACGATTAACAAAGAAAAAATGAAATTCAGTTAGCTGAATTTCTCACTTGCAGAATTTGGCACAAACCTCTTCTCCAACAGATAGCAATTTTCTGTCAATCTCTTAACCTGAACTATCTGAAGATAAGGCAAAGAAGGAAAAAAATAGCCCCCTGTTCTTCGCCCATTGTCTTACTCAGAATACATACTACAAGTTCTGCTGTGGTGGTTTCTGGGTCAGTCCCATGGAGACCTTACTCAAAGGGACAAATGCCATCTGCCCTTAACCACAGAACCAAGGGCTAAGGATGAAGAGTTGGTTTAATATTCCTGGCTAGAAATCCTGTCTCAGCAACACAGTTGATAATCATACATGGTCTCATAGCTGCCTACACTCAGCCCCATCTGCTAAGGTGGCACTATGCCCACTTGCCAGATGGTACACTGGTTTTATAGGGACATAGGTGCCAATAAAGAATGGCTTTAGAAGACATTGTTAGTATCACTCCTTTGGGCCTCCCTCTTGGTAACAACCTAACCATATTGGTGCCCTTTTCATATATTACACCTCATTTATAATTTACAGAAATAAGTGATTTCAAAGATTTACTAGGTCATCTTACCTAGCTGGCTACTGGTTTCTGATGCTGCTAAACTGGAGACTAAATTCCACAATGGAGAAAAGAAAGAATGAGTGTTTCCATTTACATACAATGGCCAAAGCACAAAGGTCACACCATAGGTTGAGAGTGCTGAGTACCATTAGGTATATCAAACTATGTAACATAAGGGTGGAGCTTGTAGACCCACTTGGTCTTCACTCTGTAGACATTCAGAGAAAATGCAACATGGATTTTTTGAGAAAAAATTGTTTTGTCACACTGGAAGAACCCTAAACCTGTGACCCATACTTGTCCTAAGGAGTAAATTTTAACCATAGCTGACAAGTCATTTAAGCAATATGGGCCTTTTGTTCTGAGGCCAATGGAAAAAGAAAAGCTTCCAAAAACTGAGCCACAAAACCCTCAAACTAGATGAACAGTCATCAACATGGGCTCCAGCAGCCTCAGTATAACTGAGTTGATCTGGTTGCTGTTTGGAAGATAAAATTTTGGCAAGTCACAGGAAAATGAAGCTATTTTACAAATGAAACCAGTTCCCACCAAAGGATTCAGTCACTGGCTTCATGCCACTTTGCCATCTTGGTCCCTCCATTAAAGCCTTGTTCTGTGATTTCCTCATCCCCATGGAACCAACTATTATAAGGAATCTCCTAAAACTTGATTCTAGGGTTTCATCTACCAAATTCCATGATTTAATTCCATCTCACAGATTTAGCTATCTCCTTTTCATGGATTATAATAATTATTATATAATAACAATCAAAATCCTCTTGCCCCTTTTAGGATATTTGAAATTTTTGTTGTTGTTGTTGTTCAGTTGTATCTGACTCTTTGTGACCCCGGGGACTGTAGCACATCAATACTGTCCATGGGGTTTTCTTGGCAAAGATACTGGAATGGTTTTGCCATTTCTTCCTCCAGTGGATTAAGGCAGATAGAGGTTAAGCGACTTGCCCAGAGTCACACACCTAGTAAAGGTCTGAGGCTGGATTTGAGCTCAGGTCTTCCTGACTCCAGGCCCAGTGCTCTATCTACTGAGCACCTAGCTGCACGAGTACCAAATAGCATCTCAAATTAATACAATGAAGACACAAATTCTTTTTTTTCTTCCCTAAACATTGCTTACATCTAACTTCCTTTTTACATAGGTTTCTAATACTTCTCTCACCTATCAAACTAAATCAAACTGCTTCATGGAATGTTAGAGCTAGAAAAAAAATTAGATATCAGTTCAACACAAGAGAATATTATCATAAATTGATACTACATTGAAATTTTCTGATAACTCATGGGTTTCCTTAGAATGGTGTCTATGATTCTTCTTTGTCCATCCTTTCCTCCATCCCAAATGATCTCATCTATACATGTAGATACTTCTTCCACCACATTGCCCCTACGGTCTACTTGTCTCCAAAACCAGCAAGTACTCTCTAGGCCAGATTCCCTAGCACAGCAGCTGGACTCTTACGACCTTATCATCTTTGGACTCATTGCCTTATACCAAACCTTGACAAGCTATACTCTATGCTGCTGCCAACATCATTTTTATTGCCCAGTGCACTAACTACATTTCTACTTCTCCTTCCATTCATCCACTCAAAAACATTGAAAGAGCCCCTACCATATGGCAAATACAAACGGCTTCTCTTTAATATCAGCATTTAAATTATGTTTCATTTCTGCCTTCAGGCCCACCACCAGGTGGGTCCTAATTACAAAAATCTCCCTGGTACTACTATTCTAATAACCTCCTAATGGGTCTCCCTACCTCAGGTGTCTCTGATTGTTCTCAACACAACAGCTCTTTAGCTGACCATGTCAGTGTTTGTCATTAACTCCATTGGCTCCTTTTTACATCTAGGATCAAATGCAGATTTCTGTGTTTAAAGCCCTTCACAATCTATCCCCAAAATACATTTCCAGATTTTGAAGATGTAGCTTAACATACACTATTGCCCAGCCAAACTGGTTATCTTACCATTGCACGTAGCTCGCATTCCATCTCCCCTATCTGCTTTGTGACCCATGCCTAGAATGAATTCTCTATTCACATTTGCTTCTTGGAGTTTCTTGTTTCTATCTTTGAGGCTCAGCTCAGGTGCTACCTTACACATACGGCCTTATCTATCTGTCCTGTTTCTAGTGCCTTATTCTCACAAATTTTATTGAATCTATTGTATGTGTACATATGTATATATATAGTACATCCCAAAAACCTTAATAACTTCAGAAGTACGAAAGCTACAAACTTTTAAAAGCATCATTTGCATGTTTAATTATTTAATTCTCTTCAATATTTAGTTTTGTGAATTTTGAAGAATACAATTTTAAATCTTAATTTTAACAAGATGGGGCACTTTGTCATTATGCATTCTGTGTGGGATGGTTTCTGGATAACACTTTCTTAGATCAATGGCTAAAGGAGATCCTTTGCGTAGTTACCTTGGTTGCCTTAACTTTCTCTACTGAGGTTTTTCTTGCTGGGTTACATCAAAACTGCCATGTATGCATCACAATCATGTCTTAAGGCTAGGATTGCAAATGTAATTCTTTCAATCAATGAGCAGCCATGACTGAAGGTTTTTACGAAGTTAAAAAATAGACTAGAGTGACATACAGCACAAAATGGTGGTCATATTGAATTTTAATAAGAAACATGTTAATATTTAGATATTTTAAATGATCATCAAATATTTGTTTTATAAGTTTGGGGACAACCTTGTGTCTATCTAACCATCTATCTATTCAAATCTGTATGTTTATGTTTATATAAAATATATGTAACATATATTTATTTTGTGTATATATATGAGTAATATATACATACATATACATACATACAGAAGTTAAGTGTATTGCCCAGATGTAACCACAGATATACTATATGTGAAAACAGAGTGGTACAGTTGTATTCTAAGTCCAATGCACCAGTATGGTGGCATGGTGGATAAAGTACTGTATCTAGACACAGGAAGACCTGAGTTCAGATACTTACCAGCTGCACTTTTATTGTTCTTCAGTCTTGTCTGACTCTTTATGACTCCATGTGGGGTTTTCTTGGCAAAGATACAAAAGTATCTTTTCCATTTCCTTCTCCAGTTCATTTTGCAGATGAAGAAACTGAGACAAACAGAGTTAAGTGACTTGACCGGGTCATACAACTAGTAAATGTTTGATCTGAACTCAGGTCTTCCTATCTCCAGGCCAAGCTTCCTATCTCCAGGCCAAGCTTCCTATCCACTGAACCACTGTCCCGACTACTGGGCAAATCACATAACTTAACACAACTCTCCGTTAAGTTTCTCCACCTATAAAATGGGGATAATAATAGCTCCTGCCTTATAGGGCTATAATGTGGATTAGATGAGATAATGTATGTAATATGCTTTGCAAACCTTAAAGGACTGTATAAATGCTAGCTACTATACCATACTGCCTTCAGAGAGGCTGGTCAGGGGCAAAAGAGTCAGAAGCTACCAAAAATCTGAATTGGACAGGAACACAGGAAAGAGAGGAAGATCCATTAAGTCAGAAAAATCAGAGGAAGAACAGCCATAACCCAGAGAGAGATGATTCTCTGAGAATGGCTATTGAAATAGGAGTCTGAGCTTTAGCAGCAATGAAGAGAATAAAAGGGGAAGGAGATCATGACATTCAAGGCTGTCATGTCTTTCCATGGAAACACAAAGAAGACAGTGCTCTCAATTCAGGGTAATATAAGAGGCAGTTAAAGTTACTCTCTCCACATTGAGTACATGAGTGAATTAGGCAAGCAGATAAGGAAAGATTAAAAATTAAAAAGAGGTGACATTTGAAGGAGAATCCAAAAACAAAACAAAATCAAAGAAGACAGCATCTAAGAGAAGAAAGTGATCAAAAGTGGTCAGCTGAGGTTGAGAATGAGGACTGAGAGTAATCCACTAGATTTAACAACTTACAAATCATTGTTAATTTTGGAGAGGGCAGTGACCATTCAGCTAGCAGTGAGAAGCTGTCTTTAATTGTTCTTTAGCACTGCTCATTAGGCATATGGCTACTGAATGCAGTGTTAGAAGGTGGGCCTAGCTCTGGTGATCACTATATTGATCCACTTAGCTGTGGCAAAGTCAGAGAAGTTGCACTGTGCCACAAAAGTGGATGGTTGATTGGGTTATGTGGATATAATCAAGGATCCTCTCTCATCTTTCCCATTTATTCCCCCATCCTCTTAAGCTATCATTCCATGTCTCTCCTACCTTTTCAAAGTTAAATTCTTAGAAAAAGATATTAAGACTTATTGTCCACACTTCCTCTCCTATCTTAACTCTTTCTGATCTGGGTCCTGACCTCATCTCTAAACAGGGACTGTCTTCTCCAAAATGACCAAAGAGCTCTAAATTGCTAAATAAATTAGCCTTTTCTCAATTTTCATCCTTGACTTCTCTACAACATTTGACACTGTTGACCACCATACTCTCTCTTCTCTATTTTTGTTTTTCACACTAGTCTCTCTTGATTTTCTTTTTTTCTTAATTTTTCTTAAATTTATTTGTTTTAGTTTTCAACATTTACTTCCACAAGATTTTGAGTTTCAAATTTTTATCTCATCCCTCCCCCCACCCCAAGATGGCATGCATTCTGAATATCCCTTCCCCTAGTTTACCTTCCCTTCTATCTCTCCCCCCCTTCTCTCATCCCCTTCCCCTTCTACTTTCCTGTAGGGCAGGATAGATTTCTGTACCCCATTTCCTATATTTCTTATTTCCCAGTTGCATGTGAAAACATTTTTTTTTAAAACATGTGTTTTTAAAACTTTGGGGTCCGAATTTTCTCCCTTTCTCCCTCCCCACCCACCCTCATTGAAAAGGCAAGCTACTTGATACAGGTTATACATGTGTAGTTATGCAAAACACTTCCATAGTAGTCATGTTGTGAAAAACTAACTATATTTCCCTTAATCCTATCCCACCCCCCATTTATTTTATTCTCTCTTTTGACCCTGTCCCTCTTCAGAGGTGTTTGCTTTTGATTACCTCCTCCCCCAATCTGCCCTCCCTTCTATCATCCTCCTGCTTTCTTGTCTCCCCCCCCCATTTTCTTTGAAAAGACAAGCAACTCAATATAGGTTATACATGTACAGTTATGCAAAACACTTCCATAGCCGTCACACTGTGAAAAACTAACTCTATTTCCCTTAATCCTATCCCACTCCCCTTGATTTTCTTCCTACATATTAACCAAACCTCCTCAATTTCCTTTGCTGAATCATCATTTGTCTCCTTTCCCCTAAGTGTGGATATGTTCCAAAGTTTTTGCCTAAGCCCTTTTCTCCACATCTAAATCTGTACTCTTTTATCTGGTAACCTCTTCAGCCCCATGGGTTCAATTATCATTTCTGTTTAGATGATACCCATATCTATGCACAGTCCTAGTGTCTATTCTCCTGAGCTCTAGTTCCACACCACCAACAACCAATTAAATATTTCAAACTGGATACCCTACAAGCATCTCAAATTCAACATGTACAAAATGGAATTTATTATTTCCCACACACCCCTCCTCAAGAAACACATCTCTCCTTCAAACTTCTGTACTTACAGACAGCACCATATTCCTTCTCGTCATCTGTGGTTGCAACCCTAGAGTCATCTTCATTGTCACTCTCACTTATCCACAAAATCTAATCACTTTCAAAGTTTTGGTGATTTCTACCTCCACAGCATCTCCTACATCTGTCCCTTTCACATGTTTACAATCTTCATTCAGATCTTCATCACCCCTAACCTGTATCAGAGGTGTCAAACACAATTCATGTGGCCTAGAGCACTCCCAAGTACATCCAGAACGAGACTGAAAAGTAATTGAGAAATATTTAACAAACTAAATAAAATATAGATAATATTAATAAATGATTTTCTAAGTCAATACCTGGCCCACAGGGGTCCTTATGTGTGGTTTATTGGTGCATGTTTCTATTTGGGTTTGACACTATTGACCTGGAGCATAGACCATTGAAATATCTTCCTTATTGGCATCCTTTCTTCAATCCTTGCCCCCTTGTCCATATCTGCCATTCATCTTCCATACAACTTCCAGATTGCTTTCTTTAAAGCACAAATGTGACTATGTCACTCCATTTCTTTCTAATTTCTTTTTTCTAATTACTTTTAGGATATAATAAGAATTGTGTCATTTATAGCTGTGTGACCCTGGGCAAGTCACTTAACCCTACTTTCTAACCAAAAAGAAAAAAAAAAAGAACTGTGTCATTTAAAGCCTCTCACGACATGGCTACACTCTACCCTTTCAGGCTTATCATACATTATTTCCCTTCACACACTTCATTGTCCAGCCTTGCTATCCTTCACACCTGACATTCTATCTCCTACATTGGTGTCCTAGCATAGGCTGTTCTCCATGCCAAGAGTGCCCTCCCTCCTCACCTACCCTCTTAGAGTCCTTTTTTTGCCTCCAAACCTCAGCTCTTCACCTTCTACATGAAACCACTCCTGATCCTTCCAGCTGCTGGAGCCTCCCCTCCAAATTACCTTGTATTAATTGTCTATAGACCTTGTGGATATTGATTTAAATATGTTTTCTTCCTTGGTATTACGTAGGACCTGTGAGATCATATAGACTTTTTCTTTCTCATATTCTATATATCTTAATAGGATAAATTTTATATCCTATTATAGTTCTTTGCAAAACAGAGACCTTAGTAAATGCTTATTGATTGATTGATTGATGGGCCTAAAAGTGTTCCTGAACAAACTATGCCTCTTGGGCTTTCATCATGGGAGGTCCTACATACAAGCAGATAAACTTGTCAGAGATTTCCTTTTGTAGGGCTCAGCCCCTTCTTACCTTGTCTGTCCAATGAAGGGAAAGAGAGACCCCGAGGCTGTTCTCTTTTGTCTGTCTTCAGGTTACATGGGTACAAACAGGGTTATACTTTGATCTTTGAAAGTCACTAAGGGAACCTACCTGTGCTATTAAAGGGCCACTGGCTGCTAATTGGCACTCCTTGAAAGTTCCCCAGCTACTGTCTTAAGATGCAATATTGAGGCGTAAAGACATATGCAAAGGTCAACTTCGCAGCTTAAAACTCTTTGAAGTCTCTTTCATCCCTCCTTATGTTTTTTCCTTTTTGGTTTAGAACTTAGAATTGGGAACTTCTGGAATAGAAAGTCTACCCCACCCACCCCACCCCTCACCCCCACACACTGATGTAGAAACTCATTTGTAACATAGAATCTTAACAGCTAGTATATGTAACTGTATACTGGTAGAAGCATGGCTTAAACTGTTTCGTCGTTCAGTCATGTCTGACTCTTTGTGACCTCATGGACCATAGCAGTCCAGGCCCTTCAGTTTTCCACTATCTCTCAAAGTCTGTCCAAGTTCATGTTCATTGTTTCTATGACACCATCTAACCATTTCATCCTCTGCCATCCCCTTTTTCTTTTACCTTCCATCTTTCCCAACATCAGGGTCTTTTCTAATAAGTCCTGTCTTCTCGTTATGTGGTTAAAAAGTATTTAAGCTTCAGCTTCAGTATTTGACTTTCCAGTTAATAGCCTGAATTAATTTCTTTGAGAATTGTCAGATTTGACCTCCTTGTTGTCCAAAGGACACTAATTTCAAGGTAAATCCTCTATCTGGAATATCATGCTGCTTTGCTTTAAAGTCCTTTATAACATAACAATTACAAGCTCGGCTCTGGAGAAGAAGATGCATAAACAATCACAAATCATTCAGGCCATATTCATACTGCTGCTATGAGCTGATGAGTCATTTTGGTAGGGATGAGAGCTCAAAGGTATTCTGTATGGAGTTGAACCCTGTCAGAAAGCTTTGCTGACTTACTTTTCTCTTGCAGAAATAATAGTTAGCCCAAGGCTAATAGGAATACCCATACTCAGGATTTTTAAAAGAACTTTAATGGTTTTGCTTCTTTTTCATTTAATAATATGTCAGATTTTTCAAATACCTTTCATCTACAAACATGAAAGCGTTATAGAATTGTAAATTATCCCCTCTCTCCATCCCCCCAGAATCCCCAGGTGAAAGTTATACATTACTGCTCCCATTCACACATGGGGAAAGTGAGGCCCATATGGTGAATGACTTATTTGACTTCATCCTGTTTATAGCTGAAAAGGACAGAATAAAGCCCCTCAGTCATAGATTACACTGCAGGTCTATGTTCATCTAGCTATCCCAGATCTTTTTATAGAACTTATTATGTGGGTACTTGAGTGCAAACTCACTCAATTTGCCTCTGGATTAAGTAACAAATAAATGAAACTTTCTAATCACCGTTTCCTTTTGTGTCTCTCTTTGAAATCTCCCAGTACATTTAAAATTCAGAATTAAAAGAGGAAATAATGACCCCCCACCAAATGCCATCTTTTTTGGATATAAATATTCAATAACTTCCTAGCTGGAGGATGTGATTTCCTGCTCTTAACTCATTTCTTAGCTGTTCACAGAATCATTTGTTACACAGATTTAGGTAAATGGTTAACCTCCTTCCGTAGCTGAAATCCCCGTGTGGCTATTCACCTACCACATAGGAATTGAACCAATTAATCACTTGAATTGTAGAAAAAGAAAGCCTATGGTCTTTGGAAGAAAGCTGTGCAATGCGTGAGGAAAGTGGTAGCCTGATATGTAGTTAGCAAATGATTTTGAAAAACAATGAGCGTTGTAAGACAGGAAGAGAAGAAAGTATGTTGGTCTGATGGGATGGTTTCAAAAACCTGGGCAATCAGGGAAATTTTCTTAGCTGTTCTTTTGGCTAAAACATCTCTTGGGAAGACACACGTAAAAAATAACAGCTTCTACTGAGTCATAAGTATTTGTTTATAGTGTAATTCTTGGTGGCCACCCATGTGAGGGGACTAAATTATTTCAGATTCCTAAGGAACCAGGAAAATTATCCTGGAAAACGACTTTATCTAGACTACTGGTTAATTCCTGGATAGACAAAGTTAAGTATTTCTTATTTCTTGAAAACATTTAACTCAATCAAGTCCTTAATAGATTTTTGTTTGTTGTGTCAGTAACTAAGAGGGATGTGGGTGAATGATGCCAGGCAGTCTTCATAAGACAGTGTGTGTGTGTGTGTGTGTGTATGTGTGTGTGTGTGTTTTGGGAAGTATCCAAGGAATTTTTTTCTCTTGGATGGTATTAGATAAATTTGCACAAGCAAGCCCCAGTCCTTAAAACATGATTTCAACTGGTTACTGTGTTACCAAATCTGCTTTGCAGAACTCTCCAGAAGATTCATTTTGTAAGCTTGGGTCTCTTTCAACCTGGAAAGGCATATCTTTGTACACACAGATCAAATGCACATTCACACAAACACACACATATGCATTTATCCTTAAAAATAGAAGAGTATATTTATTGTATGCACAGCATTGAAATGTGCCCTGTTTTTTTTTTGAGGAAAAATACAGCTTCAAAAGCAAAACATGAAAGTTTACTGGATGACTTCATTGCATAGGGAATCTAATTGGAGCACAACATTAGTAATGAATTTATGCACACAGTGTATGAGTTATAAAAACTAGATAGATGGCAATTATGCATTTCTAGGATTCTACTAGAGTTCAGAAGGAGTTGGTCTAGAAGCCTCAAAATCCTTCACTAACCATGAAGTCAAAGCAGCCAATAATGCCCATCTAAATGCTCCCATAGAGTTGCCCAAGAAGCCCAATGTCAAACAAAACAGGAAAATACCTGCCTCAAAAAAAAATGCCCTGTCCCTTTTCTCCAAGTTTATACCCCTAACAGTGTCTGGACTATAGTAAATGCTTAACAAATGTTTGTTGATTGATTGAATGAAATCCCGGGGCAATTCTGACCCAGTAAACTTTGCACTTCTCTGGCTGATTAAAGGTCATATGCCAGTTTTCTTCTTTTTGGAGGTGTAGGCCAAAGGGCATTGCTTTCTTCCTTGATGTGACCACTGCCCAAATGTCACAACTTCAGCCTTTCTTGAAGATAACCAGACCAGTTGAGGTGGAGCTATTAAAATGTTTATTGGCAAAGGGAGGCTCCCCACTGGCAAAACATCTACTTTAGCTAAAGCATCCTCTGCAGCTGCCACTCCCTCCTTAGTCCCTTGGAGGAGCTGAAGTCAACAGCTGCCAGCCGCCCTCCTGCACTGCACTTCTTCACTTATGCCACACTACCTTTGTTCTCTCCTTGCTTTCTTATATTGCTTTCCTTCTGTCTGCTTCTCCCCTGAAGCTGCTGCCACCCTGCTCCCCTCACCCCATGCTACAATCAAACACAGGTCCAGTTGTCAAACCATTTCCTTCAGTTCAAAATCCTCTCCCTTCCTTCCCACCCCAGTACCATGGTAGTACTATATACTACCTTTAGTTCTACCATGGAATCACAGAAATTAAATGGAACGTGTGCACATAAGAGAGGTGCATTGTGGGAGGAGACGTGGAGGTAACATCCATTCCTCCTTCTCCCAGGTATTGTCCTCCTCACAAGGTAAATGCTATAAGGTATTTCTCATCTCACTTATATATAGGGTAAGATGCTTTCCAAATCTTTAGGAGAAACAACCCTGGCATTTGGGTGACTCATTATTTCCCTCTGCCATCCCTAAATAAAAGTACCTCAAGGTTGGTGGTAGGGGCCTATGGTTTCTCCAGGGATATATGGTTTTTACCTGGGACAGTTATTATCCATTCTTACTTCACTCACTGTAAACTCCAGCCTTTAATCAGTCAGCTGCTTTGTCATTCCCCATATATGTAAAAGATGCACTATCAGATATGCCCTGGCTAGCAGAGTCTAAGGCCAGATTTCATACAAAACTATTACCCTTTATGACCTGTCCAGCCAGGTCAATTGATTATCTTTCATTACTTTTTATGTATTTTGTTTTTAGCTAATATGTGTTTATTTCCCTGATAGAGTATAAGTTACTTGAGAGCAGGGACTGATTCATTTGTGCTTTTGTTTCCTTGGAGCCTAACACAGAGTATTTACTTAAGAAATCCTTATTGAATAATTGACTGAGTGAGTGGTTGGTACCTTTCCTCAGCCTACAAAGACGCAAAGAAGAACATTTCTTTTCTTCCAGGAACAGTCAATAACCAGCCTACCTGAGGTTGAGCCCAGTGCAGCAGATTCCCAGGCAGACATACATGATCCCACCGACAGATCAGAAGGCGTTGAATCCTATGGCAATTATTAATAAAATGTTCTAGTTCCACAGCTTCACTCAAATTTCATGCCTGCAAAGGAAATATCATTGAATGAATAGAAGCACTTCTTACCACTTATGCGCAAAGCACTGGACAAAGCGCTAGGAATACACATAGAAAAGCAAGATAATTCCTGCTTTAAAGGAATTTGCATTCTATTCTAGTAGGAAGATCCAATACATATGGGACGTTGCAGTGGCACGTCAGTTGGAAAGGCCCAGAGTTAATGCATCTTCTTGAATATCAATTACACTGATAAAACTATACATATTTTTGATGCTGACCCATTTAACAATGTCAATGAGACTTTCTTTTCTGGATCTTCAATAACTGGGGCTGCTGATATTCTTCAGAGAAAGATAATCAAGCCAGGTTGGGTCATATCTCCACAAGGGTTAGTTGCCTGGATGAGGTCGGAGGAACTCGGCTTTGAAAGAAGGGCTGGTGTCCTGAGGGGTGATGTTGTTCCTAGGGTTCTTGGACTCCAGGTTCTAAGTTGTCTCCACCAAGATCTTATTGAAGATTGGCTGACATGATGGCAGTAGTTTGACCTTCCCTACACATTCTACCTCCTGTGCCTACCCATGGATTTTATATGTCACCTTGAAATTTACAAACCACTTCAGATCCAAGATAACTTTTGATCCTCATATAACAACCTGGGTTAGTAGTAGTAGGGACTTAAAGATATGACTATCCTTGTTTTACAGATGAAGAAACTGAGACTCAGAGAGTTTAAGTAACTTGTCCATATTACACGGTTAAGTAACTTGTCTGTATTCTGCAGTTAGCAAGTGTCACAGTCAGATTTTGGTTCTAGATATCATGACTTCATTTCCATTGTATTTTCTATTACACGCAGCAGTGTTCTGGTAAATGTTTAACAACAAATTTTTCAGGAGAAAAAAAAAGTATTTTTTTAGGCTTTGAGAAGAAAAGATATACAAAGAAAAACAAGAAATGATAACTTCTTCCAAGAGGCAAAAGATGATATCTGTATTTTTGCCATTAGGACAAAATCAGAACAGTAAATACTCTACTATAGCTAAAAAGATACTAGAGAAGTGCTAAATGTTAGCATTCCTTTATGGAAGATCTCATTCATCAGTTGACTCAAAAATGGACATTTTGTTTTTTGGGGGTTTTTTTTTAATTTTATTAATTTATTTTGATTTATCAACAATCACTTCCATATGCTTTTGAGTTGAAAATTTTTCTCCCCCTTCCTCCCTCCCACCGTTCCCAAGACAGCTCACAATCTGATATAGGCTTTACATTTACATGCTTATTAAACATATTTTCACATCCCTAAAGTTGTAAGTAAAAATTAAAACCAGTAGGAGGAACCATCAGAAAGATGAAACAAAACTCAACAGAAGGTGAAAATAAGTGATAGCGATTCAACTTCCATAGTTCTTTCTCTGGATGCGGACAGCATTTTCCATCCCAAGGACTCTGGAGATGTCTTAGATCCTTGTAATGCTGAAAAGGGTTCAGTTTAACAATATTAGTCATTGTATAACCTGGCTGTTATTGTGTACAAAGTCCTCTTGGTTCTGCTCACTTCACTCAGCATCAGACCATATAAGTCTTTCCAGGTTTTTCTGAAGTCAGCCTGTTCATCATTTCTTATAGCACAATAGTATTCCATTACGTTCATATACCACAGCTTGCTCAGCCATTCCCAATTGATGGGCATCCTCTCAATTTCCAGTTCTTTGCCACCACAAAAAGAGCTGCTATGAATATTTTTGTACATGTGGGTCCCTTTCCCATTTGTTTGATCTCTTTGGGATATAGCCCTAGAAGTGCTATTGCTGGATCAAAGGGTATGCACGTTTTTATAGCCCTTTGGGCATAGTTTCAAATTGTTCTCCAAAATGGTTGGATCATTTCACAACTCCACCAACAATGTATTAGTGTTCCAATTTTCCCACATCTTTTCCAACATTTATCATTTTCCTGTTTTGCCATGTTGGCCAATCTGACTTAGAGCATTTTTTCATATGACTATAGATGGCTTTAATTTCTTCATCTGAGAACTGTCTGTTCATATCCTTTGACCATTTATCAATTGGGGAATGGCTTGTGTTCTTATAAATTTGTCTTAATTCTCTATATATTTTAGAAATGAGGCCTTTATCAGAGACACTGGTTGTAAAAATTCTTTCCCAATTTTCTACCTTCCATCTAATCTTAGTTGCATTGCTTTGTTTGTGCAAAAACATTTCAATTTAATGTAATCAAAATTATCCCTTTTGCTTTTCATAATGATCTCTGTCTCCTGTTTGGTCATGAATTCTTCTGTTCTCCATAGATCTGATACGTAAACTATTCCTTGTTCTCCCAGTTTACTCATGGTATCAGCCTTTATATCTAAGTCATGAACCCATTTTGACTTTACTTTGGTATATGGTGTGAGATTTGGGTCTATGCCTAGTTTCTGCCATACTCTTTTCCAGTTTTCCCAGCAGTTTTTTTCAAAGAGTGGGTTCTTATCCCAGAAGCTGGGGTCTTTGGGTTTATCAAATAATAGATTACTATAGTCATTGACTACTGTGTGTTTGCATATTTAACCTATTCCACTGATCCATCCTATTTCTTAGCCAGTACCAAGCAGTTTTGATGATTGCTGCTTTATAATACAATTTAAGATCTGGAATTGCTAGGCCACCTTCCCCTGCATTTCTTTTCATTAGTTCCTTTGATATTCTGGACCTTTTGTTTTTCCAAATGAATCTTGTTATTTTTTTTCTAACTCTATAAAATAATTTTTTGGTAGTTTGATTGGTATGGCACTGAATAAGTAAATTAGCTTAGGTAGGATTGTCATTTTTATTATATTAGCTCGGCCTACCCATGAGCAACTGATGTTTTTCCAATTATTTAGATCTGATTTTATTTGTGTGAAAAGTGTTTTGTAATTGTGTTCATAGAGTTCCTGGGTTTGTTTCGGGAGGTAGACTCCTAAATATTTTATAATGTCTACAGTAAGTTTAAATGGGATTTCTCTTTCTATCTCTTGCTGTTGGGCTTTGTTGGTAATATACAGAAATGCTGATGATTTATGTGGGTTTATTTTATAGCCTGCAACTTTGCTAAAGTTGTTTATTATTTCAAGTAGTTTTTTACTTGATTCTCTAGGATTCTCTAAGTATATCATCATGTCATCTGCAAAGAGTGATAGCTTTGTTTCTTCTTTGCCTATTCTAATGCCTTCAATTTCTTTTTCTTCTCTTATTGCTAAAGCTAATGTTTCCAGTACAAAATTGAATAACAGTGGTGATAATGGACATTTGTTTCACCCGATCTTATTGGAAATGCTTCTAGCCTGTCCCCATTACATATAATGCTTGCTGAAGGTTTTAGATATGCTATTTATTATTTTAAGGAAGACTCCATTTATACCTATGCTTTCTAGTGTTTTTAATAGGAATGGGTGTTGTATTTTATCAAAAGCTTTTTCTGCATCTATTGAGATGATCATGTGGTTTCTGTTGGTTTTGGTGTTGATATGCTCAATGATGCTGATAGTTTTCCTAATATTGAACCAACCCTGCATTCCTGGTATAAATCCTACCTGGTCATAGTGTATTATTCTTGTGATAAGTTGCTGCAATCTATTGCTAGTATTTTGTTTAAAATTTTTGCATCTATATTCATTAGAGAAATTGGTCTATAATTTTCTTTTTTTTTGACTCTTCCTGGTTTAGGTATCAACACATATTTGTATCATAAAAAGAATTTGGTAAGACTCCTTCTTCACCTATTTTCCCAAATAGTCTATATAGTATTGGAATTAATTGTTCTTTAAATGTTTGATAGAATTCACATGTAAATCCATCTGGCCCTGGAGATTTTTTCCTAGGGAGTTCATCAATGGCTTGTTCAATTTCTTTTTCTGAGATGGGGTTATTTAAGTATTTTACTTCCTCTTCGTTAATCTGGGCAATTTATATTTTTGTAAATATGTATCCATTTCACTAAGATTGTCAAATTTTTGGCATATAGTTGGGCAAAATAATTTCCTAATTATTGTTTTTTTTTTTGGTGTAGCTTCCCCTTTTCATTCTTGATACTAGTAATTTGGTTTTCTTCTTTCTTTTTTTTAAATTAACCAAAGGTTTATCTATTTTATTGGTTTTTTCATAAAACCAGCTCTTAGTTTTATTTATTAGTTCAATAGTTTTCTTAATTTCAATTTTATTAATTTTTCCTTTGGTTTTCAATATTTCTAATTTGTGTTTAGTTGAGGATTTTTAATTTGTTCTTTTTCTAGTTTTTTTAGTTGTATGCCCAATTCATTAATCTCCTCTTTTTCTATTTTATTTATGTAAGCATTTAGAGATATAAAACTTCCCCTAAGAACTGCTTTCACTGCATCCCATAGTTTTGGTATGTTGTCTCATTATTGTCATTCTCTTGAATGAAATTATTGATTGTTTCTATGATTTGTTGTTTGACCCAATCATTTTTTAGGATTAGATTATTTAGTTTCCAATTATTTTTTAGTCTATCTTTCCATGGCCCTTTATTACATATAATTTTTATTGCATCATGATCTGAAAAGGATGCATTTAATATTTCTGCCTTTCTGCATTGGATTGTGAGGTTTTTATGCCCTAGTACATGGTCAATTTTTGTGTATGTGCCATGTACTGCTGAGAAAAAAGTATATTCCTTTCTATTCAGTTTTCTCCAGAGGTCTATCATACCTAACTTTTCTAATGTTCTATTCACCTCCTTAACTTCTTTCTTGTTTATTTTGTGGTTAGATTATCTAGTGCAGAGGGGGAGGTTCAGGTCCCCCACTAGTATAGTTTTGCTGTCTATTTCTTCCTGTAACTCCCTGAACTTCTCTCTAAGAATTTGGATGCTATACCATTTGGTGCATATATGTTTAGTAATGATATTACTTCATTGTCTATGGTGCCTTTTAGCAGGATGTAGTTTCCTTCCTTATCTTTTGATTAGATCTATTTTTGCTTTTGCTTTGTCTGAGATCAGGATTGCTACCCTGCTTTTTTTACTTCAGCTGAAGCATAATATATTCTGCTCCAGCCTTTTACCTTTACCCTGTATGTGTCACTCTTTTTCAAATGTGTTTCCTGTAAACAACATATTGTAGGATTATGGTTTTTAATCCATTCTGCAATCCATTTCCGTTTTATGGGAGAGTTCATCCCATTCACATTCACAGTTATGATTACTATCTGTGTCTTTTTCTCCATCCTTTTCCCCCATTTATGCTTTTCTTTCTCCTTTTTCCTTTCCCCCTTCACTAGTGTTTTGCTTTTGACCACCTCCTTCAGTCCTCTCCCTTTATTATCCTTTCCCTTTTCTTCCCCTTTACTCTTACTGCTTCTTCCCTCCCTTCTTTCCCCTCCTTTTCTTTCCCCTTTTCCCTCCTACTGCCTATAGGGCTAGTTAGATTTCTATACCTAACTGATTATGTTATGCCCTTCTTGAGCCAAATCTGATGAGAGTAAGGTTCAAACAATGCTCCCCCTTTTTTCCCTCTGTCTAATAGGATTTTGTGTCTTTTCCTGTAATGTAATTTACCCTTGTCTGCCTCCTCCTTTCTCGGTACATTTTCTAAGATCAGATTGATCCACTTATTTGGATCCATTTAACCCACTTGATTAGATTTTTTTTATCATTACATCAAAGTCAACTAATATCCACCCTCTTTATGTATACTCCTTTAACATGGTGTAATAACAATACAGTTCTCAAGGGTTGCAAGTGTCATATTCCCTTGTAGGGGTTTAAACAGCCCCCCATTAACAACATATTGTATCTTTCTGTCCCATTTACCTTTTTATGTCCTTCTTGAGTCCTGTACTTGAAGATCAAATTTTTTGTTGAGCTCTGGTCTTTTTATCAGGAAAGTTTGGAAGTCTCCTATTTCATTGAATATCCATCCTCCTTGAAAAATGATGCTCATTTTTGCTGGGTAATTGATCCTTGGCTGCATTCCAAGCTCCTTTGCCTTACGGAATATCATGTTCCATGCCCTGCGGTCTTTTAATGTAGAAGCTGCAAGGTCCTGTGTAATCCTGACTGTGGTTCCATGATATTTAAATTGTTTCTTTCTGGCTGCTTGCAGCACCTTCTCTTTCATCTGGTAATTTTGGAATTTTGCTATTATATTCCTTGGCGTTGTCAATTTGGGATCTCTTTCAGGTGGTGATTGGTGGATTCTTTCTATGGTTATTTTCCCTTCTGGTTCTAGGACTTCCAGTTTTCCTTTATGATTTCCTGAAAGATACTGTCCAGGCTCTTTTTTTCATCATGATTTTCAGGTAGTCCAATAATTTTTAAATTGTCTCTCCTGAATCGATTTTCCAGGTCGGTTGTTTTACTGATGAGGTATTTTATATTTTCATTTTTTCATTTTTTTTGTTTCTGTTTGACTGATTCTTGCTCTCTCATAGAGACATTAGTTTCCATTTGTCCAATTCTAGTTTTTAACAGATTGTTTTCTTCTGTTAGTTTTTGTACTTCCTTCTTCAATTGGCCAATTGTGTTTTTTAGGGACTTGTTTTCTTCAGTGTATTTTTTTTTCCAATTGGCCAATTGTATTTTTGAAGGACTCTTCTACCTCTCTCATTTGACTATTAAAATCCTTCTTGAGCTCTTCTAAGAAGGCTTTTTGGGCTTCAGACCAGTTCATATTCCCTTTTGTTGTTGCAGATGTGGGTTTGTTGACAATGTTGTCCTCTTCAGAATTTCTGTCTTGATCTTCACTCTTCTCATAATATGAATCTATGGTATGTTTCTTTTTACTCATGGTGTTTCTTTATTCCCTGGCCTTTAAAGAGATTGGGCTCTCCTGCTGGGGAACAGACCCAAGCTTCTTGTGTTGGAAGCCTAGGTCTTGGTCACCGGCTTTGTGTGCTGGGGCCTCTTATGCTGGCAATTGGAGGCTGTAGGTTTCTGACAGCTTACCTCATGTTGGGCTGGAATCAGCAAGGCTGGAACTTTCAGGCAATTCTAGGTTGCCTGCTTTTCCTTTCCTTTAGGTTTCTTCAGCTCCTTTTAGATGGGTGCTGCAGGGTGTTTATCTGCCTGGAGCCGCCTGCAGTGTTGTCTCCCTCATTTCTGCTAATGCACCGGGAGATTCCTTTGCAGTAGAGTGCCAAGGCACCTGGTGGTTTTCTGAGCTGGTTTCCACTGGCCCCCCCTCCCATGCCCCTGGCCCTCACTGAGGCACTCGGAGGTCCAGGTGTTGGTGTTTGCCTGCTCTACCACTTGGGCTTCAGGATTTCTTCACAATTGGAGGCTGCAGGGCTCTGACAGCTCACCTGGTATTGGGCTGGAACCATCAAGGCCGAGGCTTTAGGAAGCCTTTAGGTTGTTTTCTTCACCTTCTTTCAGATGAATGCCGAAGGGTATTTATCCACCTGGGGCCCCTTGTAGTTCTGCCTCCCTTATGTTTCCTGAGCCACTGGGATATCCATTTTCTGGGCTGCTGCACTGCTGCTCCCTTCTTCTAGTTCCGCTGTTCCAGGGTTTTTTCCTGGGGTGATATTTTCTGGGTTTTCAGAGGTTGGTAGGGGAGAGTGAGAGTGACTACCTTTTCACTCCGCCATCTTGGCTCCCGGAAGCGGAAGTCCAAAACTTGACATTTTGTAAACAAGTTGTTTTGATTATTATTATTTTAAGTCATTTTTTCAGTTCTCTGGGCATGAAGTTTTGGCATCTGCTTCAAAGTTATAGGTCACATGATAGGGGCATGTCTACCATTTGTAATATTATGTATACTTTCATACATATCAAAGCCCATGTTATTCAGATGACTCATCGTGTTTTTATCCTTTTCTCTTACTAAGGGCCATAAAGAGCCTTGTCCTTTTCTTCGAAGGCATAGTCTGATTCTTTGGAGGCTGGCTGCCTTCAGACCAGAAGGCCTTATGCAAGGCAGATCATTCCCACTAATTTAAGTGAGGGAAAGTGACACAGATGCCATAACCTAAGCCTCAATAATTGTGCTGTATATAAAATTAGAACCCAAGGTGGCAGTTCAAGGGAACCATAGATATTTACAGCCATGGACCAGATATTCCTAAATACACATTCAGAAATGAAAATGAGCTCAAGAAACTAGAAATTCAGGGTCCCCATTCTCATTTTAGATTGGTGTTATGAAAAAGTTCTGGACTTGGGAACAGTATACCTTGGTCAAAATTTTGGCTCAGCTCCTAATTTGCTGTGTGACTCTGAGCAAGTCACTTAACAGCTGAGCCTCAGTTTCTTCAACTATAAAATGGGATATTAGTACTTGTACTAATGGGGTTGATAGGAAAGTACCTTACAAACCTGAAAGTAGTCTGTAAATGTGAATTATTAGAATTTCTAATGTTTGAGAAAATTGGTAATTTTTGGTAGATAGAGCACTACCGTAAGACTTAGGAGGCCTGGTTCTCTGCTACTCACAAATTATGTGACTTGAAGAAAATAGGTTAATGTCTTTAGGTTTTCATTTCTTCATCCATAAATAAAATGAGAAGGATGAACTATATGAAATATAACATTGCTTTCAGCTCTAGAAGTTGACAGTTTTCTAAGAATATAAGGCATGTTCTTTATATACTATACCACATGCTGCTTCTTAGAGTATAGAACACCACAGGACAGGTTCTGCTTCTCACACATACATGTTGTATGACCTTGTAACTCAGCCTGTCATTGCCCATAAGCAACTCTTTAAGCAAATAAGTTGCAGGATAGGTATTAACTTGAATCAGTAGAAGTGACTTCCTCACTAGGAATTCCTTATACCAGTGGAATAACAGAGAACTTATTTAAAAATGAAAAGGAATATGACCTTATCTTCAATTAATCAGTCTCAATAAACAAGTTCCTGCTATGTGCCAGGCTCTAAATTGGACTCTGGGGATACAAATTTAAAAAAATGAAAGAATCTCTACCTTCAAAGAACTAGTAAATGGCTATGATATATAAGGCATAGGTCATATAAATTATGACAGAACCATTCCAGAACATTGCTTCATCCCCTCTCCCTAAAAGCCCACCTAAATTAGATGAAATGCACTTTATTACCTGAAAGGCAGCAAGGTATAGTTACTGTAAGGAATAGGGCACTAGATTTAGAGTCAGTAAGCCCTAATTTCAAATATTACCTCAGCCAATTATTAGCTGTGTGACTTGTGTGAGTCATTTAAACTCTCTGTCCCCAGTTTCTTTATCTGTAAAATGAAGAGTTGGATTCAAAGACCTCCCAGGTCTCTTCCACATCTAAATTCTGTGAAATATAAAACAGTTCACCTTGAATAGACAAAATGACTTCCACATAAGAATTGGGTACATGTGCCACTTTCAATGACAGGGAAAGCCACCCTATGAACAATGGTACCATTCATCCAATGAGACAAAGAAGAATAAACATGGAACATACACTTCAGAAAGCAGCTCTACTCAAGGACCAAAGAACACTCTTTTTATCTGATCTCATGTGAATAGAGTTGCTAATCCCATATCTGTCTTCTCTGCCTTGCTTATAAACCCACCACGCAGCAGTTTAAAATATGAAAAAAAAATTAGTTTTCTTGGCATTTGTTGAGAATTTTTTTAATGGCTGAACAGGCATCTTAGGTTATTTTTCCTTTTAAGTGATGGCCTGGGCTAGAGGTGGTAGCACACTATTAGGGCTTAGACAGCCTGCCTATTCATGACACATGAACGTTATCAATACTGAATTTGTCAGACTTATCAGTGTGACAGTTTAACCTTTAAATACCTGCAACCCAATTCCAGCAAGGCTAATAAAAAACAATTTATAGACAGATAATTCTTTGTTTCAAGGGCACTGGGGGTCCATGCTATTAAAATATATAATGCCCAGCTGAGGAGCCTTATTTTTTAATGGCAAAAGCAAGTCTGACCACACTAATAAGAGGCATGATAAAGCTTGACCCCACCGAAGAAATGAGAAAATGTAATTCCTCCCTTTATTCACAGAGGCAGGGGAGTGTGCAACAGCACACACACACTCAAACTTAGTTGTTGTGTTGGTAGGATTTACTGGGTTGCTTTTATTCTCTCTTTGTTTCTCTTTTTATTCCTTGTATAAGGGATGACTTTCTTGGAGTGAGAGAGGTATATATCTGAAAAGTGCTATAAAAATTAAAGATACCAATAAAATAAATAAAATCTAAGACCATTAAAAATGCTTGCTGGATTGGAAAGAAGAAAGAGGCAATGGTGATGGAGGACTGGATTGGGAACCTGATGACTGTCATCAGTTCTTAGCTCTTGCATTTGTTATAGGTGTGATCTGCAGGCACCATATCACTTACAGTACCTATATTCTGATTCATCATCAACACAATCACCATTTGTATATTATTGAAAATACGTACAATCATTTCCCCATATTCCTTAGTAGGAACAACATAAAGGAATTGACTTTTTCAAAGAAAACCTGACTTAAAAATGAGTGCTCTGTGAAAGCTAAGTGGTATAAGCTTTAATTGTTACAAAGATATTTTCCATGGGCTGCTTTTCTGAAGCCCTTTCTTATTTTTTCCACAATGCAATTCCCAAAATTACAATGATATGAAATGTCATTCCAATATCGCCTATAACTGAGAGAGCCAAAGTGGTTTCTTTGTAAACAGAGGCATAAACTGAGCAGCCTTTTCATGAAATGCTCTCATGAGTGATAAATAAGAAAATAAAAAGAAGTTACTAAAGAGAATAGTGTGTTTCCAAAAGTGTAGCAAACAAATGTTTTTTTTTTAAAAGCCTCCTACAATATACAGAATCAGCTTGAGGCATTGGGTACCTTATTTAGTTGCCATGCTGTGTAGATCTTGAATGTCATTGAGAAAAGAGAAAAGCACAAAGGAGGGAATGAGGAGGACCCATTTGAGCAACCGAGAGAAGTAATGCTGCTTAATGGAGCACATTATAATCAAAGAACATTGAGGTCAGGAGATCCATAATGTTTTGTGACATCCCAATTCTGAACCTTCACTGACTCTCTTCCAGCCATGGCACAGGATTAGTTAGACAGTCTCAATTGGAAAAAGCTGATAGTTCAAGAAACTGGATTTCAGTGTGTAATGGAAGAACACATGTGTCAAAGTGAAAGTTTAACAATCATGGAATGAGAAGCTGGAAGGAAACTTGAAGAGTATCTCATTTTTGTTCACTTAAGCAGCTCCATAGTACAAGCCATGGAAATGTTATTGCTTTTACTATTATTTCAAGGGCCCTGTAAAAGTATCTTAACGGAAGAATATTTTTAAAAGAGTATATGACAACCAAAAAAATTACAAAGTTTGGTGACTGAGATTTCATCTAGCTTTGGGTTAGAATAGTGAACTAAATTAATTTTCATGCAACATCACTATCCACATTTTATCTCACTTGATGCTCATAACAATCCAGGAAGGAGGTGTTTTTACTCTCCTCATTTAGCAGATTAGGAAATTGAGGCTGAGAGAGGTTAAGTGACTTGCCCAAAGTCATACAGCTAGTGTCTGAGAGAGAACACAAACTCCAGTCTTGCCAGCTCCTCATCCACTTTATCCACTGTGCCACATATACCTGCCTTAAATCACATTATGCAAAATTTACAACCATATTTGAAGAGAAAATTATTAAGAAATAGTACCGTTGTATCTTAAGAACTAAATCTAGATCTTCATCATGACAAACATTTGAAAATAATTGTTGCTCTGCTTCTAAGGACCACCAAGAGCTCAAAATTCAGAAACATATAACAGGTTAGATCAATTAGGCAGATGAGAAGAAAATTCTTTGATTCTTAGAGAACAAAGAAATCATGTAAGTATTTTGAATCTTAATAGTTAAGGCACTCTAGGGCATATGTTATGTATTATAAAAAGTTAAGGCAGAATAGAGCCTCCTGTAAGTCTGGATTGGATTAGATGGAACATAGCTTTCATAATATGTTCCTCTATCATTGACTCATACTCTTGGAAGGCTTCCCCCTGTCCTCTATTAATCATAATTTCTAAGAAGACTAGAAGAGGTCAGATATTTAGGTATTTGTGGAGCGGTATCCTGACTCCCTTTATGCTTTTTTTTTCTTTTTCCTAATGAAACTCCTTTTGTGTCTTAACATTAAAACCTTTTTTTGTAACTATAACATTTTTTTTCTTGAATTCCTTTTATGTCTTAGCATTCAAACCTTCACAAATGACCATAAACTTTTTTTCCCCCTAATGCTGATTGACAGGCTTTGAGAAAGCCAAAGGATCAAATTCACTGGAATGGAATTCTCTACATTCTTAACCTGGGAATTAATTCCTCCAGACCATCTCCCTCTGGAAGAATGATCACAACTGCACAATAGACAGACACACTGGGACAGAATTGGGAAATCAACGGAGAGTTCTTTTACATTTGTTTTGAAAAATAGGAGTTTACAAACATCAACAAGCATTAAGATTTCCATATGCAAAGAAAAGGAAAAAAGACAGTTGATTATGAAATTCCTCATGTATAGCTTGGTTTTAAATGTATACATATATATATGTATATATATATATATATGTTATGCATATATCAAAGAGATTCTCTATATGTGTGTACATATGTATACATGTGTGTTAGTGTATAACACACTAATGCACATATCTCTTAGGATGATGGTACTACTCGTCTGTACATATGTATACATGTGCGTTAGTGTATAACACACTAATGCACATCTCTCTTAGGATGATGGTACTACTCGTCTGTTCCTCTGTGAACTCTCTTCTGTTCTCTTCAGGATATTTTTAAATGTGTCCTTGACATTCTTTTCTTCTTTCAAGGGTGGGCATAGAGTTAATCTCACTCTGGAAATTTCACCTTATACTCATCTATATACACCCCAACATATTTTGCATATGACATTTTGTGCCTAGTAAATGAAAGGATGCCCTGGACATTGACAAGTCATCAAATACAAAGTAAAATTTAGGGCACTAAGGGAAACAGCCCCCTAGAGAAAAATTTCCCCTCTCTAAAGATCATATCTGAGGAATTTTCCTAGAATCTAAAAATCCCAGAGTTTCTTTAGTCGGAACTAACCAAATTGAAAAGAAGCCTGTCTTTGAGAGATAAGCCTATGTGCCAATATATTGTAGTTATATAGACATAGCCTTACTGTATCTAAGTAGATCCCATGCAAGAGCAGAAACAACTTATTGTTCCTAGGGTTGGTGATACTTCCGTGAGTTGATCTCTCAAAGTCAGTTTGTTTTTCATCATGATATTAGTAACAGGCTAAGAAAATCCTTGAATGATGAGGCCAGGCGAGGGTCAGGACTTATGGAGTGGCCAATGTCGGAACAAGTAGTCAAGAAGTAGAAGGCTTTGAGAGTTGAGGAAGCAGAGCCATGATGTTGCTCAGTGGTTTTTCAGTTGTATCTGACTCTTGGTGATCCAAGTTGGGCTTTTCTTGGCAAAGATTACTGGAGTCCTTTTCTCATGTCCTTCTCCAGCTTATTTTACAGAAGAGGAAACTGGAGGCAACCAGGGGTGAGTTACTTGCCCAGTATCACGCAGCTTTTAAGTATCTGAGGCCAGATTTGAACTGAGGAAGATGAGTCTTCCTCACACCAGATCCGGCACTCTATCCACTTCGCTATGTAGCTGCCCCAAAGTAGAGTGAGGGGGTGGTATAATAGCAATGGAAGTGGAGGAGAATGAGTCTACTAAAATAAAGAGGGCCAGTGAGGAAATAAGGTGCATTACTAATATTACTATTACTCTTGTTTGCGTGAAACCCGTTCTGAATGAGCCTACCCAGGAAGTTTAGTAATTACAAACAAAAGGTAGGTAAGCTAATGAAGTCTGAGATAGGGAAATTGGAGGTTTTGGTTTTGGTTTTTGGCAAAGGTGTTTACCAGATGTATCCGAGTGGCACGGACCTATCACCACCATTCATCCAGTCATCATTGCTCTTGTTGCTATCGCTCACATATGTGTTCGAGGTCTCCCTTTTCCTTCCTCCCCTGCTTCCAGCACACTCTTTCCCCATCTGGATTTCTAGAAAGAAGCTCAGAACTTACACCCAGGATATACTTTCAATACTGAATCTGAATGGATTCCTCAATGTAGCTCCTTCATACTGGTATTGCTGCAGAAGGGTTTCACAGCTCAGCCTCCTCACATACATTCACACACACACACACACACACACACACACACAAAATCCCTGACCAATCTAATGCAATAGAGCAACCATCTATTAACCTCTTACTAGGTGCCAATCATTGGGTTAAGTGCTAGGGATAACAAACAAACAAAAAAAGTCACAACAGTCCTTGCTCTCAGGGAGATGCTGACCTCAGCCTTTATACTCCCTAATTCTCTTTTCCCAATTACCCCAGATTCCAAGCTTCCAGATGCTCCCTTAGACATACCAGTTCTCAGAACCACCCCTTGCTTTTGACCATGCTCTAATTCTCTTACACACAAGTATGGGAGTTCCAAGTTTCTAAACATTTCTTGCTTCTTTTTCTGCCATATGAACATTCATTTCTCCCTTTCTACTTTTCAAACCTCTTTCCAAACATTTGGAGGCTGATTTCTATCACCATACATCTAAGCCACATTAAAAGTCTATCCCAGGGCTTCTGTAATAGTCCTGTAGAAAGACTGCAAGCTGTTCACGACCCCAGAACCTCCTTCAATCAGCTATTTCCCTTTTGTCAGTCTTCTCAGATTCTGATGCCCTGTTAGGATGAATAGATTTCAATATTGCTTCAAAACAGAGGATAGAGGAAAGAAAAAATAACAATGTGAGCTATACCACCTGATATTTTGTACTTCACCAGGGAATTTGATTCTATGCCATTGAGCTCCCACTGTTTTCCTACATATACCCTTACCGAACTATAGCCAGAGCAAGATGTCAAAAAGAAATTCTCTAGGGGGATTTGCTGGTTTGGGGTTTTGTTTGTTTGTTTGCTTGTTTGTTGTTTGTTTTTTTACAAAATTTCACCAAAGAATTTTGCTTGGAGGCACGGCCACCTAGCTAGCCCATAGTACAAACACATACCTCAACACATTTTGCTGATGACATTTTGTGCGCAGCAAAAGAAAGGATGTACTGGACATTGAATAGGGATTGGATTAAATGTAGACACATTATCACTGCTAAGGGAAGCAGCCCTCAAGAGAAAACCTTCCCTCCTCAAAACAGGCAGCTAGGATATAATGCCCCGTCTGGAGTCAGGAAGACTCATCTTCCTGGGTTCAAATCTGGCCTCAGACACTTACTAGCTGTGTGACCCTGGGCAAGTCACTTAACTCTATTTGCCTCAGTTTCCTCATTTTTAAAACAAGCTGGAGAAGGAAATGGTGAACTACTCTAGTATCTCTGCCAAAAAACTGCCAAATGGGTTCACAAAGAATCAAACACAACTGAAAGGACTGAATGACAATAGAAATCATTTATTCAATAATTTGGGGCCTTGCTTCTTAAACTTTGTAGATCTAACCCTAGGGTTTGCATTCTGTCATATCAATATGTCTTTCCATGTTTCTCCCTTAAAATGGTTTAATTAGTTCATATCACAAATAAGCCAATTAATTCCTCTCCTTGGAAACAAAAGCAAAGTCTGGGTGACTTCCTGCTTTATTCCCTGACAAATAGCAATTTGCACAAAGTGTTTTCAAAGAAGCCTTTGTAAAGTTGCAGAATGCTGTGACATGCATTTGCACATTCTAATGTAGCTTAAAATATTTCCATGTTTCTGTACTCTTATATGCAAGTAACATGTGAAACTCAGCAAAAATTAGCAACGCGTTCCAAGGAATTGAATTAATATGCACTGGCATCTTATATAAAGTTATTTGAAAGTGAAATTATGTTAAATAATAACTTTAAACTGCACCAAGACTTTTGGGACAGTATGAACCATCCCAAACAGCATGAACAAGGAAAAAACTTCAAAATCATGCTGAGAACAGAAATCACAAAATGTAATTGGGAGGAAAGTAACATTCTTGAATTTGATCCAAGCAACCAGTTCTTCCTATAATTTGAAAGGTCAAAGATTCTAAGCCAAACAGAATTGTATAAAATGCTTATTCAACTCTATATTTTTACTCAGTCACATATCACATCTACATATCCTCCAGATTATACTTAGAAATTACCAGTTTTAATTCCAGATTTAAGGATTTTATTTTTACTATGTATACCCAAAATAACAGAGTGCTAAAAGAATAAATCCCACTATTTAAACAACATGATATTTCCATTTCAATGGGCAGTTTGCTGAAATCGCTCAGGCGCTGTTCTAGGAATGAATGAAAATCATGAGAGAATAACTCAGAGGACTATGATAGTGTGAACATTATCACAACCTTATATTACAGTTGTGAATCTTATCAGAAGAGAATTGAGCTGCCTTAACATGAACTGAAATATTTTCTGAGTTGCAGCATAAACTCATTTTGAATTGATTCTCCTTTGCCACATAAGGACATAACGATATTCTTATAGCTAGAAAAGAAACCAGAAAGTGGAAGATATCTTATTTCACAGTACAGGCTTTACTATGATTGACCTAATATGCTTGTGTAAAAACTATCATTCATTCAATAAGCACTTATTAATAAGTACCGACTACATTCAGGGCAAAATATTAGGTTCTAGGGATACAAAGACAAGATAAAAAACAATCACTGTTCTTTATTAGTTCATATTCCACGGCGGGGGCGGGGATTAAGAGGAGAGATAGGGAGACAGGGAGGTGGTTTATAACATCTACATAGGAAAGGAATTACAAAATGATTTGAGGAAATAAAGAGTAATAACAAGAGGGGCAAAGTAAAGGCTCAAGAAGGGTTGACCAATGGAGTCAAACCACTGTGTATGTGTTTGCATGTACACACACATACATGTGTGTATGCATGTGCATTATATATGTATGTGCATGAATATAGTTCCTCACCAGCATCCACAATTTAGCCAGGGAAACTGTTCTAGGACCCAAGTTCAATGCCTTCCAGTGAAGAATGACTGGGATTGAAATCTCAAGAGATGTTGCTTCATAAAATTCATACTGATGACATGTTCAATCTTTTTTTTTCCCAGGGAAAGGGCCAAGCAAGTATAAATCTGTGCGGGTAAAACATTATTTTTCTTCCTGGAAAGCTTGTCACATTCAACTTTTCATGAAAGCAACAGCAAAAGGCTCAGATGAAGGAGAACGTGACTGTGTATGTGTATGTGTGTTTCTATTGTGAGTCCCTAATGGCACCAAGCACTATTAAAGGAATTAGAAATTGTGGATTGTGTCATTCCTTGGAGTCAGCTTTTGCTTGATGAACTCCTTGTTATCAATAAACACACTTGGCAGTTAAAGAAATACATTAGACTCCATTTAGAAAAATGTTTATTGACAGCTGACTGATTCCATAAACAGGAAAAACTAGTATTTGTCTTAATGTCACTGTGGGTAGCTCATCCCAGATATTCAGCTAGCTAGTTTTACCCTAACTTCAATTCCAACAACACCACCAGGTAGTTCCAAAGAGTTAAAGATGATTTTGTGGGCAAAAAGCCTACAAAAAGGTAAATTCCTCAGATGACTGTTCATTTTGCATGGAAATTTAGCTAATTCATATTCTCTTTTAAATGAAGAGTCTTAGCAATGTCAGGTCTATTGTAAGAAGAATTATGAGATATATAGGGTTGCTAATGTTTCTACAAAGCTCCATAACAAATAAATCACAGCAGTGAATCATGTTTTTTTGATGAGAAAAATGGAGTGTATATATGTTGGATGGAGGGGGGGGGATGGTGGAGATGATTCAATATGGTTTCAATGAAAGAACAAACTCAGAAATGTTCTCTTTCCCAGTTTGTAGTGACTGACCAGACACATTCTACACCAACCTCATAAGTTTCACTTCATCTAATTTATGTTCTAATTTCAATTCCAATCCCACTTAATGTTGCTTCAATCCTAAATTAATGAGGCAAGTTAGAGCTGGAAAGCATTGGCTCATTTAAGAGTATCGCACCACTCTCTGACCATGTAAAATTACAAATGCCTGTCTTAACAGCCCATCACTCACTCATCTAAAAAAAAAAAAACTTTTTAGAGTATGACAATACAATAGTCCACATTTATGTAGTACTTTGAGGTTTACCAAGTTCTTTCCTCCAAACAGCTCTAGGAGATTGGTAGTGTGGGCGTTATCATCTCCACTGGACAGATGAGGGAGCAGAGGTTCAGACATAGCATTCAATTTTCCCAGGATCACACAGCTAGTATGTATAGAAGCTCGGAGTTAAGCCCTGGCTCTGCAGGCTCCAGGTCCAGTACAGTACTCTTTTCACTCTATCACACTGAATAGCCTAATGGGTGATAAGGATGCACACACACACACACATATCATACTTGACAAAATCACATCTATGCTGTGCATAAATTTTAGGTTCTTGCTTAAGACCCATTATCAAGAAAATTAGTTTTTTACAACTAGCATAGGTAACATAATGGAGCAATTTTCTTCATATTTCTCAACTTCACCTTACTTCTATTATGGATTGACCCTGTTGGCTAATGGAGAAAGGGAGTGAGAATATGCTGATATTGATAGGTGCCCATATGTACCTATTTTTGCCTATTTATTTATGTTTATTGTGCCTTTTATTTTTATCTCACATTCATTTACATATATACATATACATATATATATATATATATATATATATATATATTGATATCCTTCCTCTGCCTCTCAGTAGTCTATCCTTTCAAACACAAATTTTAAAAGGAATTGAAAAAAGCAGCTCAGTAAAATCAAACAAAATATTGACCACATCTGACTGTATCATCAATATTCCAGGGGCAGCTGGAAAACCTAGGGGCAGCTAGGAGGCACAGTGGATAGAGCACCAGCCCTGGAGTCAGTCAAGAGGACCTGAGTTCAAATCCAGCCTCAGATAGTTACTAGCTGTGTAACCTTAGGTAAGTCATTTAACCTCATGGTACTCCCAGGCAATTTTCTACACTTATAAGTTCAGAGAAGACATTGATTCTCTTTGGGAGAAAAAGTTTCTTTTTAGAAGCTCCCTATATCAATGGAATCACAAGTTGGGTTTTTAAAAAATGTACAGCGGCAGCAGGGATAAAGTAATATGTGAGATTCTAAGGAGAAAAGGTTATTACTGACTGGAAAGAATCAGAGAAAGCTTTCTAAGTCAGGTAAAACTTAAATTGGGCTTGAAAAGATAGGCAGAAATTGTGTGTGTGTGTGTGTGTGTTTGTGAGTGTGTTTGTGTGTTAGTGGTGTGTGTGTATGTGTGTGTGCGTGTGTGTGTGTGTGTGTGTGTGTGTGTGTGTTTTGGAGGTGGGATCCTAAACAAAGAGAAAGGATGAGATTAAAAAAAAGGACTGCAAGTATTCTAATTTACTTGTAGTATATTTAAGTTAGTATATATTTAATCTTGAATTATAATCGCTTGTATTGGTGTCATATCCCTTTACCAAATGGCAATGTGAAGTACTTGCAAAGTAGTATGAGATAAGCCTAGATTGAGATAAAAGTTCCAAATTAAATGGGTATTGAATATTAGGCAAAAGACTATAGAAGAGTAGCATGGTAGCTGTCCTCGAGTATTTGAAGGCGGATTAGATCTGTTCTATTTGGCCCCAGAGAGAAGAATCAAGCAAAATTGGTAAAAGTTTCAAAGAATCAAATTTAGGTTTGATGATGCAGAAAAACTCTCTAATGATTAGGGATGCCCAAAGTAGAAATTGACTGTCTCAGGAGGGGGATAGCTTTCCAGAGGTGTTCTGGTAAATATTTAATAACCAACTTTCCAGGGAGAAAAAATATATGCATGACACACAAGTTTAATCTATGTTATTAACATTTTCCTCATCACTTTCTTAAGTCTAGAGAATCAACAAAACAATAAATCGAACCATGGTTTGTAGCATTCATTGTTTTCTGACGTACAAATGTTCACACTGAAAACTGAATGATTAGACTCTAGAGCTGATATAAGGTAGCTCTAGCCCTCTACCTGGCATCACTTAAAATGTATATCATCAAGCGAAGTCTGGATGGACTAATCATCCAGCGAACGGGTTTGGCTCAATATCCAGTGAGGTCCTTCCCAACTCTCAAATTCTGCTATACTTTAGCTCCTCAAACATTGTATGGATACCTAGGCACCATCCAGGCTGCCCATTGTTACCCCTCATTTCTGGTTCATGACTGGCCCTCCTCCATTTCTGGTCATACCTATCTCCAATGTCATCCTTAACAATGTTTGGTAGCACAATTGTTTGTTTGTTTGTTTGTTTCTCATTAGGTTGCAGCCTATTCACCTATACCCTACACCTCTCAATTATCCTTTGGGTAACCTATAACTTTAATTCTTTGAAGACTGTAACTTTCTATGATTCACAGTCATATAGCATCACTGAAAAATATATGGATATCATACAGCTAGATCTTCATGCCTTGGAGAAGTTAAGGGGTCATTAAAAGAATGATGATATTTACCAAATAAAAGCTGGTCTACTTTCTTCCTTTTAGTCAAATCTCAGGTTAATTCAATGTCCAGACTCAGCATCTGCCCAAGATATGTAGGTGCAAAATATATGCATGCATGCATGCACATAGAAGTATACATATATGTGTGTGTACACGTGAGCATACATTTATTAACATGTAAATATCTACATAGAAATACATATGTATTCACCTATATGCATATAAACTCTCTACATAAACACACATATAAACCTGTATATATGTAATATATATCAGTTATATGTATATATGCACACAAACATATATATATTCATATATTTAGTATATATGTGTGTATCTATTTATATGTGTGCGTGTGTGTGTGTGTGTGTGTGTGTGTGTGTGTGTGTATGTATATTCTGATGGATTAGCTCTATTGGCCATCCATGCAACTACTGTATCTTATGGTCTGTACAATAGACCTTCTTCCATTCTTCATACACCTGTTTGTTTTTTCCTGTATGGTTAATTATGACTAACTCTTTAAATTTAGGCATTTAGACAGTTCTTCAGTATTCCTGGGCTTGGTATTGTCTGCAAAATGTGCTCACCAAACAAAAGCATCTGGTTGATGCCACCATCCATATAGCAGCCCTCTTCTGACATCCACCATGACTATGGAAAACACCTTTGGCAAGGACGGTAATTGGTCAAAGGTAAATTGGTCATTACACCATTCAAGAAATTTGGAGTGAAAAGGAGATATCTTTTGGGAAGAAATTCATGTATACATACGTATATATATATATATATAAAACATACGTGTGTGTGTGTGTGTGTGTGTGTGTATACACTTATATGTTTATATTTATCTACCAAATAAAGTGCTTTTTTTATAGTCAACAAACAATAAGCCTAATGGGATTTAAAAGATATGGTCTGCTATCAAACAGAGTTTGCAAAATCCTGGCTGTTTCCTTATTCTACTTCACCAAAAATGATCTCAATACATATGTGAGACATATTCTCACAAAGATTTTATAGAAGTAGGAGAGTAGGCATACGGGTCCAGGCAGCTAGGTGGTACAGTGGGTAAGAGCTAAACATGGGAGACCTAAGTTCAAGTCCCACCTCAGGCACTTTCTAGTTGTGTAACCCTGGGCAATTCACTTAACCTTTGTTAGTCTGAATTGCTTCACTGTGAGAATTGGGTGAACTACATTGACTCCACCTTGTGTGTGACTCAGTTCTGGAGCTAGCTCAGTTCCCTTTCTATTCAATTATGGGTCTAATTTCTGTCCAATTTCTGTCTTCTAAAAAAACTTTATTCAATTATGGAAATCGTGAAAAAACTTTATTGCATTATTTGAACCTAGCCCTGCAAGGCTGGGAAGCTGGACTACCTCTACCTGTTGCTTAGAGGCCCTTAACTAAGGACCTATGTTATGCTGACCAGAAACCCAGGTCAGATGTGAAGATCGATGCAAGGAGTTTCCTCACAACTATGTATCTCAAGCAACCCATATATCTTATCTGAAAACTTGTTCTATACTGGTCAGCTATGGTTTTCATGTTCCTTTGACTGAATACAGACCTGGAGAGTGGGACACCTCTTTTCCTGATTTTAGGGAACTGTACCTATTTGCTCTCCCCCTCTTAAGTTGGAAAGCCTCTAATGTTTCCTCTAATTAGAGGAATTCTGTATCCTAGTTAATTGTCTTTGTTTAGTTAATTAGTCTTATTTGATTAATTGTTTTCAATACATAAAAATCTGTGTCACTCTATATTTAGGGTCTTTGGACTGACTGGGTAGTTTATTGATCCATTTATTTATCATGTTTGTTTTGCTAATACAGCCTGATCCATATCTTGCCACTGGATTCAGATGGCTCCAGAGGAGAGAGGGAGGCTGGTGACTTTGCACAGCCCTGCCTCACTTAAATCCAATTTACTTGCAAGTCATAACATCACCTCCCCAAGATCATGGTCCTCTCAAGAATGAAGGACAAACAACAATCAACAATCTGTGAGTAGTAGTAGCTGCCCCACTGAAGAACCAAATGGCCAGCTCCAGTTGGGCAACACAGCTTTTTCCTTCCTTCCTTCCTTCCTTCCTTCCTTCCTTCCTTCCTTCCTTCCTTCCTTCCTTCCTTCCTTCCTTCCTTCCTCCTTTCTTTCCCTCTCTCCTTCCCTTCTTCCCTCCTCTGTTTTCCTCCTTCTCTCCTCTGTCCTCTCCCCCTGTCCACATAGGGAATTATACTCTTACCTGAAGGTGCTCTGCCCAAAGGAATATAAAATTTGATCCCAGAAACCTCACAAGATGTCTTGGGGTTTACTGACGATTTCTTTTTTTAAGGACCATGCCTTAAATCCAAATCATCCTGGCTCTCATTGATTGGCCATCAAAATGTTCCAGCCCAAGCCTCATTATTTGGGCTCTGATGGCTCAAAGTGAGTGTAAATAGCAATGTTTTTGTTATGGCCAGAAAACCTGAGGGTCTTCCACCCTCCCAGATTGCCTTTTTTATTTCTTCCTTCCTTCTTCCTTCCTTCCTTCCTTCCTTCCTTCCTTCCTTCCTTCCTTCCTTTCTTACTTTTTCTTTCTTTCTTTCTTTTTTCTTCCTTCCTTCCTTCCTTTCTCTCTCTTTCTTTCTTTCCTTCTTTCTTTTTCTTTCTTTCTTTCTTTTCTTTTTTCTTCCTTCCTTCCTTCCTTTCTCTCTCTCTCTCTCTCTCTCTCTCTCTCTCTCTCTCTCTCTCTCTCTCTCTCTCTCTCTTCTCTCTTTCTTTCTTTCTTTCTCTAGGTAAAAAGGCCATTTTTTGCCCCATTTCTTACCTACCCTTAATCACTGATTGGGAGTTGCCTCAGACAAACTGAAACCTGGGAAAGACCTTAGCTTAAAAAGACCAAGGTCTCCCATTGCATCCAGGGCCATCTCTAATTGTCCTGATCTATATATTGTCACTTAGACCAGCTGGCTCTGGAGGAGAGAATGAAGCTGGTGACTTTGCACAGCTCTGGGTCACTTAAATCCAGTTCACTTGCAAGTCATGACAACATCTTCCCAATATTGAGAAAGACAAATAACAACAATAACAGTTTGCTAATAAATAATACAGCTTGGATTGTTTCCTCAGTTATTCATCACACCATCTGTAAAACAGAGACAATAATAGCCCCTACCTCACCAAATTATTATGAAGATCAAATGAGATAGCATACAGTATATTCCAAACCTTAAAGCAACAATATAAATGTGTTATTAGTTGTTGATATCCTCTCAATCATTTTGGCAAGGAGGGGATTAATGATAAGTTCTATTATTCTTTCCAAGTTTTATTTTATCTCCTCTTTAAGATATCTGGTATCAAAACTCTTGTTAGTCTCATAGACAGCATTCTGTCTCCTGTGACAGCACTTTTGAGGTCCTTCCTCATGCTTAGAATGCACTCTGTGCCCCTCTCAGAATGCCTTCCTTCCTTCCAAACCTTTCTCAAATGCCACCTCTTATATGAGAATTTTCCCAATCCCTCCATTCCCTCTCCTCTGTATTTGTTCTATATAATTGGAGTTTTAACTTATTTATGCATATGTTCTTTCTCCCAATAGAATATAAACTCCTTGAGGACCTGGTCTATTTTATTTCCATCTCCATATTCCCAGCACTTAGAATAGTGCTTAGCACGCAACAGGTGCATAATAAATGCTTGTTGATGGATAGATTGATTGACTGTCTCTGACTTAGACATCCTCTTTGCCTACTTAATCCAGTATAGCTGCTCTTCTTGATTTGTTTTTTTCTTCACTGCTGGTAATTCCTCATGAAGCATATCCCATACTGTAATGGTAGAGTCTACTGCGTACGTTCCACTGTCATTGATGGAGAAAATAATTTATCATATAAATCTTGAGTGATCCCTGAAAGATGAAAGAGTGAGATGTTGCCCAGTTCCTTTCATAACTTCAAAATAGCTAGAAATTCACATAAACACACACACACATACACAAACAAACAAACAACTTTTAAGAGGTTAGCTAAAAGACTGGAAGAAAAAAATTCCCAGATATAAATAAGCAAAGAAAGGAAATTCATAATTCAATGGAGAAATATAATGGGGGTAACAGAATGTCAAAAGAAATAATCCAAAGAAGAGTACAATTCTGCAACAACTATGGCTCAAAATCCAGAAAAGAGGATATAAGGGCCACAAAAACCCTGAAAATGTTTGCGTGATTTAATAAAAAGATTCAACAATAAAGCTAAGATAAAATAGAGCTCTTTTAATGCAAAGCTCGAAAGGAGAATGGAGAGATAGAAATAACTGATTGAGAAATGGCTACCAGACCAGCAACCAGTCACTGCATATCTGTTAGAATATAATCAATTTTATTTTTCATGATAGCATTCACTATTTTCCATGTCTGAAGTCTCCTGACCTTCTTGTTGAAGAAACTATTCATGATATAGAGACATGAAGATGCTGCAAAATTTATAAGCCTTTGACTTTTCTCAAACCATATTTTCCAACATATTTTTCACCATCTTCTACTATGCCCATATTTACTATTAAAGTATATATTTACTTAATTTGGAGGATTATATTAAGTTCTTTGTAGGATTTTCTTACTTCTTCATCCTTACAACAGCTATTGCCACATGTATTACAATTATATTCAGCATGCAAATGCTCATTCTGAGAATTACAATATAAGATGACCAAATAGCCCATTAAATGATGCTTCTTGTTGGCCTCTTAGATGCATAGTAAAATCAATCCCATCCATTTCTTTATTTTCCTCTCTAAGGAGAACCTGTGTATTATCCTTCTAAATAGCTAAAGATTCTTTTTGTCTTCTGTTTTTAATTATAATGAGAATGTCAAGATTAATATGATTCAGGCCTTATAACAGGTTTTTAACCTGGAATCTATAAACTTAATTTTTAAATAGATAGATAGATAGATAGATAGATAGATAGATAGATAGATAGATAAACTATAGTCATTCTTCTGAACTGTATGTAGTCCAAGGGCTTCACCAAGCCACCAAAATAGTCCATGATACAAAAAAAAACTTTAAGAACTTCTGCCCTAGCATAATAAGTTTGCTCATTGTCCACTACATAATTACTTCACATTTAGATTACCAACAGCTAGTAATGTTTAAATATAGTCTAAAATCACATGCAGATTTTCCATGGTTGAGAATGAGAAGGTTTAACATGGAAGTCTATCAAAGGATGAAGCATTCTACCATGAGCAGTGCTAGTTAATCATTACAGTGATAAACCATTGAGGTCAAAACTATCATTCAGCTAAGTGAAATGAGAGTAGGGGAGAGATGGTCTGTGGGTTTTAGAAATGGTCAACAGACTCAAGATCACATGAAGAAAAAGAAAAGGTTTAGTATTGATCACAGAGTAGGATTTTAAAATCACAGGGAAAAGAGCAGGAAAGATGTTTTGCAATTTCATACATACACCATCAGTCATGATGTAAGAACCTAAAAATCTGTGTCTTCTTTTCATACAAAGTAAATTAGTTCAAATGGGGAAGGGAATCCTATCTCAGGACTAGTTTAACAATTTTTCTAACAGATACATGTATATGTGTACATATATGTATATACGTGAGTACATATATGTATCTATATAGGTATACACTCACACATCATATATACATATATATGTGTGTGTGTGTATGTGTGTGTGTGTATATATATATATATATATATATGTATACATATATTTCCAAATAAAATAAAAGTTGAGAGGTTAAACCTAGAGATCAAAAGACTCAGGGGAACATGATAACTGCTTTCAAGTTTTGAAAGGGAATTGGATTTATTCTGGGCAAGGATTCCTTTAGATATATAGTTGGACCTAGACAGCCAATGAGGTCTCTTCCAACTCTAACATTCAGTGATTTCATAAAAAATATCCTGTTCTAGCACAGGCACGGAAATGTACAACAAATCAGGGCATGTGCAATTTGTTCTATATTTAGGGTTTATTAAATATAGTCAATGACTTGTCAAGCATTGTCTGTTTCTAGAAAATATGAAATATGTTTTCCAGACTTTTTTTTCCCTTTTATCTTTCCCATCCATGTGGTATTTAAGGAAAGTTTAAACCATTTAACTTAACTCATCAAAATCGCTCCTTGCTAGGGGCTGTTTATCTTTAAGGTCTTAATGTGTTTTTAATAAATCATTAGGAGCTTTTGTCCTCCCAAAGAGGAAGTGGCATTTTGCCACAAATAAACAAACCAACCTCAGGAGATTAGAGGTCAGCCAAAAAAAAAAAGAGTCCAAAAATTAGAACTTAAAACTCCATTGAGTTCCAAGTTAAGGAGAAAATGTTCTGTGAATCTTACACAATACCATATAATATGAGTGAATAATAAGATATTTTAAAGAGAAGGAAATGAGGTCACACCTAAGATGACAAACATATTTTGTTTTTATTGTAGGTTTTTTAAAAAGAAATCTCTATCAAACATTGGCCTCTAATTCTGCTGCTGAGGAAAAGTCTGTTTTCAAAGCATGTTTTTGAGTTAAGATAGAAGTTTTAAATTTAAAGTCCATCATATCATGGTAGAAAAAGAGAGGCCTTTTGAAATCTAATCTTCTGTACAAGCTGCATCATACTTTTGTTACCAAATAGTCCTGCTGCTGAGTAATTGTCTAACTGTGGGTTTTCCTGGAAGCACTGTTCAACTTTCCTCTTTAAATTCCAAATCAGTGCAGATGTTGTTATGCACAATGAACTTGGCAAAAGCCTCACCTCCTCCTGTGGGGATTATAGGAAGATGCCTGGGTGGTAGGGGTTTTTTTTCCTTCCCCCTCCCAAAACAATGTCAGCATTATTATAACAAAGCTGCAATATGGATGATTGGGCATTCACTAAGTCTCATTATACAGCTCTCTGTAGCTGGAAAGAAACTCTGGGCTCCTAGAGCCATACAAATATATATATATATATATATATATATATATATATATATATGAATGAACAAATGAATGAATGGACAAATGAATGAATGAACAAACAAGTAAATAAGTATAGGTGTATGGGTATACACACACACACACACATACATATTTTACACAGCAGTTGGTAGAGATATGTTAGGACTATTTTTATGAGACAGTTTGATTTTCCTTTCTTTTTACCACATAATCATTGTAATCATAGGCAATAAGTATAAATTAAATTGAAAAATACTTTTTTTTTAAAGTAGAGAACTTTAAAACTGACCTTTATCAGAACTCACCGCTATATTGTTAAAGTACTTATTATTTAAACTAAAGATCGGTAATACAAAGCAGGACTTAATGTTGTTTCCCTGCTGAATCCAAAATATACTCCTGCATTAATGGTTGAGGATCTGAATACTGAGAACTGCCAGGTACGAAACAACTGAGTTACAAACCTTTTCTGCCAAATTAAAAAAAAAAAATTAATTTTCAAGATTTTCTACTTTCTTTTTGCTTTTGAATAGGTACTTTTAAAGTGGACTTCTGACTAAAAACTCTCATTTTCCATTTGTGGTGTGTATAAATAAGAAACAGAGAGCTTATATAGAATTTCTCAATACCTGGAATCCCAGAGATCAGGACCTGAGCCAGATTAAGTCAAATGCCACTAGACTGTAGAAGGCCTGTGCACTAAGGGTCCAACTGAATGGATTAACATTCTTGTAGGAAGTAACTTGTGTTTGTTAGTTTGGGTTTTTTTTAAATTTTCTTCCCTTTTTGCTTCGTATGAATGAGTTATAATATAAAGGAGCCCATCAATGACAATGAAAAATGACTTTTTGCATTATTCCCTGATCAATGGTAAAAAACTGGCCGGGGGGGGGAGCATTAAAAAGAAAGAAAGGACATTATAGTCATCCAGAGGGAGCAGAAATTGATATCTAATGTGTGGCAGTCTCATATGGGTGAAAGTAAAAGGAATGATAGACTAGAAGTCAGTGGATCTGAGTTCTAATTCTGGTTCTACTGCTAAATCTTGATGAAGTCATTTAACTTTCTAGGGTCTCAGTTTCCCATATTTAAAAAAATTAGGGAGTGAGATTAGATATGAGATTCACTTTCCCCAATTCTGACGTTCTAACTTCTAAAATTATAAGATATATTTCTGAGATCAGGGCTTCCCCTAATGTTCCCTTGCATTGTAAACTCCCCTGGGATAGTTACTATATACATTATATCCCATCCTTGTTTTGTTAATGCAATGATTTGTACGTATGACTCATTGAATAAATGCATTAATTGGACACTCCAAATCTATACGTAAAGTCAATTTGAAACAGCTCACAGCAAGAAACTCTGAGACAGCAATGGAACTTCTGGTGTGGGGAAGTAGAACTGTCAAAGAAATTACAAACACAAGTTACTTCCTACAAGAATGTTAATCCATTCAGTTGGACCCTTAGTGCACAGGCCTTCTACAGTCTAGTGGCATTTGACTTAATCTGGCTCAGGTCCTGATCTCTGGGATTCCAGGTATTGAGAAATTCTATATAAGCTCTCTGTTTCTTATTTATACACACCACAAATGGAAAATGAGAGTTTTTAGTCAGAAGTCCACTTTAAAAGTACCTATTCAAAAGCAAAAAGAAAGTAGAAAATCTTGAAAATTAATTTTTTTTAATTTGGCAGAAAAGGTTTGTAACTCAGTTGTTTCGTACCTGGCAGTTCGCAGTATTCAAAGCCTACCAGAAACCATTAATTTGTTATTATTGTAACTTTAAATATTGTTCTGCTTCAGAAACAAGTGTCCAAACTGACAGGGTTTACACTCACAACCCTGCCTATATCTCTCCATCTCTGTACCATCGAGGTTGTTCACGCCTCATTTTCAAAGAGGCCCAATGATATCACTGGGTGATGTCTTGACTTGCTTCTCAATTGGATTTAAGTGAGGCAGAGCTGTGCAAAATCATCAGCCTCACTCTCTCTTCTTGAGTCATCAAAGTCAAGTGAAAAGAAAAAAGTAAGAATGACTGGCGATAGCCAAGGATGCAGTGGATGACCTTGGCTTCTTCAATGTCTGACCAAGCTCAAAGCGGTCTACAGTATCTGCTTCCAATCCCTTCATGGCAGTTGGAATAAATTGTTCTTATCCAGCCATTCTGACTGCAGAAGTGTTCGCTTGCTTGGGGTGGACATCCCCCTAACTTCCCTATGGCTTTGAGGTCTGTTGGTTCCCCTTAGCCCTTCTGCTGAGATGGTTTTACCAAGGTGTGGCCACTGCAAACGCTGCAGCTTCTTGGAACCACAGGTGACAGCTGAGTTCCAGGTAGACACAAAAGGTGGATGAGCAGCCCTGAAAAGGGCTCAGCAAGGCCTCCCACCAGAGGTGCTAGTTCTCCCTGAACAGCTCATGCATCCCACCATTGAAGTAACTTTCACAGGATTCTTGAACGTAAGAAAATTTCACAACGTGATAAAAACATAGTGACAGTTCAGGTTTGATATTGTACTTCATCAAATAAAACAATAATTACTTACCTGTTCCGGCACACTTCCGGCAAATCATTTCCTACACCATTGAGTCCCTCCATGACCACTTTACTCAAGAGTTCTTCTTTCTATCTAGTTAACAGGTGAGCTGAAATAATCCAAGAGACCACCTTTCTTTGATCAGTACAAGAAAATAGGGAAAGAGCAGTACTCCTCTTAGGTGGGTCATTCCACTGATCCTTTCAAGGAATGGAAAAGAGATTAACACTCAGGTAGAAGAATCACTGCCCTAATTACTGAGGGAGAAAGGAGAACAAGACACTATTTCAGAACTGACAGAGAAAGAATAGGAAAGATTTCTCTTTCAGATTAATCCAAAGGCTTGACTAGCATAATTTTAGTATTTGTCTAAGAGGGAAACAGGGGGGAGCTGTGTTTGCTTCCATGGGATAAATACCTGTCTCTTAGATACTATTTGCATAAACCGGCATTATTATTTTTTTTTCATGAGGCAACTGGGGCTAAGTGACTTGCCCAGAGTCACACAGCTAATGAGTGTTATGTGTCTGAGGGCAGATTTGAACTCAGGTCCGTTTGACTCCAGGGCCAGTACTCTATCTGCACCACCTAGCTTCCCCAGTAAACTGGTATTATTTTTAAGAGCAGCGTAGTATAGTAGAACAAGTAGGAGACTGTGGGTTCAAGTCTTAGATGTAGTAGGCATTATCTATGTTACCACAGACAAGTCACTTAACTTCTCCCATCTATAGTTTCTTTCTCTGTAAAAGGAATGTAATGTTACTAGTACTACCTACTTCCCACAATAGTTACAAGGAAAATGTTCTTTAAATCTTAAAGCGTAGTCACATCAATATGTAGTCTACTGTATCAAACTTCAGCGAATATAATCATGTTTTATAGGCATAATTTGACTCATTATATACCCAAACCCATGTAATGAGCCCTGTTATCAAGGTTCTACTGCACTGCTTAAGAATACCTACTGCAATCTAATACAATGGACTCTTAGTCAACATTATTTGTTACAGCTTGGAATCTGAAACAAGACTCACCCATCTTGGACACTGTCCAAAGGGGCTTAACTAGGAAGGTGGCAAGGGGACCTTATTATAAAGCATGACCTTAGGGCATTAACCCTAAGGAAATCTGACTGTGACATTGTTGAGCTTATACAAGCTGTCTCCACATTGACTTACCAACACCTATTGTTATTTTAATGCCCGAATTCCTCCAAACCAGTGAAAGTAGATAATTAACAAAATGAAAAATGTATCGTGCATGTAGGTATGTTGGTCATGCTTTTCTAAATTCACAATCTCTTGAATTCTGACAAAAATGCATTATTTGGATAGAGTAAGATATTTTAAAATAGGACCTTTTGTTATCACAATAACATGCTTTTTCCCTCCATATTTCTCCCCCCACCTTTATCAGCCTATTGGAAAAAAAAAGCGGCAGAATGTTGGAGCTGGAAGGGACCTTTGAGTTCATTTCATCCAATACCCTAATCTTATATAAGAGTGAAAGCAAGATCCAGAAAGGGAAAGGGACTGGGCCTCAATAATGCTCATCCTTAGGGAATCTGTAGCAGAATGAACATGTATACTCAGTCCAAACATGTGAAAATTCTTAGTATTTTTCAAAAGACAAGACCCCTTTCCCATCCCTTACACATGGTCCATCTCTGTATGCCTTATGTCCCCAATTGCCCAAATCCCTCCCTTTCTTTTTCCATCCAAACTATAGGTCTTCTATAAAGTTCTCTAGTTTAGAGAATTACCTTTCTTCTAATGAAATTTTCACTAGACTAGGACAGTTGACTCGGCTAAATATTGTGTTAAAGTTAAATAGCTAAGTGTTAAAAAGAAATCTGATTTAATTAATTCACTTTCTGGACTGAATGACTGCTAGTCCTTACATTTAATAGAGGTGTTTGCAATTTTAAAAGAACATACAGTGCTAGTACTCCCTGAATACCCCATATTTCCCAAAGGGAGATGTGTAGCCCAAGCATGTGAATGCTTGCCCTGGTGGAATTAGAAGATAAGAGCAATTTGTTCCAGTGGCCATGAAGGCAGCCAAAGCAGGTGATATGGAGTGTATAGAGCTTGGTCAGATAGAGGATGCTAAGGTCATCCACTGCATCCTGGGCCATCACCATCTTGACTTTTGTCTTACCACTCGACTTTGATGACTCAGGAAGACAAAGTGAGGTTGATAATTTTGTGCAACCCTGTGTCACAAATCCAATTTACACATAAGTCAAGATATTACTCTATGACATCATTGGTTGTTTTTGAAAACAAAGTATTTTAAAAAACCAACAACAATAGGCATACTTTTTTTTATTGTACTTTGTTTTCTTGCACTTTGCAGATATTGTTTTTGACAAATTATAAGTTTGTGGCAACCCTACACAGTACAAGTCTATCAGCACAATTTTTCCAACAATACAGTCTCACATTATGTCTCTGTCACATTTTGGCAATTCTCCCAATACTTCAAACTTTTGCATTATTATTGTATCTGTTATGGTGATCTGTGATCAGTGATTTTTGATGTTACTATTTTGTAGTTATTTTGGAGCTCCGCAAACCATGTTCACATTAGACATCAAAATTAATTGATTGATGTGTGTATTCTGACTGTTCCACTGACCAGCCATTCCCCCCCCCAGAAACACAACAGTATTGAAAAATACTACATAAATTTAGTTGATAAAGTAACAGCAGCGTTTGAGAGGATTGGCTTCAATTTTGAAAGTTCTATTGTGGATAAAATGCTATCAAACAACATCTCATGCTACAGAGAGATCTTTTGTGGAAGAATTAACTGATGTGGCAAATTTTAAGGAATTGACAGTCACGCCAACTTTCAGTCTGCTGATCAGTCAACGGCCATCAATATGGAGGCAAGACCCTCCACCATCAAAAAGATTACAAATTGATGAAGGCTCAGATGTTGTTAGCATTTTTTAGTAATAAAGTATTTTTTCAATAAAGCATGTACTTTTTTTAGTTGTAATACTATTACACACTTACTAGACTGTAGTATAGCATAATAACTTTTGTATGCATTGAGAAACCAAAAAATTCATGTGACTTGCTTTATTGTGATATCCATTTTATTACAGTGGTCTGGAACCAAACCTAAAATGTTTCTGAGGCATGGCTATGCCTATTAACTCTCCAATTGGTGGAATTTAATTGAATGCAGCAAAAAAAAAAATAGACAACGGGTGCAAGAGATACTTCAGGGTCAGTTTACTATCACAGAAGTAGGCAGGCAACATGGCTTTGTAGTCTACTTCCAGGGTTAGCTCTTCTAAGCTGTACCTGCTATTGCACTTTCCTTTCTCTAATTCTTAAACATAGATGTTTTGTTGTTTGTCTATTTTTAAGTGGAGTTAGTGGGCCAGAAGCATTTGTATGTTAGCTTGCTTGTAATTTGTGAACTGCCTACATTTATTCTAAAAATTAATATGTTACCAGGTGGTTGTAAATAACAGGAATATGGCTATTGCATAAAATCAGGTACACTCAGCAGTGACAAAAACAAGAATTAGAAGCAGTGCAATGCAATGGAAGGAATCATGCTCCTGGGAAGTATGGTATTCCAAATCTAATTCTGCCACTAATTGGCTGTTACTAAGGACAAATCACAGTCCTTATGGGCCACAACTTTTCTATCTATAAAATAAAAGAGTTAGATTGAATGATCTTTAAATTTCCTACGAGCTATAAAATTCTATTAATCTTTTTCTCCACTCATTTATAAACCTTTTTTTTAATGTAAAGTTGAATAATCATGACTTCCTTTATTCCATTCTTTTTCTTTGTGATGGACTAATCACAGATGGTATGGAAGGGCATAGAAAGGGTAGAAAGAACAAAGAACACTGTATTGATTTTGGAGGTTCAAGTATTAGACCACAAACAGCCACTAGCTAGTTTTGTAGCCTTGAGCAAATCATTTGAGTTCCCTGAGCCTATTTCTTCACTTTTAAAACAATTATTTCCAAGGTCCTTCTAGCTATGTAATATAATATAATGTGATGTGATACGATACGATACGATACGATACGATATAACATATAAAATATAATAATTTAAAAATAGACAATGGAATAGATGCATTTGTGATTTTAGCCATGATACCCTATAGAATTTAATCAAATATTTAGAAGCCTGAACCATGGCAGGCATCAGATATCCACTTGGAGGCTTCAGCCTTCAAGGGTTCATCTAGCTGAATGGGCATTCAATTAAATGCCCACGATGAGGTTTTACATGGTGAAGTAGAAGGGCCATTGCAGATAAATAGGCCTTCATCTAACTTCAGAAGTTCCATTCACCTCGGCCTTACCCATTGACCGGCTGTCATAGTAACTTCCCAGCTGAATTAGTGCAACTGATCCAGCCCCAGGGTCAGGAATCTAACAGGCTGAATAAAAGTTCTTTAGAACCCATCTCCCTCAATTTCACGTAATTTTGTTTCTTTCTATCTGGAGGATCATAAAGAGGCATGAATACAAAATGTCTCCTGAACGTCATTTAAAAAAACAAACAAACAAACCTCGATGCATCTCTTTTTTCAGGTTAGCCCAGGAAGGGGTAGTCTGTATGCACCAATGAACAGAAGCTCAGTAGCACTGGGGCTCTGAAATGTCAGCAACGTGGTATCTGGAACTAACATGCTGCCAAGAGCAGAAAAGCAATACTATACCCATGAGTTTCTGGGAATAATGCTGAATGCTTCTAAGCAGCAATCTGGAGCAACCAATTTAAGCTTAATGCCCTGATAATTTCAGGGAGAATGGAGAGCAAGTTCACAAAAATGCGACAGAGAGAATTAAACCATGGATAAGTCACATACCTCGTGCATCCCTACCTCCACATGGGATATATTTTCCTAAATGGAATAAAGATAACACTTTGACCTTGAGGATCCCCGGTCTGGGCTTCTGTTCCTTTATGTGTAAAATGAGCAAGTTGAACTAGATGACAACTTTTGTTATTATTGTTGTTATTGTTCAGCCATTTCAGTCATGTCTGACTTCTTGTGGACCACATTTGGGGTTTTCTTGGCAGAGATACTGGAGTAGTTTGCCATTTCCTGCTCTAGCTCATTATACAGATGAGGAAACCGAGGCAAACAGGGTTAAGTAATGTGCCTAGATCTCTAAGATCATTCAAATGCTGTGATTCTGTATCATTTCCAGGAACAAAAAAAAAGCAAAGAATTAAACCAGGTAAATGCATTAAATAACATAATATAAATATAAATAAGCTCATGCAAATGATTCAACAAAAAACATTACTGTAGTGTTTAAAGCAACATGCTTATAACTAATAATTAAAATTTCAGTTCTGAATAAAGGAATATAATTTATAAAAAGTCCTTCGATTTGTGGAGTTTCTGTGGAAGACAACTAGTAGGTGATCCAGTCAGTTATAGGCTTAAAGTGCTTGAAGGTCAAGCTGTATCATCAGATTCCTCAGTTATCTCAGGATTTAGTCCCCAATCCAATTTATACACTAGCCACAAGATTCTGCCTCATTATTCCCCCGGATTGAGATCTGACACAAGAAAAAAAAGCCACAGAAGCTCTTGGGAAGCAGAACACTTAGGATTGTGGGGGAAGCCATGCATCAGAACAATCTATAATGTCTTCTAGGGGCCTTCTCAGACTCAGAAATAGGAATACAACCAACTCTGGGTTTGAAACTGTGCAAAGAAAAGGAGTCAGAGAAGGGGTCAAAGCCAAAACCTATGTTAAGCTAGGAGACTAAGATCAAACCTGGAAATTCTTCCAGAAGGCAGGGCCTATTCTTAACTACCACATCCAGAACCAAGCAAGGCCTGCCCAGTCCATCCAAGCATATGAGAGCTAGTAGATTTTGACCCAAGCACAAAGCCCCAGTCCAGAAACTGACCAAATATAAGTAAATACAATGAAGACGTATTACTGGCTGAGGAATACCCAAGAAGCAAATAATTATAGACACGACAAAGAAGAAATAGAATAAGAAGGAGCAGGAAGAGGAAGAGGAAGGGAGGAAGAAGAAGAAGGGAGGAGGGAGGAGAGAAGGAGGAGGAGAAATATTTACATAACATTTTAAGGTTTACAAAGTTCTTTACATATGCTCTTATTTGATCCTTGCAACAATCCTCACAATTTCAAGAGAGCAAGGACTATTTCTTTGGTCTTTCTTTGTATCCCTACAGCTGCTACAATGCCTGGCACAGAGTAAACCCTTAAGAAATGCTTGCTAATTTAATTTGACTTGGCTTGAAACATATTTTAGTGCATCACTATAAAGGAGTAGAAATCTTAAATATGAAATTTCAAAAAGCAAGAATATTTATATGAAAAATAAATTTGAATGTCAGAGGGTAGATCATAAAAGGGGTATAAAAGAAAAGTAAGAAGGAATACAAAACTGTGATTGGATGTAGGGGAAGGGAAAGAGAAGAAAAACAACAGAATGAAAACATTTCAAATTATATGTAAGTAGTTTTAAGCAAACTGCTCTTTCACAGCCTTAAAAATGGGGAGGGGTAGAGGAAGACATAGGAAAAATTATAATAGGATGAGAAAAAGCAGAAATGCATAATTAAAAATCATAACTATATATATGAATTGGATGTATTCACTCATACAACAAACAAAAAAAGGATAGTAGAATGTGTTAGAAAAGAAATCCATCAGTATGTTGTTTACAAGAAACATATCCAATATGTAAAGATTCACACAAAGTTAAAACAAGGGGCCATATCTAAATCTATTATACTTCAGGTGAACTCATAGAAGGAGAGGTGACAACCATAATTTCAGACAAAGCATATTAAAAAAAGAAATAATCAAGCAAACTACATTATGCTGAAAGGTAGAATAGATAATGACTCAATATTGTTGTTGTTCAGTCATTTTTTCAGTGATCCCATTTGGGATTTTCTTGGCAAAGATACTGGAGTGGTTTGTCATTTCCTTCTCCAGCTCGTTTTACAGATGAAGAAACTGAGGCAAAGAGGATTAAGCAACTTACACAGGTAACACAGCTAGTAAGTGTTCCTTAATATGAAAGCATCAAATGACATAAAATTTCAATATTTAAAGAGAAAGTTAATCACATTGCGGAGAGAAGTGGACAATAAAACTAAAATAGTGAGAAATATCAATGTGTCCCCTTTCAGATCTAGAGTAATCTAATGCCATGACAACTAAATGGAACTTGGTTTGACTGGCCAAATTACTGATTTCTACCCTCTACAATCACTCTAAGCCTTCGTCATATTTGTGGGAATTTTAGAACTTCTATAGAGACCTCTCTTCTTTACTTCTATGAAACACAATACTAAAATGGTCTCATGCTACCCGTTTAATTTTTACGTAAACATGGGAATTTTTATGAAGTATTCCCCAAATTGAGCTAAACAAAAAATATTTGAATATTTCAGACTTTTTTATCCTTCTGTTTTTCTTCCTTTTTTCTTTCTTCTATCTTAGGTCCCATTTTGACTTTACCTACACACCAGCCTAAAAACTTCTCTCTAGTCAGATTGTACTCTGAAATTTCATGTGTCCAGAACACATGAAAAGTTAAGTATGGGTCAAATGTTCCCTTTTGAGATAGTGAGAGTCATGCTGGGGTTCACTAGAGAAGAGGGAAAAAAATACAAATGCCAGAGCTTTCTCACAACAAGGTGAAGAGATAAAAGGCAGTAGCTTGAAAGCCTATTCTAGCGAGCCTAGTTCTAAGCAAGCCAGAGAAAGTAGCAGGTTAAATGGATTAGGGTACAACTTGCAGGTTTCATTACATCCTACTGAGAAGCTGTTTTAACCTTTTGTTCAAAGCCATGCATTTCTAACGCAATTAATAAGGAACATCTATGCTCTGTGATACTCTGCTGGCGAAGTCAGGCAAGGGGAAATGCCATTGTGAGCTCTAACTGGATCAACCTGAGCTTGAATTACAAACTTTTCAAATAAAATCTCCTTGGTCACCAAAAGCCAAGTCTTCCCTATGGAAAGTAGGGCTGCCTGATAGGTGGAAAATATCCTTCTTTTCCCAGCATCACTGTCTTCTGACCTAAAGAGAGGTTATCTTTGGGGGCAGCTAGGTGGTGCAGTGGATAGAGCACTGGCCCTGAAGTCAATAGGACCTGAGTTCAAATCCAACCTCAGACCAAACACTGGACACTAGCTGTGTGACCCTGGGCGAGTCACTTAACCCCAATTTCCTACAAGAAAAAAGAGAGAGAGAGAGAGAGAGAGAGAGAGAGAGAGAGAGAGAGAGAGAGAGAAAGAGAGAGAGGATATCTTTGCCATTCAGTGTTGATACACAGAAAGAAAAGAGGTGAGGCTCATTCATCCTTTTAGGGTGTCCAGTGTCAAAGGAAAGTACAGAAAAACTCATTAGACCAAATACCAAAAGTGAAAGAGGGTTTGGTGAATCTATGAATACTCCTCAATGGGACAATTTCATCACGTGAGCAGTTTGACAAGGTATTTTCTAATGCTAGGCCTTCTAAGTGAGCACAGCAGCATGATGGAAGAAATGGACCCTTTCCAGGTGTTTTTGACACACTTAAATTTTAGAGGTTCAGCACCACAGTTGGTTACCCAAGGTAAAGGCATGAGTTCTTGTTCCTAGAGAGAATAGTCCTTTAATTTCTGGTATTACATTTCTTTTTGTGTGAATGCTGTCACCAAACCAATAGCCTAAATAAAGATTAACAATTCGATCATATTAGAACCCAAGAAGAAATAGAAATTTTATATCCCAATTGTCACAGGATATAGTAGTAGACAGTGTGAGTGGGGGGGGGGGTTAGAGTTTTAGGGATTCATCCATGGTTACTAAAATGAGATCAATCTAATGATTTTGTTGTTCAGTCATTTTTCAGGTGTGTCCCACTCATTTGGGATTTTCTTGGCAGATACTTGGAATGGTTTGCCATTTCCTTCTCCAGCTCAATTTAAAGATGAGGAAACTGAGGCAAACAGGTTAAGTGACTTGCCCACAGTCACATAGCTAGTAAGTGTCTGAGGTAAGATTTGAATTCAGGTCCTCCTGACTCAGGACCAGCACTCTATCCACTGTGTCACCTAATCCATGAATTAAAACTACCTACTGCCCAACCCACAGCTAACTAGGCTGTGTACTGAGTTATTATGTTACTATACATACCTAGGAATGGCTCTGCAGATAGGTGAGCTGGGAGGACAATCACACAGAGTGAACTGGATTGCATTTGGAAAATTGATTAGTGTTTTTTATGGTCCCAAACTGTTTCCTAAAACACATTTAAAAATAATGAACCATTTTTAAAAACCAACATTTCTTCTAGTGATGCTATGTGGCAATAAATCTTTGAAAACCAGTCTCCAAATTAACAGAATTACAAGTGAGCCATAGAGCAATGAAGAGACAGATGCATGGTAGGCATAGGTAGGCCATCATATTCCTTTTTTTATAATTAAAAATAATCTTTCTTATCACGAGCTCAACAAACCCAAGCACACTAACAAACAAAGAGAAAGGAGAGGAGAGGAGAGGAGATATGAAACTAGAAAAATAGAAAAGGAATATAAAACTATGAAATTTTGTTAATATAGTTTATTAATAGTGTATATTAAATTTGAGAGAGGATTGAGTAATGAAATTAAATTCTTTGGGTACATTTCTGAACTTTGTTTTCTTTCTATGTATATTTTGTTGTACCGAGGTTATTTTCTTTCTTTTGTTTCTATCTCTATCATTTTCCACTAACTCACCTCCTCCTTCCCCCCCGACACCTTCCCTGGTAATACAAAATTATCATCTAGTTAAACAAACTACACATTGACCATTTCTGAAAATACGTGTCTATTCTACACCTCTACTTCATCACTTCAAGGCTGAGGTAGGTGTCATATTTCACAATGCTCCTGAAGTCATGACTACTTGGTGCATTGATCAGAGTTGTTTTCTTTTACGTTATGAGGCCGTTAGAATTGGCTTAGGAGGTCTTCTTGCTTAGCCACCTCGGTCACTTGATTTACCTCCATTGAACTTTTTTGTGTGGGATTGGTGGGGAGGTTAAAATATCAAAACTGTTGTGTATACATAAACACCTCATTCTTTGGATGGTCATAAGGCTAGGATTATAAATTCAGTCCTTTCAGTAACTGAGCAACAGTTAGTGAAAGTTTTTATAGAGTTAAAAAAAATAACCAGAGTGATATATAGCATAAGATAGTGGTTATGTTGAATTTTAATAACTAATCTTATAAATTTTTCCAAGTGTGTAGGACTTAAACCGCTGAAGTCATTAAAGCATTAAAATGCACTAGTACTTTTGGGACACTCTGTATGTTGGAAAAAGAGAGAGGCCAATCATGTAGCAAGAGTGAGAAATAATACAAGAAACTTTAGTTTTGTATTCGTAGTTACAAAATGAGAAAAGACCTAAAGAAAGGCTTGAAGCACACTAGGAAGAACCTACACAGAGGATCTGTGAGAGACCACAGACAATAATGATAGAGGGCTAATAAAGTATGGATATATTAGAATCTTTTCTAAAAAATAATATTTTATTTTCCCCAATTATATGTTAAAACAATTTTTAACATTTTTTTTTGTTTTGAGTTCCACATTCTATCCCTCCTTTCCCTCTCTCCTCCATCAGATGGTAAGCAATTCAACATGGGTTATACATGTGCAATCGTGTAAAGCATTTCTATATTATTTATTTTGTACAAGAAGATTCAAAAGAAAAGAAGAAAGTGAAAAATAATATGCTTCGGTCTGTATTCAGACAACATTAGTTCTTTCTCTGGAGGTGGATAGCATTTTTCATCATCAGTCTTTTTGGGATTATCTTGGATCAGTGTATTGCCAAGAATACCTAAATCAGGATTCAAATCTGCCCTAATTGGGGTGATACGCAAATAGATGAGAACATAAACCTCAAAATATCAAAGTGATTTAAAGTAGAATGCATAGGTAGTGAAGGTAGACAATAGTGGTGGAGATATGGGGTTGGAAGTATAAGACTCGACTATGGTGGGAATCTTTTCATATTTACTTGCCCTGAGTCCCGTTCCCAGATGGGCTGATAAAGGAATTTTGGCTAATATAATAATGGGTGAAAGTAGGTAAATGTACTATACCTTCAGGGTAATATATTTGAATTTTAAACTGATTGGTTTTATAACCCAAAGTAAAAAATTCAGACATTGGGGGGGTGGTTAATTTGTTGAAAGGGATTTTTGTTTGCTTTTATTATATCACTCATATAACTCCACATAGTCAGCTGACCACTTAACAAAGTATTGGTCCTGAATTTATTCACAGATCCAAGATGCTTAACAATTTCTTATAGATATGGAAATAAGCATATGTATATATGTTTTAGCAAATATTAAAAAGCAGAATTCCAGAGACAATAAGATGCTACAGAAAATACAATTACAAATGCATTAGCTATTGGTCAGTAAGTGGGTATTAATGCTAAATGGCCACACAATTCACAACTGCACAGTATCAGATGCTATCTTTTGACAAAGAAAAAGAGTAATAGAAGAAATCTTATTTCAGCTGAGATCAACTCTTCTGCAATTTGCAATCAAAGTGTAATTTTCACATGGTGTTTTGAGTGATTTTGTTTTTCATTCTAGTCTACCTTTTAAATTAAATTGATAACCACATTAGCACTGATTGATCTCTTGCCTGGAAACTTAGTATAGTGTCATGGACCATAATTATTTGGTATAGAAACCACTCCAGATGGTCAGCTAAGTTGCATGTTTAATAAAAAGATCCCTGCTGTCCGGGTTGTAACCTTGAAGATATGAGAGGAAGGATCTGAGCTAGTAAAGAAATCATGCTCAAAAGTCCAAATATTCTGAAATTGGCATTTAGCATTATAAAAGAAAAGTGATGAAGCAAGAAAGAAACCATCCATTCAGATTACCTAAATATTTTCTAGTAAGTCACGTCAATCATTTTGTGACAGTATTGATTAAAAGAAATAGAAATAGACCAATTCTGAATGATAAATAGAAAAAACTGCAGACTGCCCCTCCCCCTATATCTGGTACCTTTGAACTTTTTTTTTGATCCAGATTTTAATTCAGATTTAACCTTCAAACTTAAATGTCAAGGAACAGGCCATCATTTTAGCATCCAAGAGCATCCAATAAGGTAATGCCATGTACTTAGTACACAATTTCACATCCATTATTGAAGATGCTGCAATTCTACAATTGAGATTCTCTTTCTATACTTCAATCATAGATGGAATTATGACAACTTCTTCCTATCAGAAAAACTGAACAAAAATAACATATTATCTTCATTTCCCAGGCCTAGAAATGAGGTATTTGCTTCCCAGTCTCCTCTCTTCCTTTCTGTTCCCCACAAAAGAGTTTAACAGTTTTTCGGAGCAACATTTTAAGGCTGTGAGTGTATGGATTAAAGTTGACCCGAATAGTAATACTTAGGAAATTTCAAGGTCAGATTTTTTTTTCTTAAAAAGAAGCTCAATTTCGTGTCATGACAATAAGAAATATAAATTCTTATGTTTAGATCAACTAATATTTAATATTTACATTTTTAGAGCAATGATCTTTATCACACAGAATCTGAGAGTTGGAAGTGGATTCCAAGCCATCCTCATAATACAATGGAAAGAGACCTAGATCATTAATTACATTAAGGACCCAGGTTTAAATCCCAGTTCAGTGACTTAGGCAAGTCACCACCTCACTTTCTTACTCTATAAAATCAGTGAGATCAATAGATCTCTTTCAGCTCCAAATCCATGGGTCCATAATCTATGATTCTAGCTCAACCCATACTTATAAAGAAATCCTCTCTGCTTGAAAACTTCTAAGAAGGGAGCACCCACTGTCCTACCAAAGCATTCCATTCCATTCTAGGATAATTTTACTTTTGAGAAAGAATTTTCCTTATGTTAAGCCAAATATTCATTTTTGAACTTTCTATGCCAGTGTTCTATCTTATAGGGTCAAGCCATTGCAGGGAAGCTAGGTAGCACAGTGGTTGGAGTTCTGGGCCTGGAGTCAGGAAGACCTGGAGTCAAATATGACTTTAAACACTAGCTATGTGACTCTGGGCAAGTCATTTAACCCTGTTTGTCTCAGTTTCCTCATCTGTAAAATGAGCTGGACGAGGAAATGGCAAACCACTCCAATATCACTGCCAGGAAAACCCCAAATGAGGTCATGAAGAATCAGACATGACTGAAACAACTGAAACCAACAACAATGGGGCCAAACAGAATAAATCTAATCCTTCTTCCACATGACACTCCTCTAAATAATGGAAGCTTCAAGCCTCCTCTTTTTCAGGTTCAATGTCCTCAGTTCTCAGATGGGATGTTCTCAAAGTTCATCACCATCATAATTACCCCCTACAGCCTGTTAACATTCTTTACGTATGAGCAAGGATAGCAGTTTGTTCTAGTGAGTGACTTGTATATGTGCTGTTTGATATTCATTCCTTCAGTGCTTACATGCTGTGCACAATGAATAAATCAATGTGGCTAGGCATCGTGGGAAATAAAAAGTTGCTTTCACAGCAAAAGCAGAAGAATGATGCGTAGGATTTTAACAGTTGGAAATGGAGGGAGCGGTTTCTGGGAAAAGGAAATATCATTAGAATGGGCACATTGGTGAGCAAGTATGAGCTATATTCAAATAATAATCCAGCTTGGTTGAAGTATAGGGTATATGAAGGCTATAGAACAAAATGTTTAGAAAGATGTTAGGCCTAGATTATAGAGGAACTTGAATAAAATTATTTTGGGCTTCATTTGTAGGCAATGGGAAGCCCTTGGAGGTTTTTAAGAAGGCAGTATGACATGTTTAGGACTGAACATGAAGAGGAAGATGACCCGACACCACAGTGTATGACAGATGTGTGAATGTATGTGTAATGTGCATGGTGTGTGAGAAGGGCAGGAAAGCAACAGAGAAAGAGCAGACATAGCGAGACAACATAGGAGATTGTTGTAATATTCAAGGTGACATAATGGAAGTCCTGAATTAGGAGCTACTTGAGAGGAATCACCATTTTTATTTGTTTCTACTTTCTTTGTATTCCCAGTGCTTAGCTTAAGACAGTTCTTGAAACAAAGTGCTTAAATGCTTGGTGATTGACAGCAAAATTGGAACAAAAATATGGACGTGCCATTTTTGCACATGGCCAATATGGGAATTTGTTTTGCTGGATCATGCATGTGTATTTTAAATTTTTCTTTCTTTTTCATTTTAACTATTCAGTTGGAGTGGCAGTGATACAGAGAGATAACAAATGCTTATAAAACAGAAAAATTGTACAAAATTGTACCCAAAAAAATGATTGCACATAAAACCGCAAATCTATTATGTGCAACTTGCTATGCCTTTTAAATATATAATAAAGTTATCATGTAACTTTCTCTTTTCTTACTTTTTTTCTTTTCTCCCCTATTCCCCATCCTAGTGGCCTCCCTTGGCAATCTGGACATATTCATGGACCCCTTCACAGAATAATGTTTTAAATGCATAAATAAAATACATAGGATTGAAAAGGAAACCAAAGGTTAGTGAAAATAAAAATATAATATTTCTCATCCAAGTTGATTTTCATCATTCCTTGAACTCTATTCAGAGATGGGTTCTGGGACCTAGGTTAAGAATCCCCTGACTAGTTTTTTCTTCTGTGGCCATGTTTAAAAAAAAAAAAACCCTAATGCCTGTTTTCCATGAGAGACCTTTAAAAAAATTAGAAGACAGAAATTGTCCACCCCATAAATCTTCAGGCTAACAACCCCAGTTCTTTCAACTGATTCTTATCTAGTCTGATTTCTCTATACCTTCATTGTCTTGTCCTCTGCCCATACTCCAGGTGACCGAGATATCTTCCAATTTGGGAGTCTAGAACTTTGTTATATTCCAGGTATGGTATGATCAAGGCAATGGTACCATCTTTCCCTTTGTCTCAGACACTGTGTTTCTGCTAATGCAATGTCAAATCATAACTCCTTTTTCTGGCGTCTACTTTTGAGTCACACTGAACTTGGGATCTACTTAAACTCTGTTGTCTTTTTGACAGTAAAATGTTTACATCATTTAGCTTCTAAGGCACATCCTTGTTTCCACATATATGCACAATAAGGAGTGCTCTTGAAAAGCTCTAGGGTTCCCTTCACTCCAGAAATTCCATAGCTAAAATGAAGAAATAGTATAGTGCAATGGAAAGCATGAAGATTTTGAAGTCAAAAAAACCTGGGTTTAAACTCTTTCTCTGATGCTTACTATGAGACCTTATGCAAGTCACTCTGGGTCTCAATTTCTTCACCCATAAAATGAGGGGATTATATACATGACTTCTTTGGTTCTTTCTAGCTCTGAATTCATGATTATACAGATGTTGATCTTCCTTTCCCATTCCTTTTCTATATCCTCACCACCCCCCTACCTTTGCCTCTGTGTCAAACTTTAAAAATATGTGATTAAAAATTAATTTATGGACAGTTACTTTTAGCTGTTTTGAGGTGTGTATGTATGTGTGTATATATATATAATATATATGTATATACATATATATGCATGTATGTGTGCATATACATATATATATATGTAATATATTTTAAAAGGAAATCTAGGTTTTCTTTACCAAATTGAAGGCATAATTTAGAAACTACTATAAAGCTTAAAACAATGCTCTTGGTTGCTCTTGGCAGCTGGGTGGTGCAGTAGATAAAGCCCTGAATCTATAGTCAGGAAGACTGAGGTCAAATTTTACCTCAGACACTTACTAGCTGTGTGACCCTGGACAAGTCACTTAACTTCTGTTTGCCTCAGTCTCCTCAAATGCAAAATGGGAATAATAATAGCATCTACCTCCCAGGGTTGCTGTGAGGATCAAATGAGGTATTTATCTTAGCACAGTGTCTGGCACATAGCAGATGCTTAATAAATGCTTATTCCCTTTCCCCTCTCTCCTTGGCAGATTGTTGTGGAGACCTAAGTCTGAAGGTCATTGGCAACTATTACTTGGCATACCCTATGGCACTTTTTTTTTTTAAATCTCGGGTCTATCTACCCTTGGGAATCTACGGATAGATTTCAAAGAGTCAGTGAATTTAAATGGGAAAAAAGGAATACATCTCTCTTTTCATTATCAACTAACTGAAATTGAGCTTTTGTTGAAGTATTGAAAAACATTACTCTTAGAAGAGGTCTGTAGGTTTCACCAGGCTGACAAAGGGTTTCATCACACCAAACCCCTATCCTAGGTCATTCTGATCTTAGGACAAAAATATGAGAGAAAATGAAAACCAAGACAGAATATTAGTCATTTATTTGTGGTTTTCAATAAATGCATAAAAATTGAACAGAACCTATAGAGTGTTGAAATTTGTGTCATGAGCCCAGAGTGTAAATTACTAGAGAACACATGGCCACAAGAATATGGTGAGTACTTTTGATCTGACCAAGTTTGTCTCATGAGGGAGACATTGAGACTTCATAGTAAAACTTTCAACTTTTCCAGATGAGAAAAATATGCCCCCCTCATCAGTAAATGAATTCCTTTTCTTGGGCAAGTATCTTGGCCTTTGGGGCTCAGTTTTACTTTCTGATGATTTGGACCATCATATTTTGCCAGCTTGGGTAAATCTCATAAAAATGGTGAAGAGAAAGGAATTGATCTTATATGAGATTGTCCTCTTGGGAAGCCAGCTTCTGCAAAGAGAGAATTAATGGAAAGCATTGTCACATTCTTCCTTACCTTACCTTCCTTTAAAGAAAAGGTATGGACAAAATCCTATCTTAAGGCCTCATGATCCACCTCTTCCTTCTTTGTCATCTTGACAGCTGTGAGAGATGGCATAATTGCTTATTTAACGATTTATTATGCATGTGGTATTTTTTCCCCTCATGATTTGGAACTTTCCAGTTCCCTTTTGACAACATACATTATATGCCCAAATAGTCTACTTTTTTAAAAAGTCTTCTTGTTTGGATATTAAAATGAAGTGAATTCTGAATTAGCATTACAATGAATATCAATTGGTATTTCAGGGGTGCCTATTGACTGGAATTAACCCTTATGTCTACCAGCACATAAGTGATTAAGTATCTGCTCTATCCTTCACTTGGTGAGGCCCTTACATCCAAACAGCACCCATTTGAAAGAAACGCTTTTTTTTTAACAAAATAATTTCAAGAATAGCTCTGACCACACATTGTGAAATGGAACTCCAGGAAATCCAAATGAGATGAACTGCTTTGCTTTCAGAAATGTCTCATTGTAACTCAAGTGGCTTTCTAAAGAACGAACTAAAATGCTTATGTGGGACTTGGGAGTGGGGGGAGGGGGGTTGTGTGTGGTGGGGAGGTGTTATGGATAACTCTGTGAAGTGCAGAACTACCACAAGCAAAAGAGAAACTTAGGACAACCATTGAGACAATCCAAGAAATTAAAAACACACACACACACACTTCAATCAAGTCTTCATACATTTCAAATGAAATTGGATTCTGTTTTTGTTTTTGATTTCTATTTATCTAGAAAGTTGTCTCACTTTTCCACTTTGCATATGAAATAATGAGTAGTAGATAAGTAGTGAGTAACATGGAATAATGGAGAGAGAGCTATCCTTGGAATCTGGACAACTTGTGTTCCAATCCAGATCTTGACACATACCAGCTGTGTGATCCATAGTAAGTCAATTAACCCCTATGGGTCTCAGTTTCCTCATTTTTAAAATAGGGGGTTAGACTAGATGACTTCTAAATTCCCATCTAGCCAGGGATGTGCTTTTAAGTGTTTAATAACTAGCTCATTGATGGGAAAAGTATGTATGACACTCTTTAAAATGGAATCTGCACTATTAACAATTTCTCCATCATTTTCTTATGTCTAGATAATCAACAAAACAATAAATCAAGCCCAGATTTGTAGTGTTTGCTGGTTTTCAAAGTGAAAATACTCACACTGAAACTTTAACAATCATCTCTTGTGAACAAGTACGAGTTGGCTCTAGCATTTAGCTCTAAATTTATGCTTCAATATTCTTATACGCCATTTTTCAGTGCTTATACTAGTCGCAAGCAAAATGATTCAAAAATATCAATTTGTGTCATAGTCATTGAAGACTCAATCCTTTGATAGAGGGATTCTTAAGCTTTACAAATATGTGTATGTGTGTATATAATATATATATAATATAAAATACACACATACATATATGCATATGTGTGTATCTATGTAGTATACATATCTATATGTCTATAAATTTCTATATATAGATATATAACATATACACAATATATATACACATACTACAATATATATACATATACATATATACAGTACATATACATATATACAATCTATATATAGATATATAGACATACAAATTGTACCCTTTAGCAGTCTGGTGAAGCCTATGGACCCTTTCTAAGAATAATTTTTTAATTGAATAAACTAGGTAGGATAATAAAAGAAAATAATTATATTGAAATATAATTATCAAAACATTTTGAACAACAAGCTCATGGAACCAAGGCTAAGAACCCACGCTTTTAAGTGGCATGATGAATTTGAATCACTAGGGATAATCTGCATTGGGGGGGATTGGGGGCATGAAATTGATTTTATCTGTGACCTTACAGTGATTCATCCTTATTTCAATAGCCAAGATGATCAAAATAACTGATACAATAAGCAAGAGATCAAGATCACTACTTTATTTCACTCTGTATCTTTGAGGCAATAGTATTCATGTTCTCCCTTACCTACTGGAAATTCAATTGATTCAGTTCAACAATAACGTGTTAGACTCCTACCATATGCAAGGCACTATGAAAGGGGTGAGACATCAAATTTCTGTGCTCAGAGTTTAAAATGTTAATGTTATAATTATAACAATAATCAGTATTATTATATTCTATATCATCATTATTATTCAATACTTTAGAGACTTACAATTTCATTAGAGTAAGTACTCCCTCCACTACTGCATATTACAATCAATCCCTCCACATCTTAGTTCACAGGGTTAGAGAAGAGGACACAGCCTCGGGGAGCAGCCACACTTAGGAATCAAGAGGGAGACTATGAAGCAGGGAAGGAGATCCGGAAGGAAGTTAGCCAGGTGGAAAGAGAATTGGGAGAGAACAATGTCATAAGAGCCAAGGGAGCAGAGAATGTCCAGAAAGAAGTGTTATGCAACAATATCTATTGATACTGAAAGGTCAATAAGGATGATTGAGAAACTACAATTAACTGTGACAATTACTTTTGACCTTGGAAAAAAAAGAGTTGGAGTAGAGTTTTAGGGCTGGAAGTTTGATGGCTGTAGAGTGAATGAGTGAGTGATAAGGAAGTGGAGACAGCAAATATAGACTATTCATTATTAAGGAGAAGAGAAAAACAGAATAATACCTAAAAAGGAAGTTAAAATTAAAAAATTTGGTTTTTGTTTTATTTTTAGAATAATAAAAACCTAAACCTTTTAAGGGAAAGCAAAGAACAGTCCTCAAAGAGGAAGATAATGAATTTGATAGAGAAGAAATGATTAATAGATTAAGATTCCAAAAGAGATAGGACAGAATGGGATGAAGATCATGAATGGAAGAAGTGCAATGATTTACAAGGAGGAAAGCTATCTCATCCTCTGAGAATGGTGGGAAGAAGGAGAAAAGGAAAGGCTTCTGAGGTATGAGTACATTCTTATCAGTCCCAATAATTGCAATAAATAGGTGATAAAGTTCGAAAGAGGGAGGGTGGGAGTGAAAGACAAAGGGAGAGGAGAGTGAGAGAGAAAGAGGGGGTCTGAGAGACAGAAAGAGGCAAGGGGGAGCAAAAAGAGAGAGAGATAGACAGAGAGAGACAAAGTGGTAGGGTACAATTGGGGGTTCAAGTGAGAATGAAAGATTTGGAATAGTGGCCTTTGGTAATGTGATAGGGAGTCAGAGATGAATAACATAACTAATTAGCAGCACAATATCCAACCCCAGTCTGTCTTCTGAGTGTCAGTCTTACATCACTTACAACATTTCCAAAACTGAATTCATTATCTTTATCCTGTTCCCCAACCCTTTCCTCTTCCAAATTTTCCTACTTCAGTTGAATGCAACCACCTTTCTTCTAGTTTCTAAGGCTTATAACTGCAGCTTTATTGACTCTTCACTCTCTCCTACCCCACATATAGTTACCAATTGTTCCATTTCTACCTTCACCACATTTCTCACAGTTGACTTTGTCTTTCCACTCACAGAACAACCACCTTAGCTCATGCCCTCATCACCGCTTGTCTAAATTATTGCAACAGCCTCTTTATTGGTTTCCCTGTATCCAGTCTTCAGCTATCAACTCCAGTTGATCCAGATGATATTTTCAAAGTAATTTTCCTTAAGCACTTAAACACAAATGTTACCATGTGATTCCTACACAACTGGTTCCACTGACTCCACATTACCTCTGGGATAAAATATAAACTTCTTTGTTTAGTTTGGGTTTTCTTGTATTATTTTCTCTGTTTATTTTTTAAAACTCAACACAACCCATGACCAACCTCATTTTCTAGCCCCAGTGGACATTGCTCCTTCCCATACTCTATGATCCAGACAAAATGGTCTTCTCTCCATTCCCCACACATGACAATCAGTCAATAAGCATTTATTAAGCATTTACTACATGTCAGGCACTGTGCCAAGTGCTAGGTAGACAAAGAAGGATATTTCCCATCTTAAGGACTATTCTACATGCTCAGAATGCATTCCCCTTGCCTCATAGAGTCCCATTCTTCCTTTAAGACATAGCTCAGATAATATCTGCATATACCTCCCAATCTCCCAAATGCTAGTGTCCTGCCCAAAATACCTTATATTTAACTACTTTACCATATAACATATATATATACATATATATATACACACCCCTGTATATATATACATTCATTTTGTAGCTATGCTGCATTGTATGTATATATGTGTGTGTGCGTGTGTGTGTGTATGTTAACTTCATCATTAGAATATTAGAACGTAGGGAGTTTCATTATTTATACTTGCATAGTGCTCAGCACAAAGTAGCTTAATAAATACTTATTGGTTAGTTGATGGATTGACTGATTACTGGTAGTTCAGTTTGGAGAGATGGCAAAGTCTGTGGTTCAATGAAACAGAGTGGAAAGGAGTTTTATAGAAGTCAAAGGGTCAATAAATTGAGATGTTGTGAAAAATAACTTTGGCATTGTCCTCATATACAACTGGGTCAACCAAAGTGGAGTTGAGTCAATGTTCAGTAGCAAAATAAAATCCACAACTCTAATCATTTGACTAAACTGACCATTGAATTCAGTCAATATCTTCATATATATATATATATATATATATATATATATATATATATATATACACACACATATACAACCATAAAAACCTGAAGTTTCTAAATTATTTGGAGTTTTTCAAAGATTGGAACCATCACCAATGATGATGTTATTATATTCAGAGCATATTATTTCTATAGCCTATTTCTAAATTTTTGCAGATACAATGTACAGCAGGAAAGAATTTATTTATGACTAGGCAATATGTTAGTTCATGGTATCATAGATTTGGAGATGGAAGAAACCTTAGAGGTTATCTAGTCTGAGGCCAAGAGAGGTAAAGTGACTTATCTAAGATCTCATAGGTAGTTAGTGGCAGAGCCAGGAATCAAACCCAGATCCTTTAACGTCAAATTCAGCAGTCCCTTTACTATCTGTCTCCCTTCTAGTTGCCCTTAAATTGGTATTCACATTTTGTATCAGGCTTCTTCTGACTTGAATTCATACCTTTCCTAAACAATTATGCTTGAGAGGCAGCCTGGGATAAGGGATAGCAGGCCAATTATGGAATTAGGGAGATGTGGATTCAAGTCCTGACACAGACACATACTAGTTATTTGAACACAGACAAATCTCATAACCTCTCAATACCCCTGGGCAACTTTAAGGCTATAAATTACAGACTAGTTGCTGATTTCTATCAGTGAAAAATTCTCACTCTGAGAGTTCTTTTATTAGTATTTCATTTGTGTGGCGATAGTTATACCCTACCTCAGGGGTTCTTACAGTTTTCATTTATCATGGATCCCTTTAGAAGTCTGATGAGGCCTATAAACTCCCTATGCAGAATAATGACTTTAAATGCATAAAATAAAATACATAGAATTGCAAACCAAAGGTTAAAGTAAAGTTTTCCCATCCAAGTTTATGGACCTATTGACATCTATATGCATATCTTTTGGGGACGTCAGTGGATTCCAAGTTAAGAACTCCTGCTCCACTCTGTGTCATTATGGAATGGGGTCAGATTGTGAAGAGCTTTAGAAGTCAGAAACTTCATCTTTGATCCTAATCACAATTCACTTTGAGTGGAATCATTTCACAGTAGAAAGCTACTCTCTGTATCTACTATTTGGGGCCAAAGTTACCTCATATATATTCATTGTCCTTTTGTTGTTCTTCAGTCCTTTCCATCCTGTCCAACTGTTCATGACCCCAGTTGGGGTTTTCTTGGCAAAGACAGTAGAGTGGCTTGCATTTCCTTCTCCAGCTCATTTTACAGTTGAGGAAACTGATGTAAACTAGGTTAAGTGACTTACCCAGGGTCACACAGCTAGTTAGTGTCTGAGATCAGATTTAAACTTAGGGAGATGAGTCTTCCTGACTCCAGGCCTGGCACTCTATCCACTGCACCACTTAGCTTTCCTTTATCGACCCTCGGGCTTTTTTAAAGGTAAAGGGTATTTGTGGTTGTGAAAGCTTGCACCCCATGTTCCCATGAAATGTTGTTAGCTTCACAAAAGGATGCAGGAAGAATGAGCTTGTTTAATCATGTAACTTGCTCATGTCTCTACTGGAACTGGCACACAGCGGGGAGTGGGAGGAATGTTGATTTCCAGCAGTCCACAGGTGCGTGGGGGAAAGGATTCACCCAAACCCCAGGGGCCCTTGGTTTAAATACTTGATTCACCTGCCAAATTACTGCAAACCTGCCAAGTTTCTAGACTCTAAAAACCTAGCTCAACCCAAAAAAACATCCCCCTCTTCCCACCTGCAGGGAGGTCCACAACATTAGGCATAGTAAGTCAAGTTTGCCCTTCAAACAGTCCCAGGGAAAGCATTTGTGCCTTTGGGGCAGAATTCACTAACCTTTAGAAGGGCAATAAAGACAACTACAAAGCATCAGGGTGTAGCCCTTCTCTTCAAAACTGGAATCAGGTGAGGATATAAAGCAAGCTTCCATATCAGAGAAATGCAGGTCTTTTTTGAACAGGGTGGGGCACAGTTACCTACCATAAATTTTTAATGAATTATTTTTAAAGCTCGATGTAATTCCATTATTGGTCTAACATTACTCCTTTCATAGCGAGGAGTTACTTCATTTTTGGCAGTGTTTGAACTCAGCACAAGGCATAGATGTGACCAGTTAGGAAGTACATGAACTGCATTTGGCTCTAGTAAGATGCGAGTTCGGATCCTTATTCATTTCCATTAATTTTTCAGTTAACGGGGGCAGGGTGGAAAGTAGGCCAGATTATACTCTTAAATATGGAATTTTATGTATTTGCATAGTACAAGTTTTTATTTTACTAGAAAAACATGGTCATTAAATCTCATTTAAAAATATAATTATGGGAAGAGTGAACTGACTGCTTGGAAAAATTCGGGTTTGTCCAAACTCTTAAAGGCAGAGAATCCAGAATTTTCTCAAGGTTTGGAGTAGCAGAGAGACCACTGGATTTGGAACCAAAGATCCCAACTCTGGAACCAACTTCCCTGTGTATGACTTTGAGCAAGTCATTTCCCTTTTCTGGCCTCCACTTCCTCATCTGTAAAATGAGAATTAGCAACCATGATTCCAGAAAACTAGTGATGAAGCATACTACCCATCTCCCACCAGAGAGGTGATGGACTTGGTGTACAGATTGAGACAGTTCTAAATATAGCCAATGTGGGGATTTGTTTTGCCTGACTATATGTGTGTTACAAGGGTTTTGTTTTCCTTGGCCAGGTGGCCACACCCCAATACCTGAAGAATTAGATTGGGGGATGGGAGGGAAAAATAGATTTTTGTTCATTGAAAAAAGTTATATTAATTTTTTAAAAAATAAAATGAGGGTTGAACTAGATAAACACAATGTTTCTTTTCGATACTGAATCTTTGGTCTTATGAGACCTCATTTTTCCAAATCTATACAAGCACTTTAACAAGAAATATTCTAAGTATTGATTGTTCTACATTGGAATGCATCTTTAACTTGGTGTGATTTTGTAGGAATCAACTTATCACAGTGTTTTAGCATGACAGATCCTGAGTAATATCAGTGTATTTCTTTCAGCAATTTGTGCTTCCACTCCCTACACAAATGCCAAAAGAGGTCCAAAAAGCCAATGAAAAGAAGAATGCCTTCAAAAGCAGAATTGGCCAAATGCAAAAGGAAGTCCAAAAGCCCACTGAAGAAAATACTTCCTCAAACATTAGAATGGAACAAATGGAAACTAGTGACTTTATGAGAAATCAAGACATTGTAAAACAAAACCAAAAGAATAAAAAAAATAGAAGACAATGTGAAATATCTCATGGGAAAAACAACTGACCTGGAAAATAGATCCAGGAGAGATAATTTAAAAATTGTTGTACTACCTGAAAGCCATGATCAAAAAAAGAGTCTAGACATCATCTTTAAGAAATTATCAAGGAAAACTGCCCTGATATTCTAGAACCAGAAGGCAAAATAGAAATTGAAAGAATCCACTGATCACCTATAGAAAGAGATACCAAAAGGAAAGCTCCTAGTAATATTATAGCCAAATTCCAGGTCAAGGAGAAAATATTGCAAGCAGCCAGAAAGAAACAATTCAAGTATTGTGGAAACACAATCAGTATAACACAAGATTTAGCAACTTTTACATTAAGGGATCAAAGGACTTGAAATAGGATATCCTGGAGGTCAAAGGAGCCAGGACTAACACCAAAAATCACCTACCCAGTAAAACTGAGTATAATCCTTCAGGGGAAAAATGGATATTCAGTGAACTAGAGGACTTTCAGGCATTCTTGATGAAAAGACCAGAGCTGAATAGAACATTTGACTTTCAAATACAAGACTCAAGAGAAACATGAAAAGGTAAACAGGAAAGAGAAATCATAAGAGACTTATATAGAGAGACAGAGGGCACAGGGTGAGTTGAATATGAAGAGATGATACATAAAAAATAAAATTAAGGGATCAAAGAGGATTATACTGGGAGAAAGAGAAAGGGAGAGGTAGAGTGGGGTAAATTATCTTATAGAAGAGGCTAGAAAAAGCTTTTACAGTGGAGAGGAAGAGGGGGCAGATGAGAGGGAATGAGTGAATCTTATTCTCATCAGATTTGGCTTAAGGAGGGAATAACATAATCAACTGGGTATGGAAATCTATCTTACCCTACAGGAAAATATCAAGGAAATGGATAAGAAAGGGGAGATGATAGAAAGGACAGCAGATTGGGGGAGGGGGTAATCAGAAGCAACTACTTTTGAGGAGGGACAGGGTCAAAGGAGAGAATAGAATAAGTGGGGGGCAGGATAGGATGGAGGGAAATATAATTAGTCTTTACTACATGACTATTATGGAAGTATTTTGCATGACTACACATGTGTAACCTATATCAAATTGCTTGCCTTCTCAATGAGGGTGGGTGGGGAGGGAGGAAGGGAGAGAATTTGGAACTCAAAGTTTTAAAAACACATGTTAAAAATTGTTTTTACATGCAACTGGGAAATAAGATGTACAGACAATGGGATATAGAAATCTATCCTGCCCTACAGGAAAACAGAAGGCGAAGGGAATAAGAGAAGGGGGGATAATAAAAGGGAGGACAGATTGGGGGAAGTGGTATGCAGAATGCATGCTGTCTTGGGGTGGGGGGAGGGATAAATGGGGAGAAAAATTGGAACTCAAAATTTTGTGGAAGTGAATGTTCAAAACTAGAAATGAATTAATTAGTTAATTTTTTAAAATTAACAAAAAAAGAAAACCAGTGACATCATGGGTTAATGTCTTGATGTGGGCATGATTTAAGTGAGGCACAGCTACCCAAAGTCAACAGCCTTACTCTTTTCCAGAATCATTGAAGTCTAATGGCAAGACAAAAGTCAGTACCACTGGCTATGGCCCAGGATGCCATGAGTAACCTTAGCATCTTCTACATCTGACCGAGCTCTAAGTACTCTACAGCACCTGCTTAAGCTGCCTTCAAGACTGTTTGAACAAATTGTTCTCATCTGCCCGTTCCACCAGGGGAAGTCTTCACATGCTTGGGAAAGATACCCCCCTAATTCACCAATGGCTTTGAGGCCTGTTGGTTGCCCTCAACTTGGTTTAGCCCATCAGCCAATGAGAGTTGGGTAACAGGTGGAGACCAAAGGGAGATAAGTAGCCGTGAAAAGGACTTACCAAGTTCTCACACCAGAAGTTTCCATCCTCTCTGAACATCCCATACACCCCAGGATCCATTTATCATCCTGATAATGATTACAAAGACATTAATCAACAATACATGGTGATAATTGGACTTCAAGTTTTACAAAGCACTTTAACGTTCTCTCATTTGCTCCTTACAACAATCCTATGAGGTAGGTGCTATTATTATTCCCCTTTTACAGATGAAGAAACTGAGCCTGGGAGAGCTGAAGTGATGTACTGTACACTACTAGTAAGAGTTCCAGGTGGAATTTATATTCAAGTCTTCCTGACTCCAAATCCAGCACAACATCCATTATGAAATTTTCCTCGGATGTTAGATGCAGATGGATTTTTAGAGATATTTTAATCCACATACCTCACTTTACAGATTATGAAACTGAGAACCAGAGAAGTAAATGGGCTCGTCCCAAGTTGACATAGCTAGTGAGTGGTAGAGGGATGATTTTTCAGGGATGGCAATAATAATAATAATAATAAAACTTTGCACCAAATTGTCGTCAAGTATTGATTAGAGTCTAGACCAAAGGTGTCAAAGTAGACAACCACAGGAGCATGGGCAAATCTACTGAGTGAAGACCAAACCAGTTTAAAATGTAATTGGGAAATATTTAACAATATAAAATTTAAAAACAATTTAAAACAGAAAATGTTAAGTTGTGGTTTTCTATATCAACATGGCACCCTTAGCGATCAGTTTCTATTTATATTTGACAACACTGATCTAGATTTCCTAGGTCTCTTCCAACTCAGAGATTCTGTCATATCAAATCTTGGCACCTAATCCCCTACCATTTCAACTGCTTCATACCACCTCTCTGTTGCTCCTTCTATAGACAGTCAGTATTTATTGCTACTCAGTTTACCTGTCATAAGCCTATGCTACTGTCTATAAATTAACTTATTATAAACATATTTTCCTAAGAAGATCAGATTATCACAAAAAATCACAACTGTTACCCACTAAGTTAGTCACTGAACTAGGATTCATTTTTTTATTTTTATTTTATGTAATAAAATAAGTATTTCCATGGCATGGTACAACAAAGATGATTGCACATGAAACTCCAAATCTATTATATACAATTTGCTATTCCTTTTAAATATATGATAAAGTTATCTTGTAAATTTCTTTTTTATCTTTGTCTTTTCCTTTTTATTCTTCCTTCCCCTTCTTTCCACCCTAGAGATGGCTACCATTAGACACAAATAAGTATACACACATACATATACACATATACATACTCATATATATATAATTATTCTGTACATATTTCCATTTATCAGTTCTTTCTCTTTCTTCATATGTAGTATGTGGTTGTATATTTCTTCATATGTCCTTTATAGTTAATTTGGGTATTTATATGATTTATTAAGCACCAACTGTGTATAAGGTGTTGTACTAAATGGATACTTTGAGTGCAGGAAATGTCTTGTATTTGTACCCTGAGTGGTAGCAAGGTATGAATACCCATTAAGTTCTTAATAAATTAATTTTGACTGACTAATTAATATCTGATTTTGGTATGCTGTTTCTATAGGGCAACTAGGTCGCACAGTACATAAAGCACTAGATCTGGAATCAGAAAAATCTGAGTTCAAATACAGCCTTAGACATATACTGTTACATAATTCTGAATAAGTCACTTAACCTCTGCCTCAGTTTCCTCATCTATAAAAAAAGTAAAAATAGCACCCACCTCCCATGTTTGTTGTGAAGATGCAATGAGATAATATTTGTAAAGAACTTGCAAACCTTAAAGCACTATGTAAATGCTACCTATTATTTATGATGATGATGATGATTTCTATGTGGTATACTTCAAAAGTTTTTATTAAGAGTCTCCTTTGTACTAGGTATCATAATAGTCTCTGAGGACACAAAGACAGAAAATTTATATAGTCTCTGCTTCTGAGGAGTTTTGCATTTTGGAGGTAATTGGAGTTAAGTGACTTGCCCAGGGTCACACAGCTAGTAAGTGTCTGAGGCTGGATTTGAACTTAGGTCCTCCTGACTCTAGTGACAGTGCTCTATCCACTGTGCCACGTAGCTGCCCCACCTTTTTAGGGGATGGGCATATTTATGTGTATACAAGGTGTAAGGGGAATGTTAATCGGATTGTCTCTAAGTCAGACAAGGCCTTACTCCCAAAGATAAGGCAAAGCCCCTGAAAGAAGCTCACAGCCCCAATGATCCCAAGAGAGTTTGAGGCACAACAAGGTCAGTTTGGCTGGATCAGAGAGTGCAAAAAGGGGAGAAATGTACAATACAGTTAAATAGTAATGCCAGGTGGTGAAGAGCTTTTAATGACAACTGGAAGAGATTTCATTTCATGCCGGAGGTAATAGGAAGCCACTGGAGCTTATCAAAAAGGGGCATGATGTGTCAGAACTCTGCTTTTAGAATATTCATCAACCATTGTGTAGAGAACAGATTAGGGAAGGAAGGAAGAGACTGAAGCCAGGAGACCAACAAGCAGGCTATTGCAAAGTCCAGGTGAGAGTCAAAGAGGGTTTGAAGTCGAATCCCTATGGAAGTGGAGAGGTGCTGCAACGGTAGAATCAGCAATACTTGGTGACTGATTGAACATATAAAGTAAGGCATATTTAAGAGTCCGTGATTGTTCTAACCATTGTACAAAGAAGGATCATGGTGGCACCATCCAAATTGGACTGACCATCTGATTGACCCATTCATTGTTCCTGAAGTCAATCTGCAAAGACTTGATCCAGCTCAGTGTGAAGAAGTAGGTATAGAATTAAAAATTAACTACAATCCTGACTCAGCTTCCCTTCAAGATCTCTGATCCAATAGTTTGCAGGCCAAGCAAGCAAAAGTTTTAGTTTAGTTTAAAGAGGCACCATCAGGAAATCTTGCTGAAAGCTAGTGTCTCACTGGAGCAGGTTTCTCATCATACTGCTCGATCTTTTGACAGCATTTTTTATTCCAGTTGGCTCCCAACATGTATTTTTGGGGTGTTAAGCAAATGACATATGGGTGTGAGAGTTCAGTGTTAAATTAGACACCCACATATATCACTAATAGTCAAAACTTGCTGAACTCTTCTAGAAAAGGAAGATTTTCTATTTTCCTCAGTGTTTTAATTGCAAGGAAAATGGTTATTTCAGCATTCAAAATTCCTTTGGCTCCTGCTAATGTCAGGGATATTTAATTTAAGGATCTTTCAGGATAAGCTGATAGTTGTGGTATTTAACAAATGATGACCAAATGTAGAGCTAATAATGTTAAAACTATCAGTGTTCTCCTACCCATGAAAATATGTTGTCCGTGACTCAAAATAGCAATTCTCCTTTATGGAGATACACATTTATATGGACAATATTAGCCAGATTAGCAAGATTAGCAGAAATAACTATGTCACAAAATTCAAAGCAGTGAGCTAGTCAATGAAAACACATTTACTCGCAGTGTCAGGGCCTTCTGACTCAGGTTATCTATACTTTTTCACAGTCTCATTTATACTATCAATCCACTTTGCTTCCTTCCCCTTGATACCTTCTTTCCCACGTTGATGAGTTCCTTCCAGAACCTTTATTTTGAAGGACCAGCCATCTTTCACTCTCCAGACTTTTCACAATGCCCCTTCTAGGGTCCCCATACCTCCATATGGTTCCTTTGCTTTTCAGCTCTCTTTTATGAATTGTATTGCCTCTGTTAGAATACAAGCTTGTAAGATCAGGAACTATTTTTCTTCTTGCCTACATTATGTTCCTAGTAATTTGCATATAGTAAGAGCCAAATAAGAGTTAATTAACTGTTGACGGAACTCTTTAAGAACTTTTTTTTTTTTACTTTTTTTGTTTGCAGTCTCCCTCTTTAGATTGGAACTACTTGAGGGCAGATGTTTTGCCTCCTTTTGTATCCTTAGTACTCAGCATAACGCTTGGCATATAGTAGGCACTTAATAAATGTTTATTGATAATGATTGATTGATTGACTTGATTGAAAGCAAAGCAAAATTATTGTTTATACAAGTACAGTTACTAACAAATAGTAACAGATTTAGGTAACAAGATAATGACAATTTCCCCCACTTTTTCCTTTTTTAAAAAGAAAGTTTGTTTTAGATGCAGAAACATAAGCTTCTAGAGTCTGACCTTAGGATTCAGGGTCACCTGACAGTCCTCAAGATCCCTTTTGTCAGACAAAGCAGAATGTTAACAAATTTATTTCAAAGATTGAAGCACTTCTCATTCAAGATGTGAGAGATCCAAGAAATTAAACAAGTAATGAGTATTAATTAACCACTTTCTATGCAAGCAAAGTTATGCTTGTACTATGGGAGATAAAGAGATTATGACCTAACTCTCACCCTCCAGGAGCTTACAGTCTCCTTGAAGAGAAATCATTTACACATATGAAAAAACAAAGAACAATATAATATAGTATATTATGAAGAACTAAATTGTGTGACACAGAATCTAAGTGCTAAAAGGAGCTTAAACATAGTACATCCCAAACACTATGTATAAATACTCCCTTATTTTTACCAAGAAATTATCACATATTTTTTATAAAACAATCTACAAAATAATAGTCTTAGTTAATGTTATACAAATATTATCAAGAATTTTTTTAACACTTTCTGTAACATGAAAATCTCATCAACCTTAAGTGCTTACCAGCCTTGAGCCTTTGACTCAATTCCATATTCATACCTTAGTCACATACCACAATATAGAAAATAAATCCAAGTATTGTGAGAACTCTGATTTATCTAATGTCTTGATGGAAAACTATTTAAAAGGCTCTTTTTACACATTAATTTCAAGAATAATTCATATAAAACACAACATCTTCTAGGGAGACAGTTTAACTAGGCTATAAGTCTGCCTAGGCTTACATGCCTTGTCATTCCTCCTGAAGAAAGCTCAGTTTGACTTTAAAATCAAAGAAAAAGTCATAACAAAATACTATAGTCATCATTTGATGAGCATAGAAACCATGAGGGTATATGGCTCCATTAAAACACATTAAACAGTTCTTCATCTCACAGAAATATTCACCAATAATACAAAAATATTATTTGTACTCAGTGCACGATCTTTAAAGTATCAAGGAAGAGTAAAGACAACAGGGTTTGAATTTGAACCCAAAATTCAAATTGAACCAATGGATCATTGGCTAAATTATCATCGATTATACATTCTATTATTTTCTCAAATACAGCTAAGCTGTTTTTTATTTTGTTGTTGTTGCTTAACATAGCATGGCACTAAATTTTGTTAGAGACTATGTAGATTATTGATAAAATTTTGTGTTCTTTCTTATTCATATAATGAAATATGCTAATTAATTGCCTTGTGTTAAATCCTCCTTGCCTTACAGATATAAATCCAACTTGGCTATACAAAGTAATTTTCTCTGGGCTTATGGCTATAGTATCCTTACTACTATCTTATGATCTTTGTAGCATAGGTATTAGTGCTCCTTAAATGTTTAAAAGATTCACTTATAAGTGCATCTGGACCAGCCTTTCATCCTCCTTACCGCACCCATCTATCTCCAACCTCATTCCCACCTCCCACACACATACTTACACTCTTTGGTAGTTCATTTGTGTTTGCTTAAATTCTCTGACACTTAACTGTTTAAGATTTTCATTTCCTATATTTTGTTTCATTTTTGGAAATAAACACCCATTTCATTTAAGTTCCTGTTTTATTGGCTTATAATTGCTCATAGATTTAATTTCTGATCTCTTAAAAATGTCCTCTTTTCACTGTGAATTCATCTTTATTTTTAAAGTCTAGGTAATGGTTCATAAGCCTTACCCTGATTTTGGCAGCCTTTTTTTTAAACTGGATTTTGTACTAATTTTATATTATCTATACTTGCAATATTATCTATTTCTCCTCTAATTTTCAAGTTTCATTGTATTGTACTGTCTAGGAGTTACTGAGTAATTGATTTGCAATGTATTTTTAAATGAATGTTCAGTTCATTAATCCTATTTTTAAATTTCATTAATATGTGTTTTTGGAGATATAAATCTTCCTCCTAATACTTTAACTGTATCCCTAAATCTTTGGTATAGTTACACCAAAGTTATAATTATTTCTTTTTACAACAATTTGTTCTTTGACCCAGCTATTACTCAGAATGTTATTACTTAGTCTCCATTTAGGTCTATATATTTTGCCCAATATTTCTTTAATTGAATACTATTCTATTGAAGTATGATCTATAAAGCATGTGCCTGATGTTTTTGCCATTTTGCATTTATTTATGATTTCTTTAATCTTTAGCACATGATCTGCTTTTTAAAATATTGCATGCAAAATAATTTTAACATTTATTTTAGAAAATTTCAAATCTTATTATCTCCCTCCTTCCCTCTCCTTTCTCATCATTAAGAAGGCAAGAAATTTGATATAGATTATACATGTGCAAAACACGTTTCCATGTTGGTTATGTTGTGAAAGAAAACACAGACCAAGAATAAAAAAAGAAAACCATTTTAAAAATTGAAAAATGGTGTACTTTGATTTTCATTCAGACTCAATCCATTGTTTCCCTGAAGGTGAATAGTATTTTTCATCATGAATCCTTTGGAATTTTCTTGGATCATTGTATTACTGAGAACAGCTAAGTCATTCACAGTTAATCATTTTATAATATTACTATTAAGGTGTACAATGTTCTCCTGGTTCTGCTTACTCTACTCTGCATTAGTTCATGTAAGTCTTACCATGTTTTTCTGCTCTGCCTACTAATATCCCTCTCTTCCTGTTAAGTGAAAACTTAAATTTCATCTTCTACAGGAAGCCTTCCCTGACCCCTCTCAATTCCAGTGCCTTCCCTCTGTCAAATATTTCATAATTATCATATATATGTATATATGTGTGTGTGTGCATACATATACATATACATACACATTTACATACATACATGCACGTGTGTGTATCTTGCTTTGTATACATCTGTTTACATGTTGTCTCCCCCATTAGATTGTAAACTCCTTAAAGGAAGAGACTGTCTTTTGTCTCTTTTTGGATGCCCCGCGCTTATCAGAATTGCTGGCATATAGTAGGCACTTAATGTTGATAATTGATTGATTGATAATATGGAAATAAATGACTTCATATGTATAATGGTTATCATAGTTCTTTCCTTCTCAATTGGTGAAGAACAGAGTGGAAGGAAGGAAAGAATTTATAACTGAAAATAAAAATTCAAAAAGAAATTTTAAAAAAGAAAGAAAACGTAAAATGAGTTGATGTCAGCTGAGTTCATAATCTGCATTTCCTTGGTATAGAAATCTCTTCCCCTTTCACCTGCTTTGTACTGCTGGGTACACCCTCCCACTCCACATGCTGCTATTTCTCTGTTGTCCCATCTGGGGACAAGTTCAAAGTTCAGTTGTCAAAGCAGGTTGAATAGCAGGGGTGTGGTCAGGTTAAGGCAAAGCTGAAAAGAGGCTTGAAGGAAAGAGGACAGAAGCCACCACATCCAAAGCCCAAAATGTGGGCCCATCCGGATGCTCCTCCTGGGAGCAGCGAATGATGAGCACAGCTTGTGGGAAGGAGTCTATTGTACTATTGTCTATTATGTTTTGGGGGATTTTTTTGTTTTGGGAGGTTTTTTTTGTTTTTTTCTCATAAGACTTTACATTGTCAGGAAATGTTTCACCTCTCATAAATCAAGTTACTCTATTTTACCTGCTTTTTGTTCTGAGCTGCGGTGGGGGGGGGGGTCCAGGGTAATTAGGGCAGAACATAGTATCTTCTTACTCTGCCACCTTGCCATAAGTCATAATGACCTTGGTACTTGGTTAAAACTTGAATAACAAGCATATCTAAGGTTATTTTAAAGAAAACAAGAAAGATTCTGCTATTAACACTGCCATGGTGAAAATAAATGAAGCAAGAACAGAAAGGCCTCTTAAAAGGTTTCTTTCCTGGACTTTCTGAAGCCCTTTATGTATATGCGCACAAACGCATACATACACATTTGCACATACACATGTATGTATTATTATTTAGACACAAACATGCATAATACACACGTGCGTGTAGATATATATGATCTATACATGTTCATTCTTTACACATGCGTATATGTGTTTACACAATACAGACATACACATATACTTCTGTGTATATACATACATATGGGTATATTCATATATGTGTATAGGTTTGATTATGTAGTATAGATGCATATGCATGCACATGCATATATGAATGTAAATAGGTCTACACAGACATAAGTGCATATCAACACATGCATATACATACACATATGCAAGCATATGTGTAGCGTGCAAATACCTGTATATGTATATATTTCTATTTAAAGATGTGCATTTCTATATAGACATATATACAGTGTACATACATGTATAATGCATGATTGTGAACATGTGTGTGCATGTGTACATATATACATATTAGAATTAAGGAATGATGACCAAATTTTTTCATGCATACAATAACACCATGACATGGTAGGTGAACCCCACTGTCTAGAAATAGCAGAGTTCTATGCCAGTGACATTTAAAGCTATTCACGACTATGACAAAAACTCAGTCCTAAAATTTTTTACTAAAATTACGTTTCAGTGGGCTTTGTATTCACGTTTTACCCCAAGGAAAGCTGTCTCCAATCCAGTACCCTTTCTAGGTTATCAAAAAATGTTTCTAAGGTTACAAGGTTTTGTGATTGTTATATAACATTTATCTCGTTTATTTCCTCCTCATGCTCCTTTGTTTTGCCTCTATTTTTATTGATTATCTCCCCTTTCTTGCATTCCTTCTGTTTTTCATTTGTGGTACTGAAATCAATAATTAGGCTATGACAAACATCCAAGGAAAGGATTGTTTAATGAGGGGGAAAAAACCCACATTATTTCCATTTTCATTCATCCCAGAAGTTTTCAGTTGCATTTCACAAGTGTAATTTTATCAGGAAACTCAATATCAATAACATTGCTGTTTGTATTTTCAATCTGGTAGGGTTTCATGGACGCTACATTTGGCATTGTGCTTCCTTTGATTTTGATTCCATTTAATCACTTTGGCTTCTATCTACTTGGAAGCAAACAAAACCTGCAATCAGTGTGCCGTAAATTTGCCATGAGACCACAGAGCATGGAGGAGCAGCCGTGTAAATTTGCTGAGGGAAGGCAAATTTATGACAAGCTGATTAAAGCTCCAGGGCCCTCTTATACCAGCCAGGTTCCCTGGGGAATTCAGAGGCCACTGAGTTCACCCTCACATGGAATGTGTATGTGACTGCTACGAAGACACACAATCACACTCTTCTTGTGGCCTCTATTGTGGCTTGAGGAATACTATTGTGTGCAAAGCACAGCATGCCACAGGGCCCTTTTTGATCCCTCTTTTCATGTTCCCTGGTCTTAGTAGTCAAGAAATAGAAAGGAGAGAGTGTGCTACACCAAACTGTCAAGTGTTGGGGAACTCTCATTTACATAGATAGATAGATAGATAGATAGATAGATAGATAGATGGATGGATGGATCGATATAGTTAAATATATGTGTGTACACATACATATATACAGATATACAGATATACAGATACATACATATACATGCATATATATACATATAAGCATATACACAGACATATCTGCGCATGTGTATGTATATGTACAATTTATGTGCTTATGTGTGTTTATATGTACATGCATACACACACATATACATGCATACATACATATACCTATACATGTATATATAGACATATGTCTGTATATATGTATATGTGTTTCTATATGTGTAATATTGTGAATTTACATGTGTTTCTGTATATATGTATTATATGTATATGCATGTATTTATTTTACACACACACACATATATATATATATATATATATATATGTTTATTGGATATATGTTTTCTTCTTTTCCCTCTTATGATGTATAATTTTTGGAAGATCTTCCCAGAGAAAGATTATCTTTGGGAGAGATTTTGCATGTCCCTGTATAAAAGAACTCAGTTCCTCTTTCGTAAAATGGGACAGTTAAATTAAACGTTCTCTAACGTCCCTTCTGCCTCTGGTATTCCACAAAACTATTTCTTTTTAAAAACCATTAATATCTTTTGTTTTAACATAATCTTAATTTCTCCCCATATCCCTTCCCCACCCCATCTGAGAAAGAAAATCAACAAAGCTGAGAAATATACTTTGAAAAATTTTTCCATATGCGTAATATTCCAGAACACCATGATGCTACTCTATATAGGTGGGTAAATTTGAGGGGAGGGTATTCTGTAGTAGTGATTTCTTGTTAATTCTCCCCTTATCCTATCAGGTACATTTATTTTATAGGCTCCAAAGAGTACTTGGTGCCTGCACAGTCTTAGTGTACAAACACAATGAAATAAAAACTCAATGGCAATATTCATGCTTAGTGGTTCCTATATGGAACCGTCACAATTGTAAAATGTCCCACTAAGCTGGGCCAACTTAAAAAGATGAGATTTGTGCCATTCTATTGGTCCACTCACTTCTCTTCTCCCAAGCCCAGGCCAAGAAGGGAATTCCAAAAAAGGAAAATTCTCTAGGAAGAGCACCCTGCCTATAGTTCCCCAAAATATTCATCTATGAGTGAAGACCAGACCCATTTCAGAGGACTCTCTGTCCTATAAATCTGTTAATAGACAAAATGATCTCAAAGAAAGTCATAATGACCATTTCCTATCTTCATGTACAAAGATGACATTATTGATAAACCACCAGTTGGCATGCATTTTAATTTTTTTCATGTCAGTGATTTTTTTTTTCTTTTGCAGATCCATTCACAATCTCTTCCCCATCTCCCTGAGGCTAGTTGATGGAGCATTCAGCTCCTCCTGAAGTTTTATTTTATGGAGAGTTCACAACCTTCCATGTAGCACTATTTTCCATCAGCAGCTGTACTTGGCTTCAACTCCATAGAACACCATGCACCTGTACCAGGTACTCACTAGTGGCTACCCTCTCAACTTTTCAACTTCCTTTTGTGTGGTGTCACCTTTCCCTATTCTTATTTGTATCCCTAGCACTTGCACAATGCCTGAACATAGTAGAAACTTACTAAATGTTCATGGAATTAAATTGAATTGAATTAATAGAATTATAGGATTTAGAGCCTAGATAGGATATTGGAGACGATTGGATAGAGTACTGGGCCTGGTGTCAGGGAGGCTCTTCTTCCTGAGTTCAAATGCAGCCTCAGATACTTACTAGCTGTGTGACCCTGGGCAAGTCATTTCATCCTGTTTGCCTCAGTTTCCTCATCTGTAAAATTTGCTGGAGTAGGAAAAATTACAAACCACTCCAGAAACTTTGCCAAGAAGACCCAAAATGGGGTTATGAAGAGTCACACGACTGAAATAACTGAACAACAATAACAACAAAAATTGTGTAAGGTGCCCAGAATCTATAAAATAAAAACAAGACAATCTCTGCCTTCAAGAAGCTTACATTCTACATTTTTGTATTCTAAACTTGCCCCGGGGACCCAGGCAGACCATGACCAGCTCTGATCAGCTTCCTCAGACAGAAGGCATACCTGCACAGTCCAAAGGGAGGGCAGCTATTCAGTCACATTTAATAGGTTTCTATTATGAACATAATCTGTCCCAAGAGCTGTGAATTTAAAGATGAAAAACTTCTTGCCCCTGAGGAAAATATGATCTAATTGACACATTAAGAAAGGAAGACACTGAGACTTGTAATCAAGAATTTGGGTGAACTGTGAAGTATGACATCGCAACCTTGATACTAACGTCTAACAGGTATGTAGAGCTTACTACGTGCCGGACACTGTTCACCCTCTTTGTTTGCTCCAAATGTCATTTGATCAAAGGTTTAGAGCTTGAAGGAATATTAGAAGTCAAGAAGCCTAACTTCCTCATTTTACAGGTAAGGAAAGAGATGAGGCCTAGAGGTATTTCCTCAGGGTTACCCCCTGGATTTGAACCCACAGAGGCTTTGACTCCACATTCAGTGCTTATTCCCCTGACAATGTTGGCCTCCTCCTTTATTTTTAGGGCAAGGAAACTGAAGCCCAAAGAAAAAAAGTGACTTATGGTCATATATTCATGTTGTTGTTATTGAGTTGCTATTGAGTCTGACTCTTTGAGACCCCATTTGAGGTTTCTTGTCAAAAATACTGGAGTAGTTTGCCATGTCCTTCAGCTCATTTTACAGATGAGGAAAATAAGTCAAGGAAGATTAAGTGACTTGCCCAAGGTCACATAGCTCGTAAGTGTCTGAGGCCAGATTTGAACTCAGGTTTTCCTGACTCCAGGTTCAGTGCTCTAGCACCAGCTAGGGTAGATAGATGTGGCCATAAATTAAAGCATCATTTATTTTAAGATGCATCCATGAGCTGATTTCATTCCATTTTTAGGACATTTCTATGAATTGAGGGAAAATTCTGGGCTATAACAGCATTGAACTAGAGTGTTTTGGCAATGGTCCCCTAATGCGGTCAGCAATAACTACAGCAGCTGTGATTCCTAAAAAAAGAGCCCGGATGGTATTTGTTCCATAATGACTCAGCAGCAAAAGCAGCAAAGTAAAGTCCACCACAAGTTCTATCCCCAAAGAACTTCCCTTCTGTAAAACCTCCTGTGCAATCTGAGAAGGCGTAATCCCCAACTCCCATGCCAGCCAGCAGAGACACCAGGAGCTGCGAGATTCCTTTGGAGAATATGATTATTCATTTTGTTCAGTTGTTTTTTCTTTTTATTAATTCTTTTTCTTTTTTTAAATTTATTTTGATTTATCAACAATCATTTTCCATAAGCTTTTGAGTTTTAAATTTTTCTCCTCCTCCCTCCCCATTTCCCTCCCCAAGACAGTGCACAATCTGGTATAGGCTATACATATACATTCCTATTAAACATATTTTCACATTAGTGATGTTGTGAGTAAGAATTAGAACCAATAGGAGGAACCACCAGAAAGAGGAAACAAAACACAACAGAAGAAGAAAAATAGCAAATAGTATGCTTTGATCTGCATTCAGACTCCGCAGTTCTTTCTTTGGATGTGGATAGCATTTTTCATCATGAGGCCTTTGGAGATGTCTTAGATTCTTGTATTGCTGAGAAGGATTAAGTCTATCAATATTAGTCATCACACAAAGTGGCTATTACTGTGTACAATGTTCTCCTGGTTCTGCTCACTTCACTCAGCATCAGACCATATAAGTCTTTCCAGGTTTTTCTGAAGTCTGCCCACTCATCATTTCTTATAGCACAATAGTATTCCATTACATTCATATACCACAACTTACTTAGCCGTTCCCCCCAATTGATGGGCATCCTCTCAATTTCCAATTCTTTGCCACCACAAAAAGAGCTGCTGTAAATATTTTTGTACATGTGGGTCCCTTTCCCATTTGTATGACCTCTTTGGGATACAGTCCTAGAAGTACTATTGCTGGGTCAAAGGGTATGCACATTTTTATAGCCCTTTGGGCATAGTTCCAAATTGTTCTCCAAAATGGTTGGATCATTTCACAACTCCACCAACAATGTATTAGTGTTCCAATTTTCCCACATCTTCTCCAACATTTATCATTTTCCTGTTTTGTCATGTTGGCCAATCTGATAGCTGTGATGTGGTACCTCAGAAATGTTTTGATTTGCATTTCTCTAAGCAATAGTGATTTGGATCATTTTTTAATATGACTATAGATGGCTTTAATTTCTTCATCTGAGAACTGCCTGTCCATATCCTTTGACCATTTATCAATTGGGGAATGACTTGTATTCTTATAAATTTGACTTAATTCTCCATATATTTTAGAAATGGGGCCCTTATCAGAGACACTGGTTGTAAAAATTCTTTCCCAATTTTCTACTTTCCTTCAAATCTTGGTTGCATTGGCTTTGTTTGTGCAAAAACTTTCCAATTTAATGTAATCAAAGTTATTCATTTTGCATTTAATAATGTTCTCTATCTCCTGTTTGGTCATGAATTCTTCTGTTCTCCATAAGTCTCATAGGTAAACTAATCCTTGCTCTCTTAGTTTGCTTACAGTATCAGCTTTTATATCTAAATCACGAACCTATTTTGACTTTATTTTGGTATATGGTGTGAGATTTTGATCTATGCCTAGTTTCTGCCACATTCTTTTCATGTTTTGCCAGCAGTTGTTGTCAAAGACTGAATTCTTATCCCAGAAGCTGGGGTCTTTGGGTTTATCAAATAATAGATTACTATAGTCATTGACTACTGTGTCTTGCATACTTAACCTGTTCCACTGATCCACCATTCTATTTCTTAGCCAGTACCAAGCAGTTTTGATGATTGCTGCTTTGTAATATAATTTAAAATCTGGAATGGCTAGGCCACCTTCCCCTGCATTTTTTTTCATTAATTCCCTTGATACTCTGGACCCTTTGTTATTCCAAATGAATCTTGTTATTATTTTTTTCTAACTCTATAAAATAATTTTTTGTTAGTTTGATTGGTGTGGCACTAAATAAGTAAATTAGCTTAGGTAGAATTGTCATTTTTATTATATTAGCTCTGCCTACCCATGAGAAATTGATGTTTTTCCAATTATTTAGATCTGACTTTATTTGTGTGAAAAGTGCTTTGTAATTGTGTTCATATAATTCCTGAGTTTGTTTCTGTAGATAGACTCCTAAATATTTTATAATGTCTACAGTAACTTTAAATGGAATTTCTCTTTCCATCTCTTGCTATTGGGCATTGTTGGTAATATACAGAAATGCCAATGATTTATGTAGGTTGTTCAGTTGTTTTTTCAATCGTTTCCAATTCTTAGTGACTCCATTTGGGGTTTTCCTGGCAAAGATATTGGAGCACTTTACCATTTCCTTCTCCAGCTCATTTTACAGTTAAAGAAATTGAGGCAAACAATGTTTAGTGACTTTCCCAGGGTCACACAGCTAATAAGTGTCTGCAGCTACATTTGAACTCAGAAGTATGAGTCCTCCTGACTCCAGGTCTTGCACTCTATCCACTATGCCACTTAGCTTCCCTGCTGCTCTTTAATAAGTCTAATAATCACCAAGCCCTGTCACACATAAGGCTTGAAGGAAACTCAATCAAGTAATGAGATTCTGGAACTGAATGTGCCTATGATGCTGGAGGCAGGATTCTGAACAGCTCACTACTTTATCCTTCTCAAAACACAGCTACTCCCTCAGGACTCAGCAAAGGAACCCACATGAACACAAGAACTCTAGGCAGTGAATTAAGAAACATCTAATTTAGCCCTGACTGTGGCCAAAATGACAACAATAACAACCTGTCAATGCTTCATATATAAATAATACTTCCATAAAGGGAGCCAGAGGCTGTAGGACTTAGGAGGGTAAAAGCCAAGCCTTTTATCCAAGGAAAGTAGGAACATTGCCTCAGCTAGTCATGGTGGCGCTAAGCTCTCTGAGACATCATAAGGACAAAGTCAGATTATAAAAATATCTGATAGCAGGATAATTACAGAAATAAATGTGGAAATGACAGGTATACTGAAATTCCACTTATGTCAAGATATTGTCTCCAGTTTCTATGTTGATTAAGTATCATTTTTATTGTTTCATGATGGAAAATTCCTTCCTTCATGTTCATTTAGCAAGCATTTGTTAAGGACTTTCTATGTACAGAGTATTGTACTAAATGCTGGGGGGAGACACAAGATTTATATGAGATATAACTCCTACCCTCATAGAACTTACAGGATAGTACACAAATTTAAATTATCATACTATACAATATTACATAAGAGCTTCAGTCATTTGCAATATCAAATGCAAATTGCAGATACAAAAAAAAATAATCAAATGTGGGAAGGTAGGGAAGGTATTTACCACCTGAAGAGATCAATGAAGTCTTTATGGGCAGCTAGGTGACCCAAGTATATAGAGCACTGGGTCTGGAGTTACAAAGAGCTGAATTCAAATCTAACCTCAGACTCTTGCTAGCTGTGAGACCCTGGACAAGTCACCTAACCCTGTTTGCCTCAGTTTCTTCATCTGTAAAATGAGCCAAAGAAGGACATGGCAAACCACTCTGGTATCTTTGCCAAGGAAATCCCAAAAGGGGTCATGAAGAGTCAGACACAACTGAACAACAACAGAGAAGGTGACACAGGAGTTGAACTTTCAAAGATTGGTAGGAATTGGAGTCAGTCAAGTCAATACATGTCTATTAAATGTCTACTGTGTTCTAGTTACTGCGCTAAGCACTGGATTTACAATGAAGACAGTTCCTGGTCTCAGGGAGCTTTCTGTCTAATTGAAGAGACAAAGTAGGGGAGAGAGGAGATTTCAGAGACAAAAAACAATGAATGCAAAGGTGTAAAGTGGGAGGATGCTATGAGGTCCAAGGAAAAGAGAAAATTCAGCTTGTTTGAAAAGAGAGTCTGCAGTGGGAAGAAATATGACAGAAAGTGAACATGACAGGGTGGTAGCAGTTGATGAAGGGCCTTCCACGGCAAACAAAAGAGTCTGAGCATGATTCAGTTGGCAACAGAGAAGAATAGAAGATTTTTGAGCAAATCAGTGACATGACAAGATGAATACCTAAAAATACACAAATTCTGGTAGCAATGTGAAAGATGGATTGCCAAGGGCAGAGAGTTGAGGTCAGAAGACCTGTTAGCAGACAATCGCAATTGTCCAGACAAGTTCTGATAAGGTTTTAAACCAGGGCTATATCAGGGGGAATAAAGATGATGAAGAGGCAAGAGGATGATGCAAGATATGTTTCAGAAATATTTCAGAAATAGGATAAGACTGGGTAACAGAATGTATATGAGAAAATGAGCTAGGGGAGAAAATCGATGATCAATAGATCAATCATCAAGTATTTATTAAACATCTTCTATCTGCCAGGCATTGTGTTAGGTCCTGGGGTTACAAGTCCAAAGAAACAGACAGCCTCCCATTTGAATGAGATTGAATGATAATCCAAGGGATACAAACAGGGGAGAGAAGATGAATAGGGTGTCAGAGGACAAAATTAAGAGAGAAAAAGGATGACCTAGAGGTAAAAAATCAAACATACAATGTGTGGCTTGCTGGTCGGTATGTGTATTTGTTTTGTTCGACTATGCTAGTTGATTACAAAGGAGGGTGGTGGAGTGGTTTTTTTTTAATTTTTCCTGTAATGTGAAGGTGGAGGAATTGTGGAGGAGAAGAAAGAATAAGGATAGTGAGGCAATAAAAAGAGAGAGAATCAATGCAGCATCTTTGTTCAAATGCACAGAGCATAATAGAAGGATTCTCAGAAGGAAACACAGGCAAGCAGGGTGACTTTGAAACATGCCAACAGTATCATATGCTTCCCAAAAACTATATTTAATGGAGATTCAGGGTTTCATTTTGTTTTCCTATTCTTTTTGTATGGTGATATAGTCAACAGAGTGCTAAGCTTGAAACCAGGAAGACCTAAGTTCAAACTCCGCCTCAGATCCTTAGCCATGTGACCCTAGGCAAATCACCTAACCTCTCTGAATGTCAGGTTGCTCATTTTTAAAATGAGGAGGTTGGATTCAATGGCCTTCTAAGGTCCTTTATAGTTCTAAATCTGTAATCCTATAAAAATACTGATATTTGGTTGGGTGTGTTTGTCAAGTTTAGAGTAGGAAAAAAAATAAAACTTTAAAAGAGTGCAAGACAGAGGTAGAGCTGGGGAGGCAGAAGAGAGTCTAAGAATCACAAGCTCACATTTTTCAGGAATCTCACAGGCCATAAAGTCTGACTTGTGCCTGACATAAGAGATATTTCTACAATATCCTCCTCAAGTGTTACAGAGTCACCACTTGGAGACCTCCATTGAGGGGAAACACTTTGAGTTCTGAGGAATCACTGTGTAATTTTGTACCACTCTAATAATTCAGAAGTTTGGGGTTTTTCCCCCTTATATCAAGTCAAAATCATTTTTATGCAACTTGTACCCATTGGTTTCTACTCTGGTTATCAGAGATCATGTGGAACAAGCACCTCTTCCATATACCAGCCTTTCAAAAATATGAAGTTTGTATTCTCCTCTAAATCATCTCTTCTCCAGGTGACATATCCTCGATTCCTTCAAATTATCTTTGGATGGAACGTTGTTGAATCTCCTTACCATTCTGGTCATCCTCTTCAGAATGCAGACTGGTATGTAGATGTGGCCTGATCAATAAAGTTCAGTCATTTTCAGTCCTGTCAGATTCTTAGTGACCCCATTTGGGATTTTCTTGGCGAAGACTCTGGAGTGGTTTGCCATTTCCTTCTCCAGCTCATTTTACAGATGAGGAAACTTAGGCAAACAGGGTAAATGACTTGCCCAGGGTCACATAGCTAGTAAGTGTCTGAGGCCAAATTTGAACTCAGGAAGATGAGTCTTTCTGACTCCTAGCCCAGCACTCTAGCCACTGTGTCATTTAGCTGCCCTGTACTCAATAAAGAGTGCAGTACCTTCTCAGTACTAGATATCATGTCTCTCTCAACATAACCTATGATAGAATTAGCCTTGTTGGCTTCCATGTCATAGTGCTCATATTTAGTCTGTTAATATTGAGTCTTCCAGGTCTTTTTCACAGAAACTCTTGTCTATTCCTCTTTCCCCTATTCTGTCTTTGTGGAATTGATTTGTTGAACTCATGTGGAACTTTACAATTATCCTTATCACATTTTGTTTTATTTAATTTGATGCATTCTTCTAGCCTGTTGAGATCTTTTAGAATCCAGATGCTGTCATTCAATATGTTCATTATTCCTCCAAGTACTGTGTCACGTTCAAATTTTATAAAATATGTCTTTCTCTGAGTTGTTGATAAAAATGTCAGCACAAAGGCAAAGACAGATCCCTGGAATATTTCATTAGAAACCTGCTGTTCAGGTCTGGTTATTTAAGGGAAAATGTTTGGGACAGATTCTATAGGCTACAATAAAATGTGAAGTTAATAAGGGGAGAGTAGAAGGATGCTTGCACAAGTGGGGATAATGGGGGAGTAGATCCATCTGAAGTTGCTTAACATCCCTAAGAGAAATCAAATGATAAAGCCAGTCCAAGCATGAGGATTCCTAGGTTGAGAAGGAAAATTGAGAAAGTCAATTTTTTTTAAGGTCTCAGTGAAATATTAAAGTGGTTGACCATGAGTCAAGGTTGAATAAGAGGCAAATGAAACCATAGTGGAAGGCAGGGGTGAGAATGGATTGCAATCATAGTGATAGATCAGGGAACCAGAGGTTATCATTATGGGGGGAAAAAGAGTAGCTTTAGTTGAAGTGAGAGGGGTCCACAGGTGGAAAGGAAGGAGGTCATGCTTGGAGATCAGAATTCCAAAGTTCAAAGGACTATTGATTACAGATCTGAGAAGTGGCACAATTCCTTGAAGTGAAATTTAATGTGTGGCCATGTTTGAGTAAGGTGGATATGTCATAAACAAAGAAGCTATTGTTATTAGAGTCAGGAGGTTGAGGCATTGAGCGGTCAGCTTGGTAGGGTAGTGGTCAACATGAATAATAAAATCTTTGAGGTTGATGGCAGGGTCTGGGGTAGAAAGGAAGACATAACCCAAGTATTAAAGTCATCGTGAAACTTGGAAAGTTGACCTGGAAAGCAATCCCTGGATATCTGCTGACAGATATTAGAATTATAGAACTGGACAGGCCTTTGAGAAATCACTTTACACTCTAGACAGCATCTCTTTCATATTCTCCAAGACAACATCAAGCAAATTGGTGGGGTTTTATTTCTAAAGGTTAATAAGATCCAAGATTCTAGGAAAATAGCTCACAAGTCAGCTGCTCCCTTCAGCTCTATTAGACAATTGTTATTTGTGGTAAGGAGAAACTTTCTCCCAAGGCCTCCCACTGAGCCTATGCAAACATCTGCCTTTACTTTGTGGAGGTGGTGACATTCCTGTTGCCAGTGATCTCTGGAGGGGTCCAAACAGTTCTACTTTTAATGAGCAACGGTTTCCAAATCCGCATTAGTCGAAAAGATCTTTCTCACAAGAAAAAAAAACATCTTGTTAGCGTTTACAAAGGCCTTATTTGTTAGGAGGTCTCTTCTTTGGCTTGCAGCTCAGCAAGACAGATGCTGAATGGGGAAGTTCCAAAAGTATCCATCACCCTGATCCATTTTTTTTTATCACTTCCTCTGCTTTCTCCCAGCACAGATGTAGAAAACAAGACAAAAAAGAGGAAATTGGAACGTCCTGCCCAAATATCGCTGTACTCAGCAAGCAGTCTTTTAAGAACTTCTGACAAGAGCTTAGGAGACTAGAGTACTGGGTCTGCTTCTTCCCTAAGACTTCTCTCCTAAACCAATATTCACATTATTCCATAATGGAGACCATTAGTTTTAACTTAGATGTAGGCCACAATTTCTACAAAACCATATGGCCTTAGTAAAATGAAAAGAGCCTACGTTTGGAATCTCATTACCTGGCTTCATATAGATCTTCTGAAGTCAACAACTGATGGTGAGCTGTGGCCCACAGAAAAGAGAGGGAACAACTTTAACTGGAATGAAGGGGACTAGACCCTAGTTCTACTTTAGCTACTAACCAGTAGTATGATCTTGGCCAAGTCATTTAACCTTTACAGACCTTTGTGTTCACAACTGTCCAAAGAGAGAAATGATTTATATGATCTCTGTGATTTCTTCCAACTCAAAAATGGTAGGATTCTGGATTCTAAGATTTAAGGGAAGGTGGATTCCCAGGAGGAAACCAATATGCAATGAAAAGGGGATGATTCAATTCCCAGTGCAATTGTGATGTGCTACTTAGAACTCATAATGGCTTAGTTGCTTAAATGGAAAGGGGGCAATGCATCACAATGGAGGAGAACAACACAACTCTGAAGCACCTGCCCTGTGAGTTCAAGGTAGAGATGCCAGAAAGCAGAGAGAAACCCAGAAAGGGTAGCAGAAAAAATATTTGGCAGAGAGATTTAGGAAGGCCTTATGTATTTCACCCCACTCCATTCAACAACAACCACAACTATTTTATACTCACCTGCTATGTATAAGCTGCCATGTGAGGAGCTTTGGGAGATTAAAGAAGAATGAGATTCATTCCTTGCTCTCTTAGAGCTTACAAAAGACATGACATGTTTAAATGAAGAACTATAATAAGTGCAATTACACCAACAAAAATTAAGTCTGAGGGCAGCAGTAAAAGACAATGGTGGCCTAGCATCAGAGGGTCCTGTCGACAATCAGTTAGAGGACTGACTCACACATTTGCTGCTGTTGTTTAGCCATTTCAGATGTGTTCAACTCATCATGACTTTATTTGGGGTATTCTTGACAAAGATACTGGACTGGTTTGCCATTTCCTTCTCCAGCTTATTATACAAATGGGGAAACTGAGGCAAACAGGGTTAAGTGATTTGCCCAGGGTCACACAGCTAGTAAGTGTCTGAGGCCAGGTTTGAACTCAAGTCCTCCTGACTCCAGGGCTGGTTCTCTATTTACTGTGCCACCTAGCTGCCCTTCTCTAACACTTGGTAACCAATTATTCTTGAGCAAGCCACTTAACCTATCTAAGACTCAGTTCCTCATCTTTAAAATGGGGAGCAGGGGCAGCAAGGTGGCACAGTGGATAGAGCACCAGCCCTGAAGTCAGGAGGACCTGAGTTCAAATCCTGCCTCAGACCAAACACTTGACACTTACCAGCTATATGACCCTGGGCAAGTCACTTAACCCCAATTGCCTTAGGGGGAAAAAAAAAAAAGAAAGAAAAGAAAAAGAAAATGAGGATCAATATATAGTCCTGCCTTTTGCAAGCAAAACATTTTGTAAACCTTAAAGCACTCTAGAAATGTCTGTTGTTGCAGTATTTCCTCAATCCAACTAAGACCCTTCCTTGAACATAGTAGGTAGTTAAATGTTTGTTGAAATGTATCTAATTTAGTCCTAATTCAGCAGGGTGTAGTAAAGGGAGATTGTTTTTGTTATTCAGTTATTTTTCACTTCTGTCCAACTCTTCCTGACCCCATTTGGGATTTTCTTGGCAAAGATATAGGAATGGTTTGCCATTTCCTTCTCCAGATCATTTTATAGATCAGGAAACTGAGGCAAATGGGATTAAATGACTTTCCTAAGGTTACACAGGTAATAAGTGTCTGAGGTCACATTTGAACTCATGAAGATGAGTCTTCCTGACTCCAGAGCCAGAACTCTATCCACTGAGCTACCAAGCTGCCCTGGGGGAGATTATGGAGGAGAAATCATTGTCCATTACTAAGTAGCTTCCTAACTATTAAGTTCTATTCTGAGTATTGTTCCTGGTAGACTTCCGGAAATAAAATTTCCAAAGTATGCTCTTCAGCAGACTCACACTTCCTAAAACCTGTGTGAGTATGGTGACAGGATGTTGTCTCAAAGAAGTCAAAAGCTGTTTTTACTTACCACACAGTGTCTAGGCAACAAGAGGCCAGGAAGCATTAATAGATGGTAAATAATAGCAACAATTCCTATAGTAACTGTGTCCTGCACATATTTCTCATATCCCTCCATGCAAGATAAGTATTTCTTGGGAAATAAGATTAAGCTATACTAGCAAAGCGAGGGATTGCCATGGCACCCCAAATTATGTAGTAGATGAATTCCTCAAAAGCACCTTGTAACCTAACTCCATGTGCTTTGAAACTATGTAATTGACATTATTGAATCAAAGAATTGAATTGGTTATAAGCAGCTTCATAGTGAGCGAAAGCAGGAAAGAGATGGCTGGCTCCCAAGAGATGAGAGGTGGGTAAACAAAGGGAGATGAGAGATGGGTTGGGTTTAAATCTATTCTCTCTCCTCCTCAGAGATTAAAAGAAAAAAAAAACTACTCTTCTCTAGAAAATGAGCCTCAAGAGAGAAGATTCATACAGTCTACTATCCTACATTGTAGTTATTCATTTTATGCTGGAAAAATAAGGCAGTTGGAGCAGTGGATAGAACACTGGAAGACCTGAGTTCAAATTTGACCTGGCTTCAAATATTTATTAGCTGTGTGACCCTGGGCAAGCCACTTAACCTCAATCTGCCTCAATTTCCTTATCTATAAAATGGGAATAGTCATAACACCTCCCAAGGACAATATGAGAACAAAATGATATATTTATAAAGCACTTTGCAAACTTTAAAGCATTTTATAGATGCTAGTCATTATATATTACATATTATCTCCCTCATTAGAATGTAAATTCCTTAGAAATAAGAATTATTTCAATCTTTGTACTTTTACTCCAACATCTGGTACATAGTAGGCTTTTAATAATTTATTCTTGTTTGATTAATTAATTGATTGGCGTACATTGGGAAGCCTGAAATGTCAGGATGGGGATAGAAGTATTTCTGAGCACTGGGAAATCCAACTGTTAAAAAAAAAATGCCCACCCACCCTCTCCATACATATTCCACTAATTAGAGATTGTTTGGGGTTAGCTCGCAATTTTGTTTAGGACTTTGCAGGCACTGTGCTCTTGAAAATCATCTTTGGCATGCTGCCTTAGGTTGCCAATGACGACCATTCCATGCTGATATTAAAAAGAGAACCACTGTGAACTAAATGAGAGGCACTCTCATGTAGACATGAGTCAGGGTAAATCAAATCGGTGCAACTGGGAGTTCAACTGCATAATGGAGAGAAAGCTTGTTTCCCTGATTCCTATTTCCCTCCAGAGTAATTGCCCTAAAGGCCAGCTCTATTCATGTCACTCTCTTGCTAATAAACTTTCACCCACCTGATGATGCAACTGCATATTCCAAGTAGAGGGAATGGGCAAGTAAAAGCATGGGACAGAAAGATATAGAATATATTGGGAACAATGAGAATACTAGTACATAATGAGAAGTAGAAGATAATGCTACTGAGGTTGGTTGCTTTGAATGTCATGCTAAGGAGCTGAGACTCCATTAGACTGGAAATTCAGTGAGGGCAGGGGCTGTCTTTCTTTTTATGTATTTGTATTCCCAGGGTTTAACACAGTGCCTGGCACATGGTAGTTTCTTTTGGTTTTTTAATTTTTTTTTTTGGCTAGGCAACGGGGTAAAGTGACTTGCCCAGGGTCATACAGCTACTAAGTGTTATGCGTCTGAGGCCAGATTTGAACTCAGGTCCTCCTGAATCCAGGGCTGGTGCTCTATCCACTGCACCACCTAGCTGCCTCCTGCATGGTAGTTTCTTAATAAATGTTTATTGATTGATTGGTCTAAATTATGGGAACAATAAAATGACACGAAATTCTTGTGTTGTCAGTCAGGTCCTCCCTGCCCCAGAGGTGACCAATAAAACAGAAAATGATCTGCTCCCAACCAGAAATAGAGACTAGAGCCATTAGAAGACTTGGTGGTAACAATTAAGGAATTATTCTCTCTCCTATACATCCCAAAAGGAAGGAAAAAAGGAAGAAAGGAAGGAAGGGGGGAAAAAAGGAAGGAAATTGCCTCCTTCTTACTTTTTAAATCTTCTTGTACTTTACCCTACTTGGATTTTGAGGAATTCTACCTTGTATTTAGGGGCAACTAGGTGGTGTAGTGCATAGGCTTAGAATCAAGAAGATTCATATTCATGAGTTCAAATCTGGCCTCAGATACTTACTAGCTGTGTGACCTCAGGCAAGTCACTTAAACCTGTTTGCTTCAGCTTCCTTATCTATAAAATGAGCTGGAGAGAGCAAGGGCAAACCGCTCCAGCATCTTTGCCACGAAAACCCCAAATTGGGTCATGAAAAGTCAGATACAGCTCAGCAACAACAACGACAAACCATGAACCAGCTACATTGGATATTTGCTGCTCTCCACCCATGACACTCCATCTCCAAATTCAGTGCCTTCTATTGAAGCTGTCCCCCATGCCTGGAATGTTCTCCTTTCTAACCTCTGCCTCCTGGCTTCCCTGGCCTCCCTTTAGAGTCCCCTTAAATCCTGCTGTCTGCAAGAGGCCTTTCCTGATTCCTTCTACCTTGTCTCCCTATTGTTAGTGCCTTCCCCCTAAAATTACCTCCAATTTAGACTACATATTTTATATGTCCGTAGTTATTTGTGTGTTATCTCCCCTGTTAGAAGGTGGGATCCTTCAGGGCAAGGATTATGTCTTTGCCTCTTTTCTTTTCTTTTTTTAAATATCCTCAGCACTTAGCACAGTTTCTGGCACACAGCGAGCATGTAACGTGGTCATTGACTAGCTCACTGACTTTGCCCTTTCTTCATTGTCGAACAAGATGGGCTGTGAGTTGATGCTTTACCGGCCTCTATAGATCCTGGAAGCTATATGAATCAAGAATCAATAAGCATTTATTAATCACCTATGACTTACCAGGGACTGTCCTAAACTACTTTTCAAGGATGGATTCAAGACTAGCTCTATACAGCAAGCAGAAGCGTGAGTTTGAGGAACTCCTTATGACATATCTAGCCACACACATGGGCATTATAGGAGGAACCAGGCCTCAGGATTTTTGCCAAGTTACTGGTTTTTGTGGGTGGTACTGGTGGTTGAACCAGGAAGTTTTCCTCCTGTAACTGTTATTCTAAAAACATGTTTCCTCTTCTACCCCTTAGCCTTTGAGAACAAGCCATGAGCTCAAATTGACTTTTTAAAAAAGCATTTTCTGATGTTATTTACTTTGAATGGAAATTGTAAATTCCATAGGGGTTCTTTCTTTGCTCAAAGAAAATCAGCCTCATCAAGTTCACTCAGCTCAAGCTTTCTTGTTCAGGGAATTCAAAGGGGGAAAAAGATATAATCATTCCACCATCAGCATGGATTATAGCATTTAGTTAGAAACTCTCTGCATACCAACTCATAATTTCAAAGCAACACTTCAGGTAAGATATAGGTGACTCTCCCCCCAGCCCCCAACCTCTGTTTTCAATAAGAATTCTGCATCTCATTTTCTGCTCAGTGCATCAAGACATGCTTCCCCTGGAGAATACAGAATTCAAATCAGATGAACAGATGCTCACAAATTAAGGCAATCTATCTATTTACCTACTGCAATCCTGGGGGTGGTTTGGGGAGAGAGAAGGAAGGGGAAAAGATGAGTGAGGAGAAAGAAAAGACTGAAAACAAACTCAATAAAATAACTTTTTTTCCAGCTATCTGAACATCAAATCAGGAAGACATATTTAAATGAGGAGCGGCTTTCTAGTGCACCTTACATAACATCCTACATATGAGCAATCACTCAATCTGTGTATAAAGTTCTAAAATGGATATATTGTCTCAGTCACACTAGATATGATACTCCATGTTTTATTGAGAGGTCCCCGCTACTGTTGCAGTCTCCACGTTTCAGGACTTCACTCTTCATAATCATTTAGTTTGTCCTTGAGAGTACTCCAGCAAGTAGAACTTACGGAATCTGAGTCTGGCTTTGTGAAAATGGAGCAGCACTAGAGATTAGCTAGCAGAGTCCTAGAGCAAGAATCATTAACTAGGAGCCACAGACCAAGGAAGAAAGGACGAATGGAAGGGAGGATGGACAGAAGGAAGGAAAGATGGACAGAAGGAAGGAAGGATGGACAGAAGGAAGGAAGGAAGGAAGGAAGGAAGAAGGAAGGAAGGAAGGAAGGAAGGAAGGAAGGAAGGAAGGAAGGAAGGAAGGAAGGAAATAAGCAAGTATTAAAGTCTCTACTATGTGCTGGCACTGTGCTAAGCAATAATAATAATAATGACAATAACAATATCTAACATTTATATAATGCTTACTAAGTGCCAGGCACTACACTAAGAGCTTACACTTATTTCATTTGGTTCTCTCAAAAACCCTGAGAGGTAAGCACTATCATTATCCTTATTTTGCAGATGAGAAAACTCAAGCAAACAGAGGTAAGTGACTTGCCTAGGGTCACAGTGCTACTAAATGTCTGAAGTCAAATTTGAACTCAGGTCTCCCTGACTTCAGATCTAGCAATGTGCCACCTAGCTGCCTCTAATGTGCTGTACTTAGTTGTTGTCTTTGGATAGATATCAGGGGATTTTATGAACCTGGAGGAGAAAAATTTACATATTTACTTTCACTAACCTCTAACTGAAATTTAGCATTTTCTTCAATTATTTAAAAGCATTAATCTTAGACGGGATAGTTGTTATCAGACTGCCAAAGGGTCTATAATACAAATAAAGAAAAAGTCTTTAATTGGCAACATTTTTCTTCAGTCTTTGGTGAAAGGGTCCTAGTTTTAGAGACAGAAGATCTAGATTCAAGCCCGGAGTGTAGATGCACATAACCTTGGTAAGTCATATCACCTTTCTGGGCTTCACATTCCTCATCTGGAAATGAAGAAGCTGGGTCAGATAGATAACCTGTGCAAACACTTTGATTCTATGACTTTCTCTTCTGACACCTCCTCCCTACATTTTCTTACTCTGCTGTCCAGGACTCTTCCTGTGACATCTCACCCAGGCCTGCCTTCCAGGAAGATTACCTCACAGGTAACCCATCTCTCCTTCCAATACAACTCAATACAATCTGATCCAACAAACATTTATTGAAGCTTTTTAATTTGAGGATTGGTAGAGACAGTTTCCACATCAGGAATTCCTTGAACTAATAAAATCCCAGTCCTAAAATAAAAATTATGTGAAGCATCATACTAAGGATTAGTGATACAAAGACAAAGCAAATTAAAAAAAAAAACCTTTCATTCTTTAAAAAAAAATTCATCAACAACAACCTACCTTCTCTCCTTCCCACTTTCCCCCCTCCCCACTGAAAAGAAAGGAAAAACGAAATTCATTACAAATATTCATAGTAAGCAAAATAAATCGCCACATTGGCCATGTGATATGTGTACGTATACACACATATACACATTTGTGAGTATAAAATTTTCCCATCTGTACCTCATCATTTCTGTGTCAGAAGGTGGACAGCATGCTTCATCATGAGTCTTTTGGAATCATGATTGGTCATTATATTGATCAGAGTTCTTAAGAAAGTGACCCATGACTTGAGCATTGAAGAAAGCTAGGGATTTGGGGAGGCAGAAGTAAGAGGTAATGCAAAAACAAGGAGATAGGAGGTGAAACATAAAGTTTGGGAAAGACAACTAAGATAGAGTAAAAGGAAACACTGTGCAATAAGCCTAGAAAACCAGTGATGATTTGCGATCTTAACTGTAGAATTCGGAATAAACAATAACAAAAACTTGGTCTGCCTTCTACCCATTACTAAATTCCTTTATTTTGCTCATCTATTAAACAATGATTTAAAATGCCCTAGTTGGGTATTAATTTGGTTTCCTTTTCAGGTTACATGCACCCAACCTTTGTCCCAAGAAGTCTATTTCTCATCTGCCTTATCTGTTTTCAAGAACTAGTAGTCAAATGAGTTGTCTGATCACATGAGGTAAGACTGCTCTATTTATCACAGCAAAGCTTCTTTGATAGTACCCAGGTTTCTAAGATATTTAGGAGTAACTCAATATGTATGTCTGTGTCTGTATGCATCTGTGTGTGTGCCTATCTGTCTATCTGTAGGGAGTATGTTTTGTATTGAAACATAGTGAGCCAAGGACTACAACATTCAACTTCAGGATTGCATTATTTTAAATGAGAATGTTATGAGTAGACATTCTATCAAATTTCCAACACGAAAATGGAAGAAAATGTAAGCAAAATGAAAAATGAGGGAAATAGTATAATAATTTGAGATATCATATTAATCCTAGCATGAAGGGAATCTACAATAAAACAACAAAAAAACATTTTCTACCAATATTGAGAAGGGGAAAAAAATGTATATGTGTAGCCCACATTGAATCCAGCCATCTAGAAAGTATCCTTGTAATGTTACCATGGCAACACCAGCTACTTATGACATCATGGTGAGATGGCAGACCTGAAAGCAGAGTTCTTTAAATGTTACACTGATTCTTGTCCATTTTGTCCCCCTCCCCCACTCACCCCCCAGGGAAAAAGAAAAATGGATTTCCAGTACGCAAATAGTAAGAAAAAAAGGAAAACAGGCTCTATGTTATATCTACCTAAGAATGACTCTTTCGAATTCTATTTTCAGACAGTGACAAATCAATTGTCCTTTTAGCTTTGCTGTTCCAATTTTCAACCCTGTCCCCCTGCTGCCTCCCCCACCTTATACACCCTACCAGAGGGGAGTAGGAGGGCAAGAGTAGGGAACATCCTCAAGAGGAAATAATTGGTTTTGTTTTCAAAGGAAGAAGAAAAGGGAAACTTAAAATAGATCAAAATTTCTTCAAGTCCATAGTACACAAAAGTCCAATCCAGTCCAACAAGTAGTTATTAAGCCCTTACTGTATAGAAGGCACTGTTCTAGGCATTAGAAGCAAGGAAGGAAACAAACGTTTATTAAATATCTATTATATGCCAGGCACTATGCTAAGTGCAATATAAATATAATCCTATTTTATCCTCAGAGATTTTACTACTGAGAGATAGATACTACTATTATCCTCATTTTATATGAGGAAATTCAGTCAGAAAGAGATTAATTGCTTGACCAGGGTCATACAGCTACTAAGTATCTAAGGTGAAATTTGAACACAAGACTTCTTCATACTCTATTCATTGTGTTACCTAGTTACCTTGAGAGAAAATGATGAAACAAAATACAACATGCAAATAAATATCTATTGTGTTTGTGTATATGCAAATTGTGTATATATGTTTGTGTATAAATGTATGTATATACATACATACACACTATGTATATATGATAGAAAAATGCATATACATACATACACACTATGTATATATGACAGAAAAATGCATATGATAGAAAAAAGATGACCATATTGAATCCAGCCATCCAGAAAGTATCCTTTCAATGTTGCCATGATATGGCAACAAACAATATTATAGCTTGAGGGCAAAACCACTAACAAGTAGGAGGATCAGAAAGGTTTTCCAGTAGGGACATGAGCCGCTAAACCTTGAAGGAAGACTTAGGGTTCTGCAGTTGGGACTTTGCCTAGGGCACTAATTTGCAGAGGGTAAAGAAGTTTGATACCCGCGCTTCTTCATCATAGAATTAACTGAGCTTAGCACCTAGTTAGCAAAAATAATTAGTTTCAATAGGAAGCTATTAATAATACCTACTCATGCATGATTCATTATAGTAATTCATTCCCCTCTTGTTCAACTGAATTTGTCCAAATCGCTTGTATTATTTTCATATCATGGATTATGAAGTTTATTTTAAAGTGAGATTTCTTATTGTTTGGCCCAGGCTTATTTCCTATTGCTTGCCCCAGGATGTTTCATGCTGATTGCCCAGATACCAAAATCACTAGTTATGGTTCTGATACGTACTTTCATATAGCTATGATAACTTGTGCTTGTTCCTGAGGCAACTATATTATATAGACTTGACAACAGATTACTTGACTTGTTTCTTTTTTTAAATTTATAATAATCAATTTGACTTATTTGCTCAAAGTCATTCTTAAAACAATATTGCTGTTAATGCATACAATGTTCTCTTGCTTCTGCTCGTTCCACTCTTCATTATTTCATGCAAGTCTCTCCATGTTTTTCTAAGGTCATTGAGCTCCTGATTTCTTATAGCACTTGTTTCAAATACTGCCTTAGATACTTAACTGTGTGACTCTGGGAAAGTCACATAACCTGTCTCAGACTTAGTTTTTTCATCTGTAAAATGAAGGTAATAATAGCATTTGCTTCACGTGAGACTCAAATGAGGTAACATATTTGAAGTGTTTGGCAAACCTTATATATATAGTACTATATAAATGTTGTTGCTGTTGTTGTAGCTATTTTGGTTTCTATGTGTTTGTCCTATCTCATCCATGATCATGGGGCCATTGATTGTCAAAGTCACCAAGCCAGTGATCTTATTTCATTGGACAATTTAAGGCATTTCTCAGCTGCTGGGAAGAATTTTAAAAATATTGAATTTTGACTAAGGGATTCTTGAAAAATAGGAGCTTAGCCACCTACAAGGACCTGGTGTATTTTAGGAAACAGGGATATGTCTTATATGGAAGAATTAAGATCTTTCTATATTCTAAACTTAAGCTTTTTTTTTTAAGTTTTTTTTTAGGCAATTGGAGTTAAGTGACTTGCCCATGGTCACACAGCTAATAAGTGTCAAGTGTTTGGTCTGAGGCCGGATTTGAACTCAGGTCCTCCTGACTTCAGGGCTGGTGCTCTATCCACTGTGCCACCTAGCTGTCCCTAAACATAAGCTTTAAGCCTTTAATTTTGCCAGCATTTTCTCCAATCTTTTCCAGAATGAAAGTGACAGCCAGGGTCTCCCCACTGAAGCCAGAGCACATAGTAGATACACTAGAAAGTAAATAGTGAATAAACAATTAAATAATAATTTAAAAAATAAAGTAAATAATAGATGTGAGCTAGCTTGGTTCTGTCCTTCCTACATAGAAATCTTCATTATACAGGGGACAAGGAAAATGAAGAAAAATGGCTTCAGGTGAAGATGAAGCAATCATGGAATAAATGCTATTTGCATGAAATATAGGGAAGTATTGTAAAACAAAAAACTCATGTAATTTGGATAATATGTTTACATTTATCCAGGGTAAAATGTTATAACTGTTAGTGACTCAGCTATAAATTTCTCAAATCATAGCACAAAGAGAACCAAAAACAATGATGGACATTTTCATGTACATTTTATACACATCTCATGGAGGTTAGCCTAAAATAAATTGTATTAGATTCTTCTTTTAGAATTTTACATCCAGTTTTCTCTGAGTTACCCAGAGCCCTTACACTGTCTCCCACCTCTACTTAGGATCTCTCATGAAAGCATCCCACTTAGGTCTGTATTCCCCAGTTTGCATCCTTTTATACCGGACTTTCTTGCTTCTTACCACTTAATTTTCTCACCAAAACTTGAAAAATCCTGAAGACAGACACCATTCTTTTAAGTAGCTTTTCACTTCCCAAGTGTTCTTTCTCTTAAAAAGCTCCTACTGTTAATCAGCAGCCAGAATGAAAAAATTATTTGTGATGTTAAAAATTGTTTTCACATGCAATTGGGAAATAAGATATACAGGCAATGGGGTATAGAAATCTATCCTGCCCTACAGGAAAATAGAAGGGGAAGGGATAAGAGAAAGGCATGGGGGAGGGTGGAGCTAGAAGGCAGATTGGAAGAAGGAGTATTCAGAATTCAGAATGCACACTGTCTTGGGGTAGGGGTAGGGTTGAGATGGGGAGAAAATTTGGAACTCAAAATCTTATGGCAGTGAATGTTGAAAACTAAAAATAAATATTTTATTTTAAAGAAGACTACTGTAATAATCTAGGCAAGAGAAATGAGGATCTGAACTAAGGTTGTAGCTATGTGAGGGGATGGCTCAGATATGACAGCTGTCAAAAGGTAGCAATGGCAAGATTTGGAAATGAATTGGATATATGGAGTATGAGAGAGTATTCCAGCATAATGCCAAAATTACAAACCTGAGGTACTAGAAGACATCAGCAATGCCTTTGACAGAAATTTAAAAGTTTGGAAAGGAGATTTAAGGATAACCTCACATGATTGCAATATGGATATGATAAAGTAGATATAGATATGATAATGTGATATCCAAAATTTAAAAAAAAGAAAAGAAAAGATTATTTGTGCCCCTAAGGTTTTCACTTCTGGCTTCAGATCTCATAATATCTTGTAATGCCTCTTAGTTTCTTTCTGGCATCATCATTCCCCATCCTCACTTCCTTAATCCCCATGAAACACCAAAAGTAGGTAGTGGTTTTCAGAACTGATGAGATGTGTGGAAGACTCTTTATCACATCCCAGATCAATCCCAGAAAGGTAGCAAATTTTTTCATCGTTAATGTCAGGTCAGAAAATAGCTTGCTTAGTACCCTTCAGCAAGGAATCATGAAGTACTCCTACTCATCTCACCTTCCTCCTACTCTTATTGAATAACTTTTCTATTGTGGCACGAGTGGGTTCACATCATGATTTTATCTTGCCAGAAGGTGCTTCCTCCAAAGATATCAATATGGGAACAAAGGGAACTCACTAACTGACTTTCATTTTTCAAAGATGTGTATCAGGTAGAAACAAGAGCAGGTAATAGAGAATGAATAAAAAAGAGTGACATTTCCCTAAAACTAAAAATAAGTCATATCATCATATTGGAGCAAAGAGAAATACCAAAGAAAATGCATGACTGCTGCTTGGAGTGGTGGCAGAAGTGCTTAATTTGGGGGACTGCTGCTTTCTTTGCCAAGGCAATGCCATTTTAATAGGACACTGCAGAACAAAAGCATCTAATTCATAACTAATAAATGAGGGAATAGGAAAAGATCTTCTTTTGATGAGTTCAAATGAGAAGACCAGGATGCACAAGATGAAAGATCTAGCAGATATGACTGCTGAGGTCTATCAATAGTGTGCAGATCACAGAAAACAAGATATGTACCATAGGTGTGGACAAGGTTAAATAGCCTGATTTTCAAACAAGGGAAGAATGTGGTATCTATAATCTATAGGCTAATGACATTGAATACTGGCAAAATTACAGAACCTGTTATTAGAGACACAGTTATTATGGATTTATAAAGTTAAAGCAATGATCACTAAGGGCCTAGATGACTTCATCATGTACATGCCAGGCCAAAGCAACCTCATTTATTGTTTTTTGTTTGTTTGTGCTGTGTTTTATTTTTTGATAAGGTTACTAGACAGATCTGGCAAATGGTGTGAAAATCATCTACACAGATTTCAGAAAATCCAATGACAATCACTCATACTATCCTTGGGGACAAAATGGAGATATGCAGGCTATATATGGCAGTTTGTTGAGTTATTGAACCAAAAGAGCAATCACTGAAAAAAAAATCTGTTTGAAGGGACATCTCTAGTGTCATCTCTTCTTGACTTTATGCCTTTCAGTATTTTATGACTTGAACAGAAAAACAATTCATATGCTTATCAAATAATTAGATAAAACAGAGCTGTGTGGGATAGTTAAGCATTCAGATGACAGTTATCTAGTAATGTGATTTTCAGGGGCTTTTGAAGGCATACCACCCTGAATGTGGGATTTGATAGTTCAGGGTGGTAGGACCGCGTGGAGTATTATGTTCCATTCTGAGCATTACATAGAAAGAAATAAATTGACAGAATGGAAAGTATCCAGAAGGAGATAACCCTGATGATGAGAATCTTTGAGATAATTTCATATAAGACTCAGTTGAAGGAATTAACAGACGTTTAGCTTGTATAAGGAAAGCTTAAAGAGAACCTACCTGGTCTTGAAGGGCTACAAATCAGAATTAATGATCAGAATTGTTGTTTAGGACCCAAAGGGCAGAACTGCAGATTGAATTTACAGAAAGGAAGAGTTAGGCTCAATGCAAGGGAAAAGCTTCCTAACAATTAGAGCTATCCAAGAGTGCAGTTGGTTGCCTGGGGAGGTAGTGTGTCCCCCTTCACCAAAAATCTACAATCAGAAGTTCTACTACCTTCTTGTCAGGTGATTCATATGTAGGTTTAGGCTGAATTTTTTCATGATATGAATCTACGAATCTCTAGCCTCTTGCCCTGCCACAGAATGTATGCACTTTTTGACAGTGTCCATCTTGAGACAATGATTCCCATTTTCTCCCCAAACTGTATTGTGTCTTACAAGGGAATGACTCAAATGGTGGAATTTTTGCTTTAAAAGAAAGTGAATGGGAAAAATGATGTCTAGTACAATTTGGGGGCAAACAAGGATTGGTGCTGTCTCTCAGACCATAGGGTAGATAAACGCCAACTATGGTATACTTACAGGATCAATTCTACTTCTTAAAAACTACACTGGTACTTCCAAGGTTTGGCATTTAAAAGTCTAAATCAACACCTAGAATTACAGGCCCTTTCTATACTATATCAGAAACAAATTTTTCCAACCAGGACATCATATGCTGTATAATAGAAAGATCAAAAAGGTATTGTCTGCCAGGGGATAATATCCTGACATTGCATATCTTGTGCAAATATTTTCTTTCATTATATTCATACTGCAAGCAAAACATGACATTATGTTCTTGAATATTTTCAACAGGAAGGTAATAGGGAAGCACTCTGGCTATTTCAAATCCATATACCTCAAGAAGGAAGAGGATGTAAACACTATAAGAGGAAAGAATACATGACTATTTTGAAGGAGATAGAGGTGAGTTTCTATTTTGGTAAGTTATTGTTTTCAGTAGGAAGAGGGGGAAATGTGGATTATTAGTTTCAGGAACAAGAGAAAAGTGCTTTGAAAAGGGCTTGGATTTTCTCTAAGAGGAGATGGTGCTTAGGGGGAAAAAGATGAATGGGAATCATTAGTAAGCATTCATCACAAAGTTGGGAAGTGAGAGCAATAGCCAAAAATGGAGAATGTATTATATGATGACAAATATTTTCAAGACCAAAATGAGGCAGTTAAGGCCATCATTCCCAGCTTCTGACAAAATATGTAATAGGGGTCTATATCTAATATTCAACCATTTGGGGTTTTTGTTTTGTTTTGGGGGGTTTTTTGTTAGTTTTGTTTTGCTTTTATGTGATTTGTAGATTTCACTTGTGGAGAAAAGGCATGATGTGAGGATCATACAATGTTAGAATAGGAAGGAACCTTAGAGATTATCTAGTTGAACTCCTTCATTATAAAGAAAACTGAAGCTCTGAAAAGAGAAGTGAGTTACCTAAGTGACGAATACTGAGGAAAGAGTGCTGGGGTTAATGTTTAATAACCAGAGTTCAAATCGAAAGCCTACTACTTACTCTGTTTGTGGCCATGAACAAGTCAATTAACTTCTCCTGGTCTCAGCTTCCCATATGTAAAATTGGAATAGTGGATTAAACATCCTCTAAGGGCCCTCCAGCCTTAAATTTGTGAGTCTATGATAAAGGTTGTTGTTGTTCGGTTGTTTCAGTTGTGTCTGACTCTTTGTGACCCCATTTGGGGTTTTCCTGGAAGATACTGAAGTTGTTTGCCATTTTCTTCTCCAGCTCATTTTACAGATGAGAAAACTGAGGCAAATAGAGTTAAGTGACTTGCTCAGGGTCACACAGCTAATAAGTATCTAAGGCAAAATTTGAACTCAGTTTTTATTGATGCTAAGTCCAGCTCTTTATCCATTGCAACACCAGTTCCCATGAAATGCTAATCTGAATTGGTGGAGGAACTTCCTCACTGGGAGTTCACTAACCAATGAAATCATAGATCTAGTCTTAGAAAGAAAAAAAAAAAGACTATCACACTTAGGAGAATCTTAGAGTTAAAAGGCTCACTTTGAGGTCATTTAGCCCACATTTATATATGTATATATATGAGATTGCTTTGTGCAGCTCCTCTATCAGATGACCTGAATTGAATATATTCTGATTAAGTATTTTCAGAGATGAAGAGCTCATTAATTTTCAATGTAGTCTATTCCATTTTTAGATATTTCTAATTCTTAAAAAGGTCTTCCTTATAAGGGGCTAAAATTTGCCTCATTGACCCTGGTTCTACCTTGTGAAACTACACAAAATAATCTATTCTTTTCATTAGATGAAAGCATTTTAATATAGCTATCATGTTCCTTGTTTGTCTTTTAACCAGAACTATGATTTCATCAAAGGAAGGAGCTCCCACTGCAGATAGGTACCTTATTTGCTATTTATAGTCTTAAAGAGTTGCCTTGCTCCACCTATTATTTTTTAACCCAGGGTTAACATTATTAATTCACTCTATCATTTCTCATATTGTAGGATTTCCAAGCCCCTTATCGTGTTTTGAGTTCTTCTGTAGATGCATTGTTAGTTATCAAGATCCCTCTTAAAGAATAGTATCCCCAGACTAGATACAATACTTCAAAAATTATTTTAATTTATTATTACTCTAGCTGCTATAGATTACAATTGCATTTTTGGCTTTCATGAGGGGTTTTTTTTGGGGGGGTTAGCAATTAATTACACATCTGGTCAACTAAAACTTGCAAGTGCCTTTTTATATCAATTGCTATAAAACCAATTCTTTATACCCTATACTTGGGCAATTTATTTTTCTTGAACCCAAATGCAGAACTTGATATTTATGACTATTGAATTTATAAGAACTAAGTAACTTTTTCTAGCCTCTCATATTTTTTCATACCCTTTTTAGCTTGTAAAATTGGTTGTCAATTGAGTCAATCAATCAATTGCCTCATCTAACTTAGAGTAACCTGCAAGGTGGTCGGCCCATTTGCCTGAATTAGGAGAGACTACCTTTATTAAATCAACCAATCAAGGGTTTTAGACTAAGTGAAAAAACATCCTTGATTAGTTTAAAAATATGTGAAACCTGCAAATGGAGTGTCATTTTGCAGGAAATCCATCCTGATTGATTAAAAGATTCGTTTACGGCTTTGGGGGCATACATCAAAGAAGCAAGATAGTTTGGAATAAGGAACTTTGGCCAAGCCCCTGAGAAGAAATCCCCTTGGTGGGGAAGAGAAACTTTGTCACAGGCCTTGGTCTCAGTCACCTCTGACCCATCCTTGACCAGAGGAGGACTTTGTGAACTTTGAAGGAATTTTTAACTACTCATCCTGGTCCTAGAAGCATCCTCTACTGTTTACATTGGGAGCCAAAGACAAACTAGACACAATGAAGAAAATTATTTTTAATACTATAAGGAACCTCGCAAGAGGCTATAATATGTCTAGAGCAACTTTCATGAATACACTACAATAAGGAGAAAAGAATTTCACTCAACCAGGAGCTGTGAGATACTCCTTTGCTACATATATTTTCTTAAGTTAAAGCCCATTTTCCTCTGGATTCTATCAGTATAAATGCGAGACTGTGTCACACACTTTTAAGGGGACGTTTTATACAAACTCTTATTATTACATCACCTTAGTAAATATTCTTTTTCAAAAAGACTAATTGAAATCAATGGTAAACCTGATGTGGATCACATCAGTAGGAGAGTGTGAGCTATAGTACTCCCAACCTCTCAAAATCCCCTAGAGAGAGCCCTGAGGGGAAACACAACCACCACCTTCTGGGAACTTGACCTGCCAGTTTCAGTGTGCATTGGGAAAGTAGCTCCAGAGACCTTGCTATAAACAGTGTAGGATTTTGTTACTGTTGTTTCCCTATGTTGACAGGACCCTGACAGACGTTTCAGACTCAAAAAAAAAAGAAACACAGGGAATTAGGAAAAAAATTTCCTTGGACTTTTTTGCCCTCCTAAACAAAGTTGATCAAAAGGGTCTGCATCATACCTTCCAGGGCCTCAAGTACTTAAATTAGAAAGTTTTCCATTACATCATCTAAAAGCTTGAAATTAATTTTCTTTCTTCTTTTTGTTACCTCTAACTTTTAGTGAAGAGAAAAACTGATCAGGAACAATTCACCAAGTTCCTCACATTAACACAGTTAATGGAAATAATATGTGATGTAAGGCTGAAGGAAATGAGTGTCTAGAGAGGACACCCAGGGCCGGAGGTTTCTTGACAACAATAATAAGATGTATGGATCTTAGAAACTGTGTTCTGAAGTATGTCCCCTCATCCAGGCACAGCCATCCACAGAGAGGCAGGGAGAACTACCCAGAGGCTAGTAAAAGATAGAAGTCAATCTTTCATGCCTAAGTTTGTTTGATCTTTACTTTGAAAAATATACATTTTTTTAAACTATGAACTTTGAAACAGGTGACTGACTGAGGTTCCACTTGTTTGTTTGCTTGATTGTTTTTGATAAGAAAGAAGTACTGCTAAGGAAAAATCAATACTTTTAAAGAATACTTTTGCCTGAGATACTTTCCAACTATGGACTCCATAACTGTAGGCCTTCATAAGGTAAGAGTTTCTATATTTTCAATAGAACATAACTAGCTGAATATGGTTATAAAGCATAAGGCAGGGCATCACATCTCATAAAACTTGGTTAGTTGTTGTCTTTTGTTCTCAGAGAGGACCAAAATGACATCATCATGCTAGCAAGCTTCAGTGTGTCTGACTGTGACTGATCAGACCAATACAAGCTTGGAGTGTTCTACCACAGGTTGGGCACAAATAATCCGTATGAACATTTGGGGTGGATTCTCTAAATACAGGGTTCTCAAAGGCAGCCTTCTCAGGCCTGATCCAAAGTATCTACAATATTACAAAGAAAATTGCATTTAGAGTATTCAACATGTTCATTATGAACTTTTTCCCAATAATAGAATCAGTTTTAAAAATTTGAAGAAACGTAAATGTCACCTATTCTAAGCCCTTCATCTTATGTTGGGAGCATTCCTAGCTAGCTATCATTGTCAATATCAAAGTTATAACTCATATTCAATTGTCTTCAAGTTATTTGGAGAAGGAGTGTCTTACTAACTCACCTTTCTGGACCAGGCTTCAGGAGAATAATATGTCATCTACAATAAATCATACCGGCTGGAATGAGGAAAAGACATTCTATTGTTAATAAGTCAGGCCCCCTTAATTAAAAACTGATTTGTCCCTTGAAAAAAGGGGAGCACCACTTCATTTCAACCTCAAAGTTTAGAACACAAAAGGTACCAGACTACCTTCATTCCTTAGAGGAAGGAACTGAAGAAGAGCCATGAAGAATTTCACAGGGGACCTGATCAGACCAGAAGAAGTGGAAGTGGTGAGGGGAGGAAATTAAAATAACATTCTCAAAATTTTGGTCTCTTCCTTTCTCTCTCTCTTCCTCCTGGGCAGTACAAAGGAGCATGTGGTTGGTTCTATTGATTTTTCTCTTGTTTGGTGAGCAAAGAAACAAACTTCTACTCTTCCTTGGTAGAGGATACTGAATGTGAGAAAGGTATTGATTGGTAAGACATTTCCATCCTCTTTTCAGGAATATGTGTGTATTTCATTTGTGTAGGTTTACATTTTAGGAATATTAGCACAATTTATATAATTCATTTAGATAGATCTGTATAGTTTTACTAAGCTAGAAATTTCTCCCAAGAAACTCTCAACATACTTATTAGCACCTATTAAATATATCTTTCTTTTAAAAATTACCTGCTTTGTAGTGGGGCTTATCCTTCCAGGAACCCATTTGACCATTGCCAAATAGATCCCTAGGTGATGAATTCTTTGGCTATGGCAAGCCATGAAAGAAATAAATATGCAAAATTAGAATTGTAAAATACTTAATTAGTAAAATAATTAATATTTATATTTCTCACCAGGTTGTACAATTGAACTCTCCATCAAGCCTCAGAAACTACTCCACCTTGGAAGATCACTTCAGCCCTGAAATTTGCATCTCTGAAAGATGCACTGTCCCTAAAGCCCCTCCTTCTGATTAAATGGCTTCTCCCCTAATTTCCATTTATGGAGAGCACCCAGGCCAAATATCTTTTCATTTCTTACCAGAATATGCTGCAGACTCCTTCATCACACACCCATGCCTAATACCCCCACGACATGGGCAAACACTTTCTTTGATGTATTGTCTTTTCCCCTTAGAATAGGAGTTTTGTTGTGAAAAGGAGAAGAACAGGGGGGTGGAGCCAAGATGGTGGAGTGAAAGCAGTGACTTGCTTGAGCTCTCCCCCAAACCCCTCCAAATACCTGTCAAAAATGGCTCTAAATAAATTCTGGAGCAGCAGAACCCACAAAAAGACAAAGTGAAATAAATTTCCAGCCCAAGACAACCTGGATGGTTGATTGGAAAGGTCTGTTGTACCAGACTGGAAGAGGAACACAGTTCAGTGTGGGCACACACGCAAAGACCAGGCCTCAGGAAACTGAATCACAGGCAGCTGTGGCATTTTCCAGACTTCTCAAACCACAAATGACAAAGACAACTTAGAAAGTCAGTAGGAAAAGTCTGTGACCATGGTGAGAGAGAAGCTGGGTCCCAGCCTCAGTTTAGGCACAACCCCAGGGTAGTGGCTGCTTCCTGAGCTTCAGGCCCCACAGACTGAGGGGGAATCAAGTAGCTGATCAGAAAGAGATTAGAGGGATCTCTTTGCTTGTTCTGAGGCAGGAATCTCTTGCCTTGTCTGTGTTTGGGATCTGGGTCACATTTCTGGGTGGTAATCCTGGGGTGAGGAGGAATGCTGGCATGGTGGAGCTTGTAGTGGCAGTAGAGAAGGAATCCTCCTCACAGTTGCAAAGCAGAAAAGAGTGCTTGTTGTCACTCATACACCAGAGCACAGGCCAGGAAAGGAGTAAACACCTCGCCCCTCATCATACCACCTTGGAAGAACTGAAAATATACAGGTATCTAGAAGTTTCTCTGAAAACAGCTGCATAAAACCCCTGAAGCTTGGGACAGTACATTCTTCACACTAGAAGCAGACCGCAACTTTAACAAAGAGTTTAAAACTCAAGTAATTGGCTGGGATCATGAGCAAACAGTGCAAAAAAAAAAATCAGACCATAGAATCTTTCTTTGGTAACAAGGAAGATCAAAACATACAACCAGAAAAAGATGACAAAGTCAAAACTCCTACATCCAAAGCCTCCAAGAAAAATATGAATCAGTCCCAGGCCATGGAAGAGCTCAAAAAGGATTTTGAGAAACAAGTAAGAGAGGTAGAGGAAAAGCTGGGAAGAGAAATGAGAGTGATGCAAGAAAATCCTGAAAAATTAGTCAACAGCTTGCTAAAGGAGACCCAAAAAAATACTGAAGAAAATAACACCTTAAAAAATAGTCTAACCCAAATGGCAAAATAGGTCCAAAAAACCAATGAGAAGAAGAATGCCTTAAAAAGCAGAATTGGCCACATGGAAGTCCAAAAGCTCACTGAAGAAAATACTTCCACAAAAATTAGAATGGAGGGGGCAGCTAGGTAGTGCAGTGGATAGAGCACTGGCCCTGGATTCAGGGGGACTTGAGTTCAAATCTGGCCTCAGACACATAACACTTACTAGCTGTGTGACCCTGGGCAGATCACTTAACCCATGGGCTAGCCAATAAATAAATAAACAAACAAATAAATGGATGAATGAATGAATAAGCAAGTAAATAAACAAATAAATAAATAATAAGTAGATGAATGAATGAGTAAATGAATGTTTAGATAGATAGATAAACAAGCAAGCAAGCAAATAAATGAATGAATGAATGAATAAGTAAATAAATAAGTAAATGAATGAATGAATAAGTGAATGAATGAAAGGATAAATAAATAAATAAATAAATGAATGACGCAAATAAAAAAATAAAAAAATAAATGAATAAATAAATAAATAAATGAATAAGGAAAAATGGATGAATGAATAATTTTTAAAAATAGAATGGAGCAATTGGAAGCTAGTGACTTTATGAGAAATCAAGACATAAAACAAAGCCAAAAGAATGAAAGAATGAAAAGGAAAAGAGTAGTAGGACAATGATTTGTAGTGCCTATGACATGAACTATGTTCTTAAATATATCATAGTCTAGTTAGTTAGGATAACATTAAAAAAGCAATTATACAATTAAATATGAACTTGCATGGTGCCAATTATAAGTGCTATAGGTATCCTTAAGTTTATAAGGGCTTAAAGCTTGAAGGAGTTCATCTAATTTAACCTCTTTTTATAGATGAGGAAAATAATATCTAATAATATGACTTACATATGTAAGAAATAGCAAATATGCATATGAGCTCAGATATTCTAGCTCCAGATCAAATATTCTTTCCACTATATCACAACTGACTCCTGTGAACTCTTTTAAGAGCAAAATCTTTCAAGCATATAGTTGTGGAATGAAAATATACAGTGTTAACAACCATATTTTTAAAACGTCCCAAATCACCAATAATTAGGAAAATACAAATTAAAAACAACTAAGGTTGCACCTCACTTTCATCAGATTAGCAAAAGAGGAAAATAATTGTTGTTGGAGAAGTTACGGGCATAATAATGCACTGTTAGTGGAATGGCAAAATGATATAACTATTCTAGAAAACAATTTGGAACTATATCACCAAAGTCACTTAACAGTACATGGCTTTAGACACAGATATTAGGCTTACATCTCAAGGAAATCAAAAATTAAATAAATACATATGCAAAAATATTTATTTTTATAGTCTCATTTTTTTTGTAGTAGCAAAAAAACAGCAAACAAAACAAGTTCATGGACAGGATGACAAGAAATTGTGGTATATGAATGAAATGCAATATTATTGTGCCATGATAGATGACAGATATTACAGATTCAGGTAAACATGGGAAGACTTGCACAATGATGTAGCATAAATCGGGCAGAACTAGGATGCAATTTAAATAATGCCTACAGTAATATGAAAAGAATAAAAAACATTTCCAGACTTCAGAACTCTGGTTGAAACAGCAAACAAAAACAACAAAACACTGATGCTGAAATGTATTTCCCACATTTTGACAGAAGTGTAGCGGACTTGAGATGGAGAAAGAGATATGCATTCTCAGATATGACTAAGGTGTTTATTTGTTTTTCTAGGTTATATGTATTTGTGCAAGAAAGAACTTCTGCCATGGAGGTGAGTGGTAGTAGGTCAGTAGATAGTGATAGGTACAGGGTTGGGGGGGTGGGAAGCATAAATAAAACTTTTTAATGCATAAATAAAAAATACAATGAGAGAAGAGGACATAAGCAAATGACAGCTTTATGAGTACCCTATTAAATTTAGTATAGCTATATTTATTTTAAAACAAACTATACATAACAGAAGTTTTGTTTTGTTTTACAAACCTCTTATTCTTTTATATATTGAAATATTTGAGTTTCTTGATGATTGTTGGATTTACAATAAAAAGGGAAAGTTTGTAAATAAATTAAGGGAATGAGGATGTAGGGGGGAAAAAGAATAGAGAACATTTTCCAGTAAATGGTTGCTTTGTTGATTTCAGTAGTACTTTGGATGCCTGAAAGATTTTATTGGTTAAATAGTTACAAAGGCTGGAGTAGATTAGGCACTTGAAGTATTTGCTTGTGTCAATGGGACATCCTGGTATCAATGCGCAATAGGACGTTGGTCCTGTAGGACACAGACATGCATGGGTGTGCTGGAGCCAGGTTGAGGCAGCTCACGAGAGATTAAAATTATCCAATTTCAGGGTGAGCACTTACGCATTGTAAGTTGGCAAACCCTACAAGTCACAGTTTGATTTATTGTTCTGTCAATTGTCTAAACTTAAGAATATGATGAAGAAATAATGCAAATTAAACACAAAAATGTGTGTATGCGCTTTTCTCCCCAGAGAGCCATGTTAAACGTTTACCCAATATACCATAGTATACATTCATATATGTAAGTTTTGTGTTCATAGGCCTACTCTCTCACCTAAATTGCAGTCCCAATACACACATGTATGCAGTTAGGAGACTACACTGAGGAACAGAAAGAACATACATGAGAAAGGGATGAATGGCCAACAGCATCATAAGCTACAGAGAGGTCAAGTAATAAGAGGACTTAGAAAAGTCCATCGAATTGAGTAGTGAAGAAATTTTGATAATCTTGAAGAATTTCAATTGAGGTAGAGTTGAAACTTAACTACAAAGAGTGAGAATTGAATGAGGTGTGAAGAAAGGAGCATAGACCATTTCTTTTAGAAGTCTGCAAAAGAAAGAAGAGATATAAGATGAGATCTTTAGGAAAAGGCAGAAGGTGATCTTAGCAGGAGTGGATCACCCTATGTGAAGCCTACAGAATACATCCCCCCCATCTAACCCATAATAACCCATTCCATTTTTTCTCTTGGCCCCATGCCTGTTCCATATTCCTGTTGGTTTTTCATATTTAAATGTTTCCCTTTGAAAGAGAGAGTGTAAGGTGATGTAGGAGGTTCTGGGACATGGAGCAGGAGAGAAGTGGGAGCTCATGATGGATGCTTGTACCAGTTAAGGCTTCAAGAGCTGTGCTAGATCATTGGTTTAGGGCTATAACAGACTTCAGAAGTCATATAAAGAAACAGAAGCCCATTAAAGAGAAATAGCTTGGCCAAGGCCATATAGATGTCAAGGGAGGACTATTGGTTTAAGAGATGAGCTCTGCCTTCTGCTTCATACCTATTGCTGAAAGGTTCTTTGAGCATGTGATCTGTTTAGATATAGGTAGGTTTCAATTAGTGCAAATACTGTATTCCATTTAGTTTTCACAGTATTTGAATTCATAGTGCATACTTCCTTTGAGCTGGAATCAATTACCATAGCTTACACAATTATCAATAATTATCACTTCAAATAGTGTAAATTTAAATGCATGGGTCCTCTTCAAGGTGCTCATTATTTGTATTAATCAGGACCTAGCTATGCTCCTTCTTCTTGAAAACACACTCACACACATACACACACACACACACACACACACTTCTGAAACACCATCCCAAACAATATTTATGAATTACAGTAGATCAGGGACTTGCTTGATCCCATAAGAAGAACAAAATCTATAAAACAACAACATGGATATCATCCTTTCTGACACATAAGAGGCATTCACAGTCCAAGGTAAAATTACCATCTGTCTCTCCCAGCCTATAGATAGAATAAGGTTGACACAGACAGTGAGTCATATGCCAAAGACTGGAAATATCTGACTGGCAACAGACCCACGGAGGCCTAATTCAAAGCTATCATGTATTCATTGTTCACTAAAGCTATAATGCTGACTGGCCAGTGCCAGTCTTTTTTTTTTTTAAGGACGTTGACTCCAAACAGGTTTTGCTACAGAACATGTCTCAAGATCTATTAATAATACTAGCAGGCTTGATGACCTCAGTATTGAGAATTTTCTATTGATGAAGGTGACCAATAGTACTTTATAGTATGAGAATAGAATCATCATATTTGCTTATAGTACTCTTACTCTCTCATATTTACATAATGAGGAGAGGGATATTTCCAAATTGCCCCACACCCACACCCTGCAAGAGGTGATTGAGGAAGATAGAGTGGGCCTAAAGTCATGTGGACTCCTTGAAATTTGATTGGAGGGGCAGCTAGATGATGCAGCAGATAAAACTCTGACCTTGGAGTCAGGAGGACCTGAGTTCAAATCTGGCCTCAGACACTTGATGCTTACTAGCTGTGTGACCTTGGGCAAGTCACTTAACCCCAATTGCCTCACCCCTCCCCCAAAAAAAAGGTAGCTCTTGGGCAACCTGTCTGTCAACAAGCATTGGGGCAGCTAGGTGGTGCAGTGGATAGAGCACCGGCCCTGAAGTCAGGAGGACCTGAGTTCAAATTTGGCCTCAGACCAAACACTTGACACTTATAGCGGTGTGACCCTGGGCAAGTCACTTAACCCCAATTGCCAAAATTGATTGTAAAAAATCATATATATGTATAAAAATCATATCTATGTACATGTACACATGTATGTTTATACATGTAAAATCCATATATAAATATATTATATCTATAAAAGATATATCTATAAAACTCTTAGCAAAGAGAAGTAAATAGCAATCAGTATTTACAAAAGCATATTAGAGATCAATTAGAGGTACTTCACTAGCTTCTGAACAAATGACGAGTATTCTCTTGGTTGCAAGATACTTACCCTGATTGGTAGATGACTGAATAAATGAAAACTCAGTATCTAGCCAGTTGTAGATCATGCTTCATATCCCATCCAGACATCTCTCAGAACACTAAAACCTATACAGAAGGGACATCTTGTTGTCTGTCTGTCCCATCACCTACAGACCCCTTGCCCATCTCTTGCTCTTGGGAACAGTAATAAGATTGATAGTAACGTTGTTGCCCTAAAAAGCATGATGATCTATGATCCTGTGATTTCCTAGACCAAAATTCTCTTTCCTGGCCATGACTCCTTTAAAAGCATTTTTTCTGCCATTATAATATAAGCGCCCTAAGGACAGAGATTATTTGGTTTTTAATTTGTGTTTGAGGGCCTTGCACAGTGCCTGTCACATAGTAAATGTTTAATAAATACTTTTTTATTGACTGACTGGTTGATCCTGGATATCCAAGGTGGTAAAAAGGAATCAAGATTACTAGTCACCAAATCAGACCTTACAATTTATGCTCTATTAAAGAGACTCTCCTTCTTTGGCAAGTAGATGTATGACCAAAGATTATTAGGAAGAGTGGAGAGAGGGAATGGCCTCTTTAAGATGAAATCTTGAGGTCGGTTTCTTGGATGGAGTTTGGACTTTGTTAGCACTAACTAACCCTCATTCCTGGAATCTCCTCCTTATCTCTATTTCTTGAAATCCCTGTTTTGGTTTTGATTTTTTCAAGAGTTAGCTCATCCTTCTTCCTGAAGTCTTTCCTAGACTCCCAACCCCCAATTTTCATAGCACACCTTCCCAAAATGTCTTTATATACATTTTGTATATATTCTTGATATATTCATTATGGATTATTATGGGATTATATATTCATATGGATTATTATTTCCCCAATGCACATACCCATGGCTACATGGTTCAGTCCTAGGGAAGATATTCATAAAGTGAGTATGTACATATGTTGGTTCCCCCATTAGAATATAAGACACTTGGGAGTAGGGACTGGTTTACCTTTTACTTTGTACTTAATAATTAGTACTTAGCACACATAGTAAGTATTTAGTAGATATCTGTTAATCGATTGTCTGGTCAAAAGACAGTTGTGTTACAGAGACAACACCATTCCTAGGGCTACCCATTGCAAGCAACAGAAGCTTGATACAGTGAAGGGGAAAATGGCTCTGACCTCAGACGACCTGAGTTCAAATGTCCACTTCAATTGCTTACAATTTGTGTGACCTTAAGCAAGTCGTTTAACTTCCCTGGGCCTCAGTTTCATTACCTATAAAATGCAGAGGTTGAACCAGATGACATCTAAGATGCCTTCTTTAAATGTATGATCTTCTGATTCATCAGAACAGGCATCATAAAGCAAAATCAATGTGACGCGATCGATGGGATGAACTGCTCTACCTAGGAACTTGTGCCATTGAATGTACCAGCAGAGGGCAGCAAAGAGCAAAGAGCAACTACTCCTAAAACGGGAATGACCGATAACCCAGCTGGAGAAAAATGCATTCATATATAGACTATAAGTGACAGATTTGTATGGATCTCTGACACAAGGTTGCTCATTGGAGGGTTTCTGTTCTGTTTTCTTCTTCTTCCAGTACAGCATACTTCCATCTATAATATTTGGAGCTGCATCATTAGAGGGCAGGAAATTGTCTCAACCTATTTTCAAACTCAGTGTTCCCCAATTTTTCTTCTATTGAATTTTAAAACAACAGCATTTCCATTCAGTTTTTAAAGCCCTTTTATCTTGCTACTTTACTCTAACAGTGACCAGCAAAACAAAATAGAGCTATATTAGTGTTTCCCCAATGCATATACCCATGGCCACATGGTTCAGTTCTAGGTGCCTCCATTTAGGGAAGATATTCATAACGTGACCCAGTTCCAGAGAAGGACAAGTATTATGCTGAGGTGTCATATGAAGAAAGATGGAGGAGGAATGGTTAGCCTGGGGAAGAGAAGATCAAAGGCAGCAGGTGGGCCAGTGAGCAAGTGAGCTGTCTATATATATATTTGAAAGGCTAGCACATGGCAGGGAAGCAGCTAGATGACACAATGGATGGAATGCTAGACCTGGAATCAGGAAGACCTGAGTTCAAATCCAGCCTCAGACATTCACTAGCTGTGTGACTCTGGGCAAGCCAGTTTACCCTGTTTGACTCAGTTTCCTCATCTATAAAATGAGCCAGGGAAGGAGATGGCAAATTAGTCCAGTATCTTTGCCAAGAAAACCCCAAATGGGGTCACGAAGAGTCAGACACAATTTAAAAATAACTGAATAAAACCCGTGGCAGAGGGAATAGATAAATTTGTTCTGCACGACCCAGAGGGCAGAGCTAGAAGTAATGACTAGAAGCTGTAGGGGGAAATTTAGGCTTGATGTCAGGAAAAATCTGTAGAATGGGCTGCTGTAGAAGTTAGAGACATTCTCACTGGAAAATGTCAAGCGAAGACTGGAGAACATGTTCCCTAGCAAAACCAGTAGAGATGAAACCAATCAACCAAAATAAATTGGGGGGCTGGGTGTTGTTGTTCATCCTTCATTCTCAAAGTGTATCAATGATATCAAGGAAGTGTTGTCTTGACTTGCAAGTGGATTGAATTTAAGTGAGGCAGGGCTGTGCCAAGTCATCAGCTTCACTCTTTCCTCCAGAGTCATCAGAGTCCAGTGGCAAGACATAGATTAGGACAACTGGAGATGGTGGGGGAGGGGAAGGGGGAGACAGGGTGGTGGGTGAGTGGGGTGCAGCAGATAGTGAAGTATAAGGTTGTTACACAGGCCTCTTCTCCATTGGGAGTATCTTAAAGTCAATTTGGCATACAAGTCAGGAGATGGCTAACAGCTAATTCCTATTCTCCAGGTGATATTTTCCAGGTCTTTCATATCTTTTTGTGTGTGTGGGTAATCTTTTAGTTGTACATTATTTTTACCCACCAGTCTTTTCTCTGACTTTCCTACAGCCAGACTATCATTGAAAACAGCCGCAATGACAGCAAAAATTGTAAATACTTTTCCTGGATATACCTGAGGATATCAAACTGAATATGAAGAGAATCCAGTCTAATAGGGTTGGGGGAAAAAATATGACAAGTTCTAATAGATATAAACGACTCCAATGAGAAGACAGTTTTCTAAGGAAAATGTTCCTATAACAAGGAATGACCATACCATTTTGCCAATTAACTAACACATTTGCTTTAAATCACTCAAATAATTATTGCAGTTTTATCATTCTTAGGGGAAAAGGCACACCTAAAGATGAGGAAAGGAATGCAAAGGGCTACATAATGCCATCTAATTAAACCACTGTCATCTAATTGAATTCATTCCCAGCAGTTAGTAGGTCTCAGGGTAGTTATTTAATAGGGAAATGAGTTTCCAAAGCTTGAGTCATAGAGTCAGATTATGGCTCAACTCCTAATGCAAAGAAAGCAGAATGCATTTGTTTATGGGCACATGCAAAAACTGCCCCCTACAAACAAAAGAATTTTCTCACTCAGGATGTTGGTGAGAAATTGAGTCTGCTTGGAATGCCCTCGCCACCACCACTTCCTCTCCCTTCCCTCTTCTCCTTTCCAAAAGGCAGCGTAGTATAGTAGACTCAGAGTTGGGAAAGACATGGGTTTGACCCCTACCAGTGACCTACCACAAGCATGATTTAGCCTACCCAAGTTTCTGAACTTCAGTTTTCTTATCTGCAAAGTGGAGATAATCATTATAAATTCCACATTTGTAAACTAGGGATAAACTAGGGTTGTTTTAAATGCAACATGAGATAATGCATATAAATACATATTTTCAGACTGAAAATTCTGTATTAAATACAGCTAGTTTTTCCTTTGTTTCTTTCCTTCCTTGCTATGCTCAAATTCTACTTATTTTTTAAAAGTGAAACTTTTATGCCAACTACATCATGAAGCCTTCCATGAACTTTCTGGTTCTCTTTTCTCCTTTAGGGCCAGGAGAATTTGGTTCCCATCTTCAGACGTTGTTGACAGATTTTTTCCTCTCAGAATGAATTATTTCCCTATTTGCCCTCCAGAAAACAACTCTCTAAAACTTGAAATCTCAAACTTTGAATTACTCAAAATGACACTGATGTCATTTTAGCTCCACTTAAATAGTGAAATTCAGTTACAAATTCATGAACATTTGATTGCCTTTGGCATCAAGGTATCATTTTTGCCATTAAGCATTCATTTTAGGAATCATGTATTTACTTACAAACCAATGTACATTGATTCATACCATATTCCATTCAGGAAATGCTTATTGAGTGCCCAGTATATGGAAGGTACCTTGTATATGTTAAAAAACAGTTCCATGTAGTTTTAATTTTGGACCTGTGGATTGATTTCTGTTCTAAGCTCCTGTTGTTCCTAGGAGAAAGTGAACTGATTCCAAATGGATGGCTGTTGTTCTCCTTGCATGGAAAACTTAGGTTTGTAGGATCATGGAAGGAGAGCTAGAAGGGATGATAGAGGGCATCTATTCCACCCTCTTAATTTTAAAGGTAATGAAAATGAGAGCCAGGGAGGTTAAGGGACTTGTCCAAGGTCACAGAGGTATTAGTTATACTTTGACCAATGATGTCACTGGATGTCTTGACTGGGGAGTGAATTGGATTTAAGTGAGGCAGAATTGGGGCAGAGTTGTCAGCCTCACTCTCTCTTCCTAAGTCATCAAAGCCCAGTGGCAAGGCAAAAGTCAAGACGAGTGGTAATGGCCCAGGATGCAGTGGATGACTGGCATCTTTGATGCCTAACTCTCAGCACTCCACAGTGCCTGCTTCAGCTGCCTGCATGGGCATTGGAACAAATTGTTTTCATCTGTCAATCCCACTGGGAAAAGTCTTCATATGCTTGGGTAGACATTTCCCTAACTCACCAACAGGTTTGAGGCCTGTTGGTTACCCTCAACCTGATTTAGCCGGTCTGCCCAGATTGTTTCATCGGGTTGTGGCCACTGGGCATGCTATAGCTTCTTGGAGCTACAGGTGAGAGCTGGGTGATAGGTGGACACCAAAGGTGGATGAGCAGCCTTGAAAAGAGCATGACAAGCCCTCTGAGCAGAGGTGCTAGTCCTCCTTGAACACCTAGTACAAAAGGTAGTAAGTAAATGGCAGAACTGGGATACCTTCTGCTGCCACTTATTGATCCTCCACCTTGTGCCTGGTTTCACTAGCAGTCAGTCCTGGATTATCCTTCTGGTTTATGACTAAATGTTCATGACTGCATGTATAAATGTCTGTCAGTATCTAACTAGATACATTTATTTGAATATGTGTGTGTTCACTCATGCATGCACATACATATTGGTATATAAATATACACATGGGCATACATTCATATATACCTATGCACACATGCATATACATATGTTTGTATACGTTACATGTAAGTATATGCACATGAAGGCATCAGCTATTCAGCTCCCTGAAAATATAGGGAAAGAGAGGTCCATAGAGCCTCCTCTGATTCTTATACCTGTTTTTCCCTCCATCCAGGTAGGGTAAAATTTTACAGCATACTGTGAGCTGGAAAAGAGGAAAACCTAGCCTTTAATATGGTGTGTCCCCTCTTTTCCAGCCTCATCTTACATCTCTGCTCATCAACCATAGTATACTCCACTCATTTTCAGCCAAACTGGACTACTTGCTGTGCCCTGAATATAGCTTCTTTCTTCCTCCTTGCCTCAGTGTATTCTGTTCCCACATTTAGAATAACAGCTCTATGTCCTTCCCTCCCTTCTCCCCAAGCCCATCCACTCTGGAATTCCTATTAATCCTTCAAATCCCAAAACAAACTTTAACTCTTCCAAGAATTCTGATGATTCTTCACATTCTACTTTGTCCATCTTTTAAATACTTCTCATAAATTACTTTGTATTAAAGTCACTTGTAAATAAAAGGGAAGCTTCTTGAAGGCAAGTCCTTGAGGGCAAGGACTATTTTTTTGCTTTGTTTCTGTATCCCTAGTGATTTGCAGAGTACGAAGCACAGAGTATGTGCTTTATAAAGGCTTGGAGAATTGAATTGAATTGCTGGCATAATTTCCAAGGTAATAAGATTGTGTATTCTCCAAACTTTGTATCTGCCCCCTGTCCCACCATACACACACCTAGCAGAGCACTCAGAATAAGTATTTATTGAGTGAAATTAAATTGAGCTTCTATTTATGCCCTAGGTCATACTTCCTTTGAAGCTGGGGGTGGGGTGGGGTGGAGGAAGGCAGGGAGAGATTTACCATTGAGTAGTAAAGTGGGAAAGTCCCAATGTATCCATGAGGTCAATACTTACCCAAGGCCAACCTTTTATAGTCCTACTTGGGCAATCTTTAGGAGACATTATTACAATTACCTCCTAGGAGATGAGAGCTAACAGGATTTCCTTCCATTTTCCTATTCACTAAGTCTTAGAAGAAAATGTCTTGTGGCATCAAGTTTCACACATACCTTGTTTATTTTTGTGAGGGTGACTAAAATATCTCATCAGTAATGCATGCGAATAGAAATATATAGGCCCTTACAAGGTAAATTGTATAAGCCTGTGTTTTATTGACTCAGTCTTATATCCATGCCACATATATTTGCTTTTTTCCCCCTTTAAGTTCTTTCTTACAAAGGAATATAAAAATTAAATATATTACATTTAGTTAATTCTAAACCTATTAGGACAGGTATCATATTTACATAGTGATCTGCTGTGTTTGCATAGGTATAGCACAGAATTAATCCTTTGGCCTCTATATCTCAGTAAAGTACTGTATCCACTTAGACAATGAAATTATAGGTATACCACATCTTAGGAGCAGAGGATTATAGATTTAAAACTGACAGAAACTGACCACATCAACTGTTAGTGAGTTCTAGCTGTTAACTTACCAGGAAACACAAATAGGAGCTTAGCCGAGAAGGGTTAAATGTTGTCACTCCATTTGGTCAGTATTTACTTGACTCAGTTCTTCATTTTTAATGAAACCTGTGGGCACCTTGACTGCCAATCAACTGATTCTATCTTTTCACTTCTTTTTTTCATTTTCAAAAGTTATGGTCCTGTGTGGGCTGGATGCCTTCTCAGAGCCTCCTTCATCCCTGTGATTCTCTGTGAATCCTAATAGGAATCTATCCTTGATGGGCCACTGGGGGTTGCCTTGCTGTGGTCCAACAAACAAGCACACAGATAATAAAGACTGCTCTAATGGTTAAATCAAAAGTGACTAAAAATGTAACCATTGAAAGCAAATTCATGCTTTTTTTTACCATTTTTTGCAGAACTTGTTTGTGGTTTAATTTCCTGAATTCAAATATATCATGTTGACAGTACCTCTGACCCTATTCAACTGGTAGATTATTTTATTGAATAACATTTTATCTTTTGCATTCAATGTCTTGATGTAATAAAGTGTAACATGCTATTGTGGTGAAGTCAAGCTCATGAAACACAATAGGATATTTTCCTGTTTTTGAAAAAAAAATGGCTTCAGTGCAATTGTTTAATTTCAAATCGATTTTCAATTTTTTTGAACATGTTCACTTCAATGTGTAACTAAATATAGTAGGAATGTTTTAGAGCAGTTCTGGTCAAAATAATAACGATACTTGGTCTCTGCTAAGTAATCACAATGGTTATATGTAGAAAAGAAGTGTTAACAGGGAGACTTTCAGCTACCCATTGTTTCCACACATCTCTCTGTCACTAATCAATAAATCAAGAAGTTATTGAGTACCTACTATGTAGGCAGTATTATACTAGGCATTTTGGGAGCTATAAAACCAAGCCAATTCAACAAGCATTTATTAGGCATTGACAATGTGCAAGCCAGCTAGGTGGCACTGTGGACAGAGTGCCAGGCCTGGAATCAGGAAGAGCTCATCTTCCTGAGTTCAAATTCAGCCTCAGACACTTACTAGCTGTGTGACCCTGGCAAGTCACTTAACCCTATTTGCCTCAGATTCCTCATCTGTAAAATGAGCTGGAGAAGGAAATGGCAAAGCATTCTACTATCTTTGCCAAGAAAACCCCAAATGGAGTCATGAAGAGTCAGACATGACTGAAAATGACTGAACAACAATATGGAAGGCATTGTGTATGTGTGTGTGTGTGTGTGTGTGTGTGTGAGAGAGAGAGACAGAGAGAGAGAGAGAGACAGAGAGAGAGAGAACAATCTCTGCCCTCAAGAAGCATACATTCTATTGACAAAAGAAATATTTCATTATGTCACCATTGTTTAACACTATGCCTGGCACATAGTAGGTGCTTAATAAATATTTATTGACTTCTGAACTTGAGGAGGGCAAGGCCAAGTGCTTTGCTCACCTTTATAATCTAGTTAGGGTCAAGTCAAGCCTACTGCAAACAATCAGATCATTATCTGATCTGATCATTAATGACTAAATTAAGATTAGTCCATTGTACTTTGCTTACTTATGGTAGCACAAGCTCTGGAGCTACTCTCTCTACCACAATTTGCAGTGACAGGTCAGGTCTCCAGAAGGTTGTGGCTACATGTCCCTCTCAGTGATCTAAGGTTAACTTCAAGGAGTTGAGAGGGTGGGGTGGTGGGGTTGTTAGTGCCACAGCTTATAAACCCCCATCAAAAGATTTCCCCTAATGATTACAAGTTGGTATCAATGAGTCAGTCAAACTTAGTTTTCACAAAGCAGTATTTATTGAGATGATCGAGTAAGAATACTTGGTACAAAACTTCTGCCCCACTCCCCCTCCCAAAAAAAAGTTTAGGAGTCATTCTATCACAAGTCCAGGAAAAAGTGAGCTTAAACTTTTGAGACCACATGTGGCAAAGAAATATTTTTTAGCTCCTGGTTACTGGAAATTCTCCTCTCATAAACCCCCCTCATGGGATATCTGCTGAGTTCTCTTTAGGTATGGTATAGCTTTGCTGCTGGGCTCTTTGTAGAATCCCTGAACTGCCTTTCTTCAATGTGTCCAGTTTGTCCTTGGCTTCCAATGCAGATGATATTGCCTGCTAATGCTATTCCAAAGACACCAGTAAAAAAGTTCAAATCTTCTGGCCATCTGTAGTTCACAAGATTCTGCTTTGGTCAAGGGAGGGAAGAAATAGACCAAGACCAAGACGGAGAAGATCAAGGCAGGGGCTGAGCCTGGCACTTTTCTCCTTTCCTCCCGTTCCCACCCCCAAGTGATAGCCTCTCAGGGGTTTGATGTGAATGGTTTTCTCAATGAATAGTGCCAAATAAATGCCTGATTTACAAACTGGCTTGCTATTTTATGCAAGTCCTACAGAGTAATTTCTCAACAAATCTGAATATACTTCCTGTGTAGTGTATATGTGTGTGTATATGTATATATATATATATGTATGTATGTATCTATATATATATATGTATGTATCTATATATATATATAGATACACATGTGTGTATCTATATATATATAGATACATACATATATATATAGATACATATATATGTATATATATGTATGTATGTATCTATATATATATGTATGTATCTATATATATATATACATACATACATATATATATATGTATGTATGTATCTATATATATATGTATGTATCTATATATATATAGATACACATGTGTGTATCTATATATATATAGATACATACATATATATATAGATACATACATACATATATATATAGATACATATATATGTATGTATGTATCTATATATATATGTATGTATCTATATATATATAGATACACACGTGTGTATCTATATATATATAGATAGATAGATAGATACGTGTGTGTGTGTGTGTGTGTGCGCGGCGCGCACATGTGTATCCTGCCTCAGGCATTCACTTGCTGTGTGACCACCTTCAGGTCATTTGACTTCTCTAAAGATCTCTTTTCTCTTCTATAAAATGGGGATAATAATGCTTATCATACCTACCTATCCTCATGTGGCTGCTGTGAGGTTTGTTTATAATGTATATAAAGTGCTTTATAAGTGTTCAAACCTTACATAAATGACAATTATTATTATTCTGAGTGGTTAATCTGTGCTCTATAGGCTCAGAAGGCTTTTCTCAGTTATATTGTTTTTCCTTCAAATACTTAAGAAGCTTCTTAACCAGGACCACCAATTTCTGTCTTGTCCTCTCTTAATCCTCAAACTGTAACCTTGTGGATGTTCAACAAACAGTGAAAGATAAAGAATCCAGTCCAACAGACTGAACATTTGGATGAGTAAATTACTCAAGAGGGAGGATCATAGATTTAGAGTGAGAAGGAGCCTTAGTATATGAACTTCTGCGTTTGTTCAATAGACTGATAACTGTATTTAATATAATTGGTTTCTTTTTTAAATTTTATTCTATTCATTTAAAAACATTATTCTGAGTAGGGGTTCATATGCTTCACTTCTGACAGGGTCCGTGATACGCATACAAAAGTTAAGAGCTCTTAATCTGATCCAAACTTCTTCGTTCTGTAGAAGAAATAGGGCCACAGAGGGAAAGTTTTGCCTAAAAAAAGGACAGTGAGGATTGGAACCTAGTTCTTGTGACTTGTCATTGCTCTTTCTACTTCTCCACATTGCCTCCCTGAGGCACTTTGAATTTAGCTTGTCAATTCAACTCGACAAATTCTCTCTCTCTCTCTCTCTCTCTCTCTCTCTCTCTCTCTCTCTCTCTCTCTCTCTCTCTCCCTCTCTCTCTCTCTCTCCCTCTTCTTCTGTCTCTCCCTGTCTCAGTCTCTCTCTGTGTGTCTCTCTGTCTTCCTCTTTCTCTCTCTATCTGTCTCTCTATCTTTGTCTCTGTCCCCCTCTCCCTCTCCCTCTCTCTCTCCATCTTCCTCTCTCTCTCTCTCTCTCTCTCTCTCTCTCTCTCTCTCTCTCTCTCTCTCTCTCTCTCTCTCTCTCTCTCTCTCTCTCCCCCACCCTCTACCAATGCTTTATTGATTCTTTTTGTTCTTCATGTGATATTCATTTCCTGACATAGCCTCCGTGCTCTCATTTTGCCATCCCTTGCTACAAAGTAAAACTGTTCAGCAAAACTAAGGAACTGCACCTGATGGTCTAAGCAACATTCTGTCTTCATAAACTCTCCTCTGTGTACTAAAGGAGGAAAGTCAAGCATGTATTAGTGCCTACAACATGCTGAGCACCATGTAAGGCACTGGGAGAGAGCCAATGATTAAATAAGATATGATCCCTATCCATAAAGCCAACAGGCAAGACATAAGAACTACAAAGAAATAACAATTCTTTTAAGTATTTATTTACTCTGAATAAGAATGAGTATAAATTGCTTTATGACACCTGAAGGAAAAAAGATACTATACATGCATAAACTCTTCAAGCCTACCAAGGACCATTCAGTATACTAAGGAATATTTCTGGGGCCATACAAAGTAAAAGTACTTCCCAAGCTACTCAGGAAATGGAATTGTTTCTCAGAACTGAATCTGTTTACCTGGTTACCTCTCTTGGCCTCAATTTCTTCATCTAAGGTCCCTTTGAACTCTCAATCTATGATCCTATGATCCCATGCATCAGAAACATTGACAGCAAGTTTTAATCTGTGTCTTTCCTCTTTTTCCTCTTCTCCACTTTTAAGGCATCCCAGTGGTTTTATGAAAGCAGTAGCAGACTAGAACATGTTGGGTCCCTTAGTCATGAGGACTCTGGGCATCTCACTTATCCTCCCTCACCATTACCTTTTCCATTCTTGGTTAAACTATCCAGGAAAAACAGCAAGATGAGATGTCTTCCAATATTCTACTATTATCCCTTAAGGAATTTACGTATAAAATGAATATAAAACAATACAAATTTGGTATAATTATCAGGAAAGAAATCCTGCCAGAAGTAGCATTTGAACTGTCTTGGATGAAGTGAGGGATTCTATGAGGTGGTGGGAAGGAGGGGAAAAGGAAGAGGCTTCCAGTCAAGACTAAGATGTGAAATGGAATGCTGATCAGCAGAGCAACAAATAGCCAAATTTGGTTGGAATGGAGTGTGGGGAATGGGTATTAATCCTGGAACGATGGGCTGGAATCATGATGTAAAGGGATTTAGATACCAAATAGAACAGTTTGGATTTTATCCTAGGGGTTATGATTCTAAGTAGATCCTCAAAACTTTGTCACATGGTAACACTGCAGCCAAATGAGGCACAAATATTATTACTGAAATGTATTAAGAGATCTATTAAACCCAGCTATTCTTTAAGACTTGTCTCCCTTTGATCTAAAATCCTGGAAGACTTTACATTAAACATAGTTTGAAAGTCACTTCAATCCCCCTGATATATGTCCAGACATGACTGGAGAAAACGTTCTTTCTACTTATTGATCTGCCTAAATCTGATTATGGAGGTTCAGAAGGGCCAGACACATCTCAGAAACATTTCTGTATTCCCCATGGTAGTCTTCGCCTCTTTTAGTCTCCCCATTTACTTGCTATCTAAGAATAAATAACATTAACAAGGCTAATATGTAGGCAGTGTCAGTGATCACAGTAACATGGAATTATAGAGCAGGAAGAGACCTTAAAGGGTCATCTAATCACTATAATGACCATCAATTAACCCATGCCCTTCTCCCCTATAGACAAAGCTGTATCCAAACCATCCTAATCATATCCTAAACTATCCTTTTTCTAAAGATTTCTGTAAAAAGAGATACTACAATTTCCTTAAGTAATCTATTCTAGTATTACAAATTCTACTATAAAATACTAGGTTTGAATAGGTTTAAAAACTAGTTTATACACACTCATTTCCCCATACATGTGACAAGAAAAATGAAATAACTGTTTTCAGAAGGAGAAATAAAAATGAACAACATCACTATGAAAGAATGCTCTAAATGACTAACAAGAAGATAAATGTACATTAATACAACCCTGAGGTTATACCTCACACCCATAAAATTGGCAGAGATGACAAAAAAAAATGAGTCAAAGTGGGAGGGTGTGTGGGAGGACAGGCACACAAATGCACTGTGGATAGACACGTCAATTGGTCAAAAAATTCTGGAAAGCAATTTGCTAGTATGTAAAAAAAAGTGCTTAAACTGTTAATAAGAAATTCCTCTACTAGGATTTACCTCTCAAAGTGGATGGTTTTGCTTAAATGGTCTTTGTTAAAAGGCAGAAGTGCAGTGGAGTCCAACAGTAAGTGGGAGGGGAGTTGGGGGTGGGGGAACTATTGAAGGATAAAAATAAAAAGCAAAAATAAAACTTAAAAAGTGAATGAATGACATGTTAAATTATTTTAAAATTATAATTAGCATTTGTATGTGTATGTATACACATATATACATGTACACATATGCATATATACATACACTAACAGATAGCACTTACTGTGTGCTAGGCACTATGCTAAGAACTTTATAAGTTCATTTGATTCTCAAAAGAGCCCTGGGAAGTAGGTGCTATTATTATCCCCTTTTTATAGATGAGGAAATTAAAGCAAGCAGAGTTTGACTTTCCCAGTGGTACAGCTAGTTAAGTGTCTAAGGTCACATTTGAATTCAGGTCCTTCTGACCAATCTCTATGCCACTTAGTTTCTCCAGTTTAGATATAGATATAGATATAGATATAGATATAGATAGATATAGATATAGATATAGATATAGATATAGATATAGATATAGATATAGATATAGATATAGATATAGATATAGATATAGATATAGACATAGACATAGATATAGACATAGACATAGATATAGATATACACATGTGTATATAATATAAATGTATGTATATTATACACACACATATACACAGACTATATATAATGCTTTAAAGTTTGTAAAACAGTTTTTATATGTTATCTCATTCAGTCTTCACAACAATCCTGTGAGGTAGGTGCTCCTATTATTCCCATCTTACAAATGAAAAACAGGCTGCATAGATTTGCCCAACATTTCACAGCTAGTAGGGCAGGATTTGAACTCAGGTCTTCTTGACTCCAGGCCCAGTGGTTCCCCATTCCATCAAGAATTGATTTTTAATCTAAGCTCATTGGCTGAGGAGCTCAGTCAAGTGACCTGTGACTCCTCTGATCCACCCTTTCTATATGATCAAAGCTTCCTCCTCTTTCTTACTATTCCTTCAGACCTCACTGCTATTCTCTATCCCACCCCCCCAACCTCAACTATATGTATATTTTAGGAACAAATTATGTTTTAAAACTGAAATACTCCTAGTTTAAAAGCATTGTCTTCATTCAATAACATAAACTACTTCTTTTATCACTAGAGACCTGAAAAAAATGATATCATCATCTAGCTTTGCCAACAAACTTCATGGCTCCAAGCTCACCTGACAAAGGCTAGTTGGCAATGCCAAGTGGAAGAAATTTGGTGGTGTCCTTCTTCTGACTGTTTTTCTTTCTCCATCTTGGAAACCCCAGACCAATCTAATGGATATTCATTCAGTAGTTTGGGTTTTGGTTTTGGTTTTGGTTTTCACAGAAAGGTCTTCTTGAAAGGGTGACTTTACAGTAGTGAAAAATAATGATACTTTTGACTTCTGTCAATTCTTCTGTCTGTTCCATCGTTGCTATCTGGACAGTTTTCTGCCTCAGTGACTGTATCACCTATGGCTATAGTTTGGGAATCATTTCTTGACCACAGATAGTTTGGCCAGAAGGGAAATGGAATAGAGGCATAGATATTCCCAAAAGAGGGGATATGTTTTGGCGGCTAAGACCTGACCACTTAAATTTAAACTTAGGTGAAAACTAAGGTAGAGTCACTTTGTGTTACATAATTGGTAACATTTCCATCCTGCCTAGATTCAGTTGTATCCATATAATTGTGTCTTGGACTTATCTTCATGACCACATATCTGTATGGATTTTGTATATACATACATACACGTACGTACATATTTTTCCCTACCACATTGGCCAATAACTGAGACATTGGTCAGCCTTACTTTGACCCTTCCTATCTTTCTTCTGTGAAAGATACTTGTGGATTGATAGGCAGCCACGAAACGATTGAAAAATACAGTTTCATCTTTGAAGATAGGAGAATAGAAACAAGAATTTCAAGGATTTCAAAAAAGAAAAAAAATAAACTCAATAGAAGTAATTTTTCATTATCATCATTGTCTTAAAAGACTTAATAAAACTTCCGCTCTTGCACTTGGATATTTAATGCCTACTCACTACCAATGAGGGGAAGACCAGGAAAGTCATTTCTGTATAATATAAATTATAGATCACTTCAATAATTCAAAGATTTGTGCTTTCCCTGATACTCTGAGTACTGATACTGATATTCTGATCTAGATCCTTTTATTAAGAAGATTTGTTCTGTGAAGTTGGGACTCAGTCAAAGGGCTGCACTTGAAGACCTAGAGGGCCACATTGGCTCTTTATCAAACATGGCACATACGTGGGTCAGGAAACCTTGTATTTCTCCTGTGTGCTTCATAAGCAGAAACTAAGCACAAGGCGTCATTTTTGAGGAAAGTGTCCTTAATGTTCTTCCCTTATAACTAATCAAGTTCTATCAAACGTGAGAAAGAAAGAACACGAAAGTGCACAAATTCCAGACAAAATCCAGATCAATAGTATGCCAGCCTCTAGTTCATTCTCCCTCATTTCTCAAGGAATTCAACCTGCATCTTCCTCTCCTCTTCAACTCCTGCCCATCCAACAACTGAACTCTTTCATCTCCTGTTGCTCAATCTCCTTAAATCCCATGACTCTTATTCAATCTCACCCACATATATAAATGGTCACATACTAGATCTCACCATTACTCACAAGTATTCCACTCCCCTAATGAGAAACTCTGACATTCTCCCATCTGACCATAACCTGCCACAATTCCACTCTCTCTGTCTCTCACTATTCCTACTTTCTCAGACCATCATCTTCCATTTTGAATTTATTTTCCTTCCTCTTCAGTCCAAGCCCAATAGATAAGTATTTTAATTCTACATTCTCTTTTGCTCTTAAATCCCATGTCTTATTGCCATTTTTCTCTGAGCAAACCTCAGCACCAGGTTATTTCAATCATCCACTACTTAACTCCCACTCACTTGATCAGGAAGTCAATAGACATTTATTACATGCCCACCATGTACCAGGCATTGTGCTAAGTACTGGGAATACAAAGAAAGGTAAAACACAGTCTCCACAGTCAAATGGAGGAGATAACATACAAATAACTATGAAAAAAACAAGGTTATATACAGGACAAATAAAAAATAATCAACAAAGGCACTAGAATTATGGGAGTTCAGGAAAGGCTTTCTTTAGAAGATGGAATTTTACCTGGGACTGGAAAGAAAGGTAGATATGAGGAAGAAGAGCATTCCATACATGTAGAATAGCCAATGAAAATGCCCAGAGTCAAGACATGGAGTTTGTCATTCATGGAACAAGGAGGATCATGTCACTAGATAACAGAGTACTTAGTGGGGGAGGTGAGGTATAAGTTGTAAGATGACTGGAAAAGGATGGGAGGGAGGCAGATTTTTGAAGGGCTTTGAATAACAGATTTTACATTTGATCCTAGAGGTGATAGGGAGCTCCTGGAGTTTATCAAGTAAATGAGCTTTAGCAAGATGACTCTGACAGATGAGTGAAGAATGGAATGGAATGGGAAAAGATTTGTGGCAGGGATACTAACCAGCAGGCTATTGCAATAGCTTAGATGTAAGGTGAAGAGGGCCTCCTCCTCCTCCTCCTTCTTCTGAGGCTTTTTTGCCATGGGCTCCCTCTTCTCCCATCGTCTTCATCTCAAAATCCCTTGAGATCATTTCCCACTCTCTCTTTCTCACCATTTCTGATGAAGAGGTAGCCCTTCTCTTTGCCAAGGCCCACTCCTCTACATGTATGCTTGATACCATTACCTATCATTTTCCTCAGAAGATCATAATTTCAATCATCTCCCTCTCTCTGTCTCTCTCTGTGTCTCTCTCTGTCTCTCTCTCTCTCTCACTCACTCACTTTCAACAATCTCCCTATCAACTGGCTCTTTTCCCATTGCCTTCAAACATGTCTGTGTCTCTCCCCCTTCCTAAAACAAAACAAAGCAAAAACAAAAATGAAAAAAAATGTCTCTAGACCCCATCACCCTTTCATATTATCCAGTACATGTTCTCTGCCTCCATTTCCTCTCCTCTTACTTGCTCTTCAGCCCTTCCCAATCAGGCTTCCAATATCATCACTCATATTTTCTTTCCAAAGTTTCCAATGATCTCTTAATTACAAAGTCTGATAGTCCTTCTAATCCCTCTTCCTTCTTGGCCTAAATGCTGCATTGAATACTCCTGAATACTCTCTCTTCTCCGCAATTTCCTGACACTACTCTCCTGTTTTTCCTCCTATCTATCTGACTGTTCCTGAGTCTCCTTTGCTAGCTCATATCATATCATATCATAATCCCTCCTGTGTGTTCACCAAGGTTTTGTCCTAAACCCCACTCTCTTCTCCCTCTATTCACTCTTTCCCTGACTAACCAAATCAGTTTAACTATCACATCTATGAGATGACTCCCAGATCTATATATCTAGCAACAGTCTCTACCCGGAGCTCAGGTCACCAACTGTCAAATGAAAGTTTCCAACCAGATATCCCAGAAACATCTTAAAATCAACACGCTCAAAAAATGAACTCATTATGTCCACCATCTTCCAAATCTTGCTCATTTCCAAAATTCCCAATTTCTGTTAAAAGCACCATCATCCTTCTGCTGCCTCAGGTTCATTGGTATTATTCAGGATTCCTCACCTTCCTTCAACCTATATATCTAGTCAGTTGCCAAATCATATCATTTCTTTTTCTTTCCACTTACCTAAATTGCCACAAGAGCCTCCTAATTTATCTCTCTGCCTTGTCTTTCCCCACTCCATTCCATCCTCCACACTACTGCCAGAGTAATTTTCCTTAAACAGAGATCTGGTCATGTGACTTCCTTACTCAAGCAACTCCAGTAGCTTTCTGCAGCCTCTAGGATCAAATATGAACTTTCGTGTTAAGTTTTTAAAGATTTACACGACCTGGCCCTAATCTTTTCAGCTTCACTGACATGATTTTGCCTCTCATTCTCTGTGATCCAATCAAATTGGACTTCTCTCTGTTCTTCACTCCCAACATGCTACCTCTCTTGTTTGTGCCTCTGTGCTGACCATCCACCATGCCTGGAATATCTCTCTTCTTAACTCCTGCTTACAAAATCATTCTTTTCTTTTAAAATGTTGCTCAAGCATCATCCTCTGCATGAAATCTCTCCCAAAGCCCCTTCTCAGGTGTCCATACTTTTCCTCCCTCCCAAATGACCTTATATTGAACTGCTTTTGTATATATTTGTATTTTTTCACTTTATACTTATGCTATCTTTATTTATTTTAAAAGTTTTATAGATGTGTTTTGTTTTTACCTAGTTATAATCAATCAGTCAACAAATACTTATTAAGTGCCTACTATGTCCCAGGCACCGTGTTAGGTACTGGAGAAACAAATACCAGGAATTAAGTAATTCCTATTCACAAGGAGCTTACATCCTAATAAAAGATATATGAAGTATATAAACATATATGTGTATCTACATGTACATATATGTTGTATATCTTTAATACTTGTATAATACTTATTGATTGGTTATACCTAGGTAGACAAATATTTATATATAAATATTTATATTTAACTACTTAGGGCAGCTGTAAGCAAATAAGCCACTGCTATGGGACAGATTTTACTTGACATTACTATAGAACATTTCCAGTAGAATGTAAGCTTCTTAAAGGCAGGGACAATTTTGTTCATCTTGGTATCTTTAATGACTAGAATTATGTAGTACCTACATACTGTATATAATACCTTACATGTAGTAGGCATTTAAGAAATAGAATCCAAATGTAATTGAACTGAATTGAATTCCTTGTTATTTGTATCAATTAGTGATCTATATCAAAGCATTGGGGTATGGCTGCAGTTGGCACTATCAAAATGTTCAAATAAATAGGGTTTCCAAGTCCAAAGTGCATGCCCCAATATTAGCATACTTCCTTTTTCCCATCTGTTGTTGAACTGAATTCTCTGGTTGGAAATATGGACACCAGAATAAATATCATTTTGAGTTTCTGCCAAAAATACAAACAAAAACCAATTCTATAATGTATTCCTCTTTTTCCTTTCTCTTTTTCTATGAAAGAGACTCAGGCTGTGAAGGAGGATATATCCAGCTGGGATCCATGTGAGGTAGAACCTCCCTTTCTAATATTAAACTTAAGAGACATATACTCTTACTTTATAAGAAATAAACAGACATCAAAGATTTACAGACAAATTTGAGTAAAAAACTCTTTCGAACCTTCCACAACAATGGCAGCCACATATCAGAATTTAAATTGAGAGATCAGACTTTTCCCTCTGATTTTGGAAAGCACTTCCCACTGAGGAAAAAAGAACCACAAAATGTTGGTGATGGTATAAGAAATTAACCAAAAATGGACCCTGAATGAACCTTGCCTTTAAAAATGTTATCTATATAAATTCATTCCATAATAAATATCAAGATAACAGTTCTACTCATTACACCTTTCAAGGCTTAAATGAAATTTCATTGGGGAGCCTGAGAAAGAAGATGATCTTTTTTCTCTGCTGGGATATTAAAAGGAACTGTCTTTTTCCCCAAGGACATCACCATGTGGGTCACTGCAATGAAATGAAAAGGGGTAATAGATGAAGCAGGTTTCTGTCATTCATCTTAAGTTTTTATACCTTATTTTTGAATAATACTCACAAATCTATCACTAGGAGACTATATATCTATGTGCAATATATGTGTGTTGGTAACTTTTGAACCACATACCTTTAGAAAAATTTTTTTCGCAAATAAAAATACAAAATCTCAGAGAGAGAGAGAGAGAGAGAGAGAGAGAGAGAGACAGAGACAGAGACAGAGAAATCAAGTCTTTGTCATAATGTGAAAAATTTGAGTAGTTTAGGTAGTTATGTGTCCCCAGTCTTTTAGGTAGCTATGTATGGAGAAGGCAAAGAGTTAAATAATTTAGAGACAAAGAAATACCACACCCTAAAAACCACTTTGGCATGAATTACCCACAGAATTCATTACAAAAGCAAATATACATATGTGTGTGCATGTGTATATATACATATATATAAATACACCCATATATACATATATAAATAATACATATGGTAGATAGATGGATAAATAGATAGTAAGACAGATATCAGAGGAAAATAGTTTGGAGCCCAAAGTAACCAGACAAGTGTCTTAATTTCCTTTATCACTCTTTTTGTGTAGAGATAGATCATCAGTAGCAACAGTGGCCTCATAAGGCATTATGAGTAGAGGAAAGTCATTTAATGATAATAACATTTTGGTCATATGTCCACAACATCAAAACAACTAGCCAATCCATTCAAGACCCTTAAGACCAAAAAGAGTCCAATTGTTGTTTGACATCAGGCAAGTAATTCATTGAGTGTTACAGGATCATAAGATTATAGAGTGAGAGAATTTTTTGTCTTTTTCTTTTGTTTTGATTTATATTTAAATTACTTATGTCATGACAAGATTATACCATAGAAATAATTGTGGTTTGGGATGAATCATATAGGATATGTAAATATTTTACTAATTCAGGAGATTGCCTATAGCAATTGTATCAAGAAGTTAATTTTTTTTAAGGTTTTACTTTAGCTTTCAGTTTAAACAAGATTTCCTTCTGTGATTATGATTTTAAATTGGTCCATGCAAATACTCTGCTAATGGGTATGTGGGCAGTTAATGGGAGATTTATGGTTGAATTACTCACTGACTAAATCAGAGATATGAGATTACTAAATGATAGAAATGAGCTTCAAATGATTTTTTTTCCTGCTATCTCTTTTTTCTTCTGATTGATGTGGATCATTTAAGATAAACAGCAATGACTTAAACTGTCCATTTGGCAAACTTTAATTTCCAGAAGAGAGTCTATGGAGGCAGAGTACGGAGAACATTGGATATGACAAGCAAGCGGTCATTAGCTATCTTTGAGAGAATAGCTTCAGATGAGTGTGAGCAGAAACCACATTGGATGGGGGTAGTAAGGAAACAAGAATGTTAGCAGTTAAGGAGAGGAGAGGCATACAGTACTAAGTGGGTGGAGTAGAAGGGTCAAAAGAAGCCTTTTTTTAATGACTAAGAAAGACGAATGTGGTTGTAGGTAAATGGAAAGGAGCCATTGGTGAGGGATGCATTCAAGGTGAGAGCAAAGACAAGGGATGAGTAGGGTAGCATAGCCTGGACAAGGTCCTAAAGAAGGCAGGAGGGAATAGAAGTACAGGTGAAAATAAAGGAATTAACTTTGTTGAGGTATAAAGATATCTGTTCTTCCACAACAGGAGGAAGGAGGATACAGGAATTGAGAAGTATTAAATAGAGAAGAGTTAAGGGAATGAACATTGGATGGACTTAGTCTCAGTAAGGTTAAAAATGGCATTGGGGACAAAAAGGAAGAAGAAAAGGTTTGCAATAGCCACTATGGAAAATGAAATAGGGAGTTTATAAGGATAAAATTGAAGGATTGTAAAACAGCAGCAAAGGTCAAGACAGAGATATTTCTCCATCTGGATCTACCGCAAACTGTCATTGTGTGAATGAAATAAGTTCAATTACATAACTTCTTCTAGTAATGCCCAGTAGCTCTGAAGCAAGAGTGGAGAGATAATACGGCGGTTAAAAAATAAAGGGGTATTTGCTGGTTGGCAACAGCAAAATATCATGGAGGCAAGGGATTATAAGGTAGTAAGGCCACGATTAGCTATGGTGGCAAGAAAGTCAGAGGAAGAGATAAAGAATGGGAGAATCTGGATGGTTCAGGGTGCCAAAGGTCACAGTAAGGGTTTCCTTAGTTTAAGAGAGTGAGAGAGGAAATTCTAGTTGGAGAATAGATTTCAAAGTCTGGGATTTTAAAGGTGGTGTACTTCTGAAAGAGAGTGAGGTTTAAGGTGTGAATATACTACTATTGATGGGTGGAGAAGTTTGTAGGTATGGTTGAGGAATTTTGTGATCAATGGTTTAACCAGCTGTGAAATCTGTTTATGTACTACCATCTAGGCCACATTTTGCCATACTGTCTTTAAGGACATCTTCAGAAATTTGTCAAAACTTACAAAGATGTAGTGAAGAAAGAAATTTAAGAAATCTTAAAACAAAATACAAATGGGAATAATTGTTGAAAATCAAGATATAATCTCTCTATAGAATTCTCCTGATCTATCAATCTGGAAGATTTTTTAAGTAACTGAAAATAAATTAAGAAGATTCATTCTTTTTTTTTTTTTTTGGCTAGGCAATGTGGTTAAGTATTAAGTGCCGAGTGTCTGAGGCTGGATTTGAACTCAGGTCCCCCTGACTCCAGGGCCAGTGCTCTACCCACTGCTCCACCTAGCTACCTCCAAGATTTGTTCTTAATGATCCCATTCTGTCTGTTTTCTTTTCTAAATATTCTTAAGCCAAGGTCACATTATAAGAAGGACTTTGGTTTACTGTTGTCCATGCTGAGAGTGTTACCATGTTCCTTAGCATCATTTTCTTATAGAAAAACCAGTAGTATTATGTGTGGGATAAGAAATGATGAAGAAACCAGATGATTTTCAAAGTATATGATAATGATGATAATAAACCATTTATAAAAGACTTTAAGATTTTCAGAGTAATTTGTACTACATCATCTCACTTGAGTCACAGTAACCCTGTTACATAAGTACTACAGGTACCACTAGCCCCATTTTACAGATAAGAAAACAATGGTTCAGTGTTGAGTGACTTATCCATCATGACACAGTTAGTATCAGAGGCTGAATTTGAACCTAGCTCATTCTAACTCTTGACTGGAATTCTATTCACTACACGATCAAGTCAAAAATCAGTAGAGTTAATTCTCAAACACTCCTAATGAGTTTAAAAATAAGTTCAAAAGCAATTATGTTGGGTAATGATGTACCTTGATTACAATTTTTGATAAATTACAGCATGTAATTTCACAAATATGTTTGACTTTTACGTCTTATATATCATGGCAGGAAATCACATTCTACAAATACTTTCATGTGCTGATAATGACAAGCACATCCGTCTGTACACCTGGAAACATGGGAAAATGATGAAAATAATACTGAGGCCAAGTAATGGTGACAAATCATAACATTTGAATAGTATTTGATATTTTTCAGAGGGTTTTCTTATTCATTATCTCATTTGTTACTGAGAAAATAAGCATATCAAAACATAGAAATTAATTTTAAAAATCATGTAAAGATACCATATTCCCCCCAGATTCAGTTTTCGAGGAATGGAGAGAGGGACCACCTAAAATGCAAATTCTAGCAAGAACCAATTTAGCTTAGTTCAGGACCAGTTCTTACTAAAGGAAACCTCTTGAAGCATGTTGACTATAGGCTAATTTCCCAGTTCCTTTTCACAGCCATGCAAGCACACTAATATGGGAGTTCTTAAACTTTTTGTGTCATGGTCCCCTTTGGCAGTCTGGTGATGCCTACGGACCCCTGCTCAGAATGTTGTTGCAATTTCTTCAAGGTGATCCAGTCCACTCTTTCTCATCTTTTTCAATTCTGTCATGGATATGCAAACTAATGGGAGAGGTCCATAGATCTTCCATACATCTGCATGCTGTAATCTAGGATGATCAAACCAAACCCTTTTAATTGATTATAGGACTCTTCCAAAGGCTATGAAATATTGTTAGGTGCTGCTAGATGGTGCAGTAGACAGAACATTGGGCCTTGAGTCTGGAAGACCTGAGTTCAAATGCAGCCTTAGACATTTACTAGATATGTGACCCTGGGCATTTCACTTAACCTCTGTCTCAGTTTCTTCCATTGCAAAATGGGGATATCAACAGCACCTTCCTTACAGGGCTGTCGTGAGGCTTGAATGAGATGATATTTATAAAGTGTTCAGCACAGTGTCTGGTACATAGCAAGCTGTAGATAAATGCTTATTCCTTTCCCTTCCCCTTTAGGCATCCAACATGATGTAATGTTCACATTGAATGATCTGGAGGCCCTCTTCAGACTGGTCTCTCCTCCATCATATTAAAACACACTTTAGACAGGCATGTGCCTGATTGTTTAATTATTCATGTAGTGTTTATAATCAGAAGGTCACTGTAGTTGGTTTTCTCTATTTTCATGTCTTTCAAGGAATTTGGAATGTTTTTAAATTTTTGGATGTTGATACCTCATTGGAAAAGAGTCTGTAAGATTATTTTTTTTCCTTCTACCAAATCAATGTGGGCTTTTTCACAACCCACAAACAAGCACAGTGGGATTTTATATTCTCTACATAAAGATGTGGTCCACTGTGGAATATCACTTTGCATTAAAAAGTGGTCCACTGCCAGTTCTCTGGTAAATGCTATCATTGAAAATACCTTCCAGAAATCTGGATGCTTCTGATAAAAAATTTCTTTGGATGGCAAAATGCATATAGGCCAGTCGTTATTAATAAATATGGTGAGTGCTGAATAATATCTTAACAATGAGATACATTATATTTTAGTAAGAGACTGCTTAACATGGGAGTTACCCCTGAATCAATTACTTTGGTACAATCAGAACAATAACTTTTAAAGAAAAGATCTGAATTAACATAAAACCAAAAGAAAGAGCAATAATGATTTTAAAGATTTCTATGCAATTGTAACAACTCAAGTCTGACCCATTTAAACAGCTTCCTTATTATTAAAAATTAGTCATGGATGGTAGAAATGATACTGATATTAAATGCCATAATTTGACCTTGAAGTTTAACAGATATATATCAACAACCTTACAGGGAGACCAAAACGTCTGAAAATCTACTAGTCAGCAAATACTTGACTCAATTTCCAAGAAGAAAAGAAACATTGGCCTAGAATACAAAATTATTTATGAAATCTTACACATAATATTGGAAGATTATAATTACATCACCTCACAGAGCAGAGATAAAAAGCAAAGGGGCAAACCAGTTTAAAAGAATGTTTGGTGAAAGACTCAAGTAAGCAAAGACATGCCAAGGATATCTAAGGATAAAAATGGAAGCAGCACGACAGACAGAAGAAAACTAGAAGAGATTTGCAAAGATTTTTACAGTTTTCATTATCAAAGGCCACACTTAGCTACCACACTTAGACTCTAACCTTGTAGTCTGAGATGTTATTATAAAATAATAAATGACACTAAAAAGAACAAAGGTTGGGAAAGCAGCTGGATTGGACCAAGTGCACTTAAAGTAGGTGTATTCTAGGTATGCACTATTGTGAGGGGAGTGAGGAAGTGATTAATGAGGTATCTAAAGCAAAAGAAGTTATCAAAGATGAGGAAAAAATCTTGGCTCCTATTAACATTCTTAATGTAATAATATCAAAGTCTATGGGCATTCTTATTTCGCCCTTTATATTATTGGGAAAGTTTCTAATATATCTCTGTCATAAAGACAGGTTTTTTTAAGATAATATTAAAGAAAAGATTTTTTTTTCATTTTTGCATCTTAACATAAATGTTATATTTTGTTGAAGTATTTTCTGTGTGTATTCACAAAATCATATGATTTTTAAAAGTGTTTTAGTATTGACATAATTCTAATAGTTTTCCTAATGATGAATATATATGTGTGCATATGTGTGGGTATTTTTCCTGAATTGATATTAACTCCCCCATATTTAATACAAGGATGGTTCAACGTTAGGGAAACTATTAGAATTATGTTAATAATAAGTAACATACATAGATAAACACACATACATGTTTGTGGAGAGTGACATGTACATGTCTACATATTGCATATATAATAAATACACATTAGTTGTTTTCAGTCTTTTCTGACTCTTTGTGACTCATTTTGAGGTTTTCCTGGCAAAGATACTGGAGTGGTTTACTATTTCCTTCTCCCGCTCATTCAGATGAAGAACTGAGGTAAACAGGGTTAAGTGACTTGCCCAGAGTCACATGGCTAGTCTCTGGGGCCAGACTAGAACTCAGGAAGATGAGTCTTCATGATTTTCAGGCCTGGCACTCTATCCACTGCACTACCTAGCTACTGCATACATAAGTGTGTGTCTATTTGCGTGTATACATACATATACGTATGTATATGTATTATGTATGTATATATATATAAACACACACCAAAAATAAGCAACTAAATAATTAGAGAGGTAGTAAATGTTCATGGCAGGGGCATGCTATAAAAGTGACAGTACTACTCAAATTATTCTACTGGTTTAGCAATATGCAAAGCAAATTACAAAAATGAGAATTTATAGAAATAGATTAATAACATAATTTGTAAAGGAATAAGATATCAGGAATGATTCATGATTAAGGAGAATCATCAAATAGAAGACTAGAAATGAAAGGAACTTGGCATTGCCAAACATCTTTCAACAAGTCAATCCACAAACATTTATTAAATATCTATTACGTGCCAGGCACTATGCTAGGGACAATCACAAAATTAAACAGATACTGCTTTCAAGTGGATGTGCTATCAGAGAAAACAACACACACCTATGTATGTATACAAAGTACACACAAGGTAATTTGGTGGGTAGATAACTAGAAGCTTAGGGTTACTATAGATTTAGGGTATGATATTTTAGCTGAGTTTTGAAGGAAAAAGGATTCTACAATGCTGAGGGAAGGAGAAGTATAATGGCAGAATGAGCTATAAAGGCACAAGCACCAAAGATGAAATGTTGTATGCAAGAAACAGAAAAAGTTGAGTTTGGCTGAATTGGAGAGAGCATGAAATGGTGAAAATATGCAATACAGTTGGACAGTTGGGTCGGAGCTATTTGGGGAAGAATTTTAAAAGCCAAACAGATGAATTTGTATTTGATCCTAGAGGAAAGGAAAAGATGTTGAGATTTATTGAATGGGTAGTTGTATGACCAGATTTGTATGTTAGTAAAATATCAAATTATGTTACAAAGTAGTAATTATCAAACCATGTAGTGTTAAATTAAATCATAGAAAAGCATATTAGTGTGATATTTAGTATAGTTAACTAAGCAAAAGCTAAAAGCAAACATATAAAAAAATCTAGTTTTTAATTAATCAAAAATCACGAACTCCTGAGGAGTTCGTGAGGAATGCAAGGGAAAATTAGCAATTATTTTTGGCAGAAAATAAGTTCAAACAAGCATCTTACACTATAGACCAATAAAGAACTCTAAATGAATAGCCCTTGGGTCTAGTAAGAACACCTGAGTCCATAATCCCCAGTATGGCAGACATTCAATCTCAGTTCTTATAGACCACTTCCATAGAAAATATAAATCATGACCCTCTTGTCATATGTTTCTTCGATTCCCTGGCTCTCTTTGAAGTGACTTACACAACACTGTCGCAAGAGATATCATAAGTATTATTCCGTCCAATTCTCCTTTGGGATTTTAAAATCTTTTCCCCTTACGTTGACTCAGTTTTGGGAGAGTAGCCTAGTTAATACTCTCAATCTCTTTTCATTTATTTTTCTTTTTTGAGTGTTTCTGAACTTGACAAAACCCAGCAATTATGAACATTTCCACAGACAGAAAAAGAATATAAAAAATGTTTGTGCACAAAACCATGA